>NW_009258616.1:979409-1026706 GCF_000687185.1 Egretta garzetta | reverse complement strand
GTGGAGGCCCCATCCCTGGAAGCATTCAAGGCCAGGTTGGACGGGGCTCTGAGCAACCTGATCTAGTTAGCGGTGTCCCTGCTCACTGCAGGGGGGTTGGACTAGATGACCTCTAGGGGTCCCTTCCAACCCAAACGATTCTATGATTCTATGATTCTATGATTGAGTGCACATTCAGCAAGTTTGTGGATGACACCAAGCTGAGTGGTGCGGTTGAGGGACCTGAGGGATGGGATGCCATCCAGAGGAGCTTGACAGGCTTGAGGAGTGGGCCTGTGCAAACCCCACGATGTTCAACAAGACTAAATGCAAGGTCCTGCACCTCGGTCAGGGCAACCCCCAGCACCAATACAGGCTCCGGAATGAATGAATTGAGACCTGCCCTGTGGAGGACTTGGAGATACTGGTGGTTGAAAAGCTGGACATGAGATGGCAGTGTGTTCTTGCAGCCCAGAAAGCCAACTGTATCCTGGGCTGCATACAAAGAAACGTGACCAGCAGGTCAAGGAGGGTGATTCTCCCCCTCTGCTCTGCCCTCATGAGGCCCCACCTGGAGCACTGCATCCAGCTCTAGGGTCCCCAGTAGAAGAAAGACACGGACCTGTTTGAGCGGGTCCAGAGGAAGGCCACAAAAATGGTCGGAGGGCTGTTGTAGCTGATAGATTTGAGATTTTTCCTTGTTCAGTGTACAGATTGTATTTGTGCTGAAGGATAAATAAGAGAACTTAAAGTGCCTGGAGGGAAACATATAAAGAAAAACTGCATAATTTAAAACCAGCACTTTAAACCAAATAACCATCTGGATTAGAAGCTGAGAGTGACAATTACTCTGCCAAAGAACTTGTCTTAAAGTCATTAGAATTTGTATAAAAGTGGGTGTGTTATCCAAAGGGTCTTTTTCCGTTTGTTCCTTTTAATTAGATGCTTTCGTATAAAGGATACATATCTTTCTAATGACTACAGGGATTAAATTCCTTAATGTTTCTCCCTAAGTACCTGAACAGCACAGTAAAAATACTGGCACAGTAATATGCAGCTGAAGCATGCACTGAGCAGCATGTAAACCTCTCTTAGGGTTACCTTCAGTGTCAGAATAAAACCCATACTCTCTATAAAGTATGTGCATTATGTGAAGCTGAGAATGTTTGCAGCCACTGATTGTTTTGGGATTTATAATGGGACTGGCTTGACTATGGAATTTTCTGGGATAATCCTATTATGGTGTTTTGTAGCAGTGGAATCACTACCTGGCTGGATATGCACATGCAATTCCGAAGTTAAAGAACAGCTTTCTTTTTCTTCTTCTTCTTCTTCTTCTTCTTTTTTTTTTTTTTTTTTTAATGTTTTAATGGATGATCAATACCAGTAATGTTTGCCAGTAACGTGGGTATGCTGGTAAATATATTTTTACTTCAATGCACTTGCATCCAGCTTTTCTAGAAATAAGTAAAGCAGTTGTTTTCCAAATAGCTCATTGCCATTGTATACAATACCTGAGAAACTGTCATGTTGCAAAACTCAATGTGTTGGAGTCAAGTTACTTTAGCAAACTGTTTAGTAACTTGTGTTTAAAGTCAAAAACTGTTCATGTGTCTTACTGGGTTCATGAGGGTTAGAACAAGTTTGAATGAATTTAGTACAATGTAGCAAAGGTTAGAACAAATTTATTAATGCTTCAGCAGATGCCGTATGGAATGGTGTTTACGGAATGTCTTCCATTTAGTACTGCTTAACAGCAGCAGCATCTAGTATAACATGGATATTAACTGCAAGAGTGAGTCAACGAAACTTGATGAACAGTGGACTGTTGTATGGAGATACCAAGCCTGGTGAAGAATCTATTTCCCAATGTATCCACTCCACCTAAAGAATCTGGTAAGGAGAATGAGCTAGGGAATGGAATAAACAGGACCAAGAGAAACTAAAATAGAAAATTTAACTAGAAAAAATGAGCTCTTGATAACAGAGCTCACAATTTTAGAAAAAGCGTAGCTTTTATTGAAGTCCAAACTCTGTGAAACCAAATTCTGGCTTAGCTGACATATTTATGAATAAAAGATGGCAGTAAATCTATTTGCTGGGTGTTAATGAGGAACTTGGTATTTGCACATAGCAGAATTCATATTAATAGGTATTTTATGAGTTCATATGGTTTGTTTTAAACCAGACTTATATTAAGACTGTATGGATGAGGTTTTCAACCATTGAAATGAAGATATAGAGAATATAAGGCATGATAAAATCTTTTCAAAAGGAAACCTACTGTATGCATTGGCTTTAAACAGAAAATGTAGGGAAGCACCTGTTTTTACCACCTCCATTTAAAATTGACCAGTATATTTCAGGAACCCAAAACGCTGTTAGAAACACTCAGAAAAATACACAAATTTTCCTTTGTACATAGATAGACAAACAGGGTGCGAGACAGAAACATGGAACTGAAGACTGTCTAATAATCCAGAGTATATCAGTGAGGTTGGGTAGTTGATGATACACTGGTGAAGACCAAAGACAAGAATGTGGTTTTTTCTGTGCTTGAAGGAACAAAGCAGGAAGGGATGCATAGGTCGCAAAGGGGTGCCTGTGAAACTTTGGGGAACCAGTGAGATTGAATGAAAAATTACGAAGATGTGCATATTACAGCAAAAATAATCAGATACATCAATATGATGCTTTTTATTCAGAGACTGTGAAGTGTTTTTCTAGTTCTATTAGTTGTTCTACAGGTAGGAAGTTTCTTGCTTTCACCTTTCTGTAGAAGAATACACAGTGGTAAAGGCTACTGGAAGACTGCTGTTGAAAATGTGTACTACAAAGAAACTAATTTTATGAGTGATTATAGCAAAATCAGAAACAGAATTAATGTCTGACTCCCAGCCCTGATTCCAGGGCTCCAAGAAATTACTAGTGTGCTCCCAGGAAATACTTACCCCCCAAAATTATGTAGAAATAAAATGCAGACTTATAAGAGGGTTTTTTTAAGTAAGGCCACTTGCTAAAACCACCTATAAATTAGCATAACACAGTCCCACTTGGCTAATGATATTTTCTGTTCAATAATCCTGATATTATTCCAAATTCGACCAATGTTTTGTGTCATGCCTTGTTCAGATCCCATTTCTTATTGTACTTTATGTTATGTTAAGACAGAAGTAATCACTTCTGTCATCTTAGTTGGTTAAATTCACACCAGAAGTGTTGTATTTGAGTATGTCTGTAACTTTTGGTTTCCACTAGCTATTTATTGGGGCTTTTTTTGGTGGCATCAGAGTCATATGGAAGAACAAGGGAATGGCTGTTTCTGTGTTTCTTGCATTGTCTTGGGTCATTGTCTTGGGTACAGCAGTTTATAGCAAGAGGTGTATAGATATGTAGGCGGTACCTGGATTCACGGTGTGGTTTAGGCCCGAGTGAGAACTTAAGGGTTTTTAAATACCTCTTGCTTAAATTGATAAATTCTAGATTTGGTTTAAGTGTCTCCTAGCTTAGGCTAAAGCTTAATGGACTATCTCATTTCAGGTGCTTTTAAAATCAAGTTGCTATGATAATTTTTAGTTTTCTTGCATCCCTGTACTGTATTTATACTTAGTTGTAGTACCAAAACAGACATAAATAGATCTAGTGGTTAGCTGCTGCTAAAAGGGGCATCATCACTCCTTTTCATGTTGGCGTTAGTGGTCTTCTGACCCAGGAATTAAGTGGTTTAGAAAGCTAAACTAACATGAATAGTAGTGTGGTGGTTTAGTGTTCTGCCAGTTTAGTGCATTGAATTGATTCTTCTCAGGATCAGATCAATGGTAACTGGCACACATTAAGTGGTTGGAGCTTGCTGCTGAGTGCAGGACTGCTCCTTTTGGCAATATTTAGCCAATACATTGTCTTAGAGAAGCTGTCAAACTACATCCTTAGACAATTCATTTTCCTAGTTTCATCAGCATACAGCTGCTACCTCATGCTCACCAAGTAACAACCACCATCATGATTCCTACGCTGACCCATCAGAGGCTTCAGGTGCTTAGCACAGGGCTGTATTTACATTTACACACATTAGTTTAGCCATGCCATCCCCTAAAAAGGATCTTTGTATCTCCTGGCTAGTCCAGAGATGACTTGGGTACTGAATTAGCAATATTGTTGCTCTCTCCTCTGCTGCCCCTTTGTGGCATGCATCTAACCACCACTTTATTTTACCAAGGCTGAACTACATTTTTGTTAACACACTTTAAAGAACTAGGAGAGCTTGATTCCACTCTTCCCTTAGGTTAGTTTCCAGAGGAGTAAGGCAAGGTGTTTCTGAGCAGCCATGGAAGCTGCTTCAGATTCAAGATTGTTACAGAGAAGACTGGGTCACATGAGAGAGAGAAAACCTTACAGATTACATTTTTGTCACTTCATAGGCAACCCTGAACGCTGACTGATCTGCTTTCATCATTGCTACACCAGAGCTATGGGACTTCTTTATCTGGAGAGGGTAAGCCTGCATCTGTACCTTTTTTTAATTTTTTTTTTTAATTTTTTTTTTTTGCTGTTGCAGCACTGGCTGCCTGGGCAGGAAGAGCTTTCCAGCATGACAGTTGGCAAAGCCACAACGTGACAGAGTACCACAGATGCTTCCTGCTGCTACCATTTAGATTTCCTTTTGAGTATCACTTGGGTGGCTGATGCACACAGGAAGATGAAGGGGGTACCAGTAGTTTCAGACTCTCAGAAGCTTTATGATTAAGTACACTGTTCTGTTTGTGTGCCTGCGTCAAGTATAAAAGCTGCTAACGTAAATGAGACAGCTAGACACTGGTCTGATTCAAAGAGTAGGTGGTGTAGTTACATCTTGTCAAATGCTGCTTATGAAACGATAAAAAAATAACCAGTGGGCCCTATTCTGCTGATGAGGCATGCAAGTACAATGGGTCATTTTGAGGGTAGAAAGTGCAAACAGCAAATATCTTCCCCACTCCACACCTTCTTTTGTTAAACTCCCTTTCCTCTCCTGCAGGAGGCCTGCACACATGCCTAGCTGGATGTGTGTCAGCTTGCTTTAAACTTCTTGCAGGGGCTCTAATATTATGAAATTTTATGCTGATCTCAACGTAATGACTGGTTTTGTTTCAGAGGCTGACAACTTCCGAATGGCTGAACATTGTACATGAACATCCCGTGCACAGTGGCAAGAAGCAGAAGGTGGCATCTGCTTAACATCACAAGATGGAGCAGGGAAGAATGCTCCTAATTTTCTTCATAAAACAACTTTGTTAGAACACTGCTCAGGCTCCCTGTAGCATTCTGTTGCATCTCAAAACATTACTTGTTTTTATCATTTTGCATTCTTCTAATCGCAAGGCGATTGGACACACTATATGGACACACTATACCCAGAACCTCCATCACAATCCAGCTGGGATTCTGCAGGGTGTTTTACAGGGGCAGTTAACATGCAGGTACTATGGAGACTGGTCCCAGTTGTGGGGAGGTCATCAGGGCCTCATAGCAGACAAGATACACAGCACATCAGTATCACTGTAATCCCTGGGCACTACAGAAAAGAAAACAGAAGTCAAAATTTCCCTTTTAAAGTTAGAAGAGATATCTGGGTACCACAGCTTTTGCAGCTGCAGTAGCAGGAATCGCATGGGAAGCGTGCTCTGATGGCTTCACAGCTAACCCAGGCAGCTTGCCTTCAGTATGCTCTGAGGCTGCAACCCAACAAGTATTTTCACACCACACAATCTCTCTGATGGAGACAAAATATTAAATGCATGCTAAAATGATCACAAAGCAGCCTGTTAGACATGATAGCACCTAACTGTTCACTGCTCGCATTTTTTTTTTTTTTGCACTGATTTTTACTTAGAAATTGTTTGCTGGCTCCTTTCACTCTAGTTTAAGAGAATTCATCCTTAACTAGACTTCTGTTTTGAAGAACACAGCCTGCTGTTAGTAGAAACAGCTTGTTCTTGCGCCCATAGAACAGACAGGGTGTGCTTTGAATGCCTCACTTGTTGTCATACAAGGATCCTACCTGCTTGCTAGAGGAGCTGTCTTCAAGATCAATCCTGCTGCAAGGAAGTTTTCCTGCCATAGTACTGAATATGATCGTGAAACTTATGTCTTCATCAAAAGCATACGAACGCTTGCAGATTGGCACATTTTACTGTAACACACCACTTAATTAGGTTAGCCACATTGAATTTTGGCATTTTAAATAAAAAGCACTAGATTAAGTTTCTTACATCAGTTTACTTAGAACATTTGTTATTCTAGTCTTGTTACACTCCCTCCAACCTATCATCACCTACGTGAAATCATACAGTGATCCACAGTGGTTGTCAAATTTTGATATTCAGATTCACAGCACAGATCATAGCAGGTTTTCCAAACCAAAGCAAGAAGATGACTGAAGCAACATACTTAAGCAAAAGTATGAACTGATAGAGGACAGTTTGTAGCACTCCTGGCATTAGTGCCTCGAGCTGGAGGAGCCTGCTTTAACATACATGCTTTTCAACCTGTATATTGATTCTTTTTGCTCCTCTCATTCCTGCCCTGTTATCCTGCTTTGCTTCCCTTGAAGCTTTCAGCAACCTCCTCGCTGCTCGTGCTTTTCTTCCCACTCTCCCCTTTCAACTCCCACTTAACTCCCTTCATCCACAGCGCTGTAGCTGTTGCTTCCTCTGCTCTGGATACTGGGGCACCAGGAGCCACAGAGGGGAGCACGTTTCGGCTTCAGTTTTGCTGTCCAGAGAACAGCCCATGCAGCCGACAGCATCCAACAGGCATCAGCCTGCAGCAGCAGTTTACCCAGGAGCGGTTCCGGTGCGGTTCACCACGCTGCCGCAGAAGCTGTTGAAAGGGCAGAACTGAGGGGACACTGCAGGGAGAGAGGAGCGGGGCAGAGGAGGTAACCTCAGCCAGCGTTCACGGCCTACGATCCCGCTGTGTGAAAGGCTCGGTCGCAACCCAGTCGCATCCCCCTGCAAACCAGCCAGAGCGATTTGCTCAGAACAGGTACAATTTGCAGAGAATTTTGCTGAACAACAAACAAGGCTGACCATGTAGATATTTAATGGGCTGCAACTTGTCCATGCTTTCCACGGGGATAGCAAAGGAGATCTCCAGCACCAGGAGATCCTCCTTGACAAGTGTCAAAGCTTGTTCAAAAGCTTGGAAGTGGTAGAGTATCAGAAGCAACAAGCATTAAAAGAAAAATAACACTTCCTCCTCGAATTCCACTCTTTGAAATGGCTAAGCCCTTGTATTTCATAACATTAGTCCTCCCCCCACCCTGCCCCCAGCAAACCTCTTGAGCTGTGTAATTTTATTAGGGTGGTTAGGGGTTAAATGTATTTCTCCATGAAGTTTCCTCAAAGGCCTGATTTCTAAGCTACCGTACAACCATCAAGCCTTGCAAGACTGAAACAAAGCAAGAAAGCCACAGGAGCATTTGTCTTGTATTTGGCAATATCCCAAACATAGTCAGTTTGGAAATAACTGTCTACGGCTAAACTGTTGAACTTGGATTGTTTCTAAGAGCGACATTTCAAGCTGGGTTTACGATAGCATGCAGGAGCATGTTTCAGCATTTCGGGCTTTTTGGCAATGATTATCAGAGATCAAGCACAACTTCGGAAGACGAACACTGAGGGGTCTATTGGCTGTGCTGATTGCCCTCGGGGACGGTAATGAAGCAAGCTGATGTGAAGTAGTAATCTCAAGTGGTATTTTAGCAGCTCACACTCCTCATCCAGTGATCAAAAAGCCTGTAGCACTTCTTCGTGCAAACACATAAAATGCTGATCGTGTTGATCGGTATGAAGCTGACACACGATCACTGAGTTGATATTCAGACTTGGACTGTTTGCGGCCCTTTTGAAAAAGAATGAAGCCAGTGAGATTTAAAGCTGCAATAATTGTCTTCAGGTACTGACATGCCTGCGGAATGGCTGGGGACCCCTGCTATCCCACGCTCTTTCAAAATGGTAGTTCAGAATACTTTTAACCTCCTGCTGTAGAATTTAGTTCATCTTTTATTGAAACTTTAATACCTTTGAAATGAAACATGCTGCAATATACTGGCCCTACAGAAGAAAATTCAAATTACTTCTGCACCTTTAAGGTAGAGAGCCAGAATGCAGCATGTTAAGATTTAGTGGTGTAGGCACCCCACCACATCTTATTTTAAATCTGTTTTAGTTTCAAAAGCAATGTGTTATTTATAACAAAAAAAGGCTATGACAACTGTTTTGCAGAAACCCAGCTATTTTTTCCATAGCTAGAATGTCAAATTTCTATTTGAATCATCTCACATTAACATTTGGTTGGTCAGCCAGCTAGTTTTACTATATAGCTTATACGTGGAATATTTGACAGAAGCTTTTCCCTATTACATCCTTTTTAAGACCAGAATGGCAGTTTTGTAATGTCAGGCTTCCTACATTAGCATTTAAAGTTTTATATGCAATTATCTGAGAATCACTAAAAAGAGTCTTCAAATCTAATATAACAGTTCTCCAAGCACAATGAAGTCTTTCTGTAACTCAAGGCAAAAGAGGGAGCATTGGTATGTAACAGCAGAACTGATTTTGCATTTAATTTAATTTCACTGATACTTTACTCAGTTAGACAAAAGCCCATAACACCACCACTCTATGAACTAAGGTATGGAGAAAAGTCAGCTTCTCAATCCCATTTAAATTATAGGCTTCTATGATTGAAAATATATTTATTCTTGATCAGTTAGAACAATAACATAGATTTTGTTAACTTTATATGCCTGCAAGAGAATTTTCTTTTTCAGAAACTGATCTTAAACACATAAAGCCCAAAAAAACCCACAGTAGCTTTTGAGAAAGAGGAGCAGGTTCTTGCAAGAGAGTCCTAAGTAGAGAGCAGGGCAGTGAAACCACACAAATCTGAAAATAAGTCAGCTTTTCGTTTTCCTTAGAAATAGCTGCAATTTTTATTCTTTATACACCTGAAAGGTTTGAAAGAGACAAATAACAGAGTGAGAAATCCTCTTCTTCCTTGAGGAGCAGCTGACTTCCACAGGCCTGTGGCAGAGCTTTCTGGAGATCATGTTAAAATCTGTGGGCTTTCCTATGATTTACAGACTGCTACTCTGAAGTGACTAAGCATGTAGTACAAAATACAAATATTAGAAGGCATAAGCAAAATTTAACAGATACCTATAGAAGACAGTTTAAAAATAGGATCACAGGATAATTCAGGTTGGAAGGGGCCTCGGGAAGCCATCTAATGCAAACTCCTGCCCAAAGCAGTAGAACTTCATGAAGTTTCATTCAGATTATTTCATGAAGCATCATTCCTTTAATGCCTGCAAAGACAAAAAGGCTGTGAATTTTCTTCACTAAAGAATTATTTGCTGCTGAAGAGTCTCCCATCTCCACAAAAGATTAACTGAATAAGCTGTTATTTTGAACATTTGAACACTGATTTAACCCAGCATCCCTCTTCACAGCTCAGAATATCTTCCCAGACAGCTGTCTGCAGAACTGCATTGTGCTGTGATGGGATAAGCCCAGGAAGGAGGGGACGGGGCAGGTTCAGCACTGAACAGTAACAACTAAGCTCTGCGTTATTTCTCCCGCAGGTTGCTCTCCTAACATGAGATGAGAAAAGCTCAAGTTATTAAAATTCACTGGAAGTAAAAAAAAAAAAAAAAATAAAAAAATCAAAACCAAACACCAAGGTATCTCGAGCTTCCTTCAAGGAGCTTTTAATTCATGACCAGTAACTTCATTCCTGACCATCTCTGAAATTTAAAAATATCACCACTGAAGACTTCAAGATTAGTTGTTATCTTAGGTTCAGGTCACTAGAAAACCTCTCTAAAAACTGTAAAACATTTAAGTAACATAATATGCACCAAGCTTCACATTACTTACGTTTAGCCATAGCACAAACTTCCAACCTTTTAATTCTTTTTATTCCATTTTCAACTTGTAAGATGGTATGAGAAAGAGCTGCTAGAAGAAGAGAAAAATGCATGCTTCTATTTACTTAAGGGTGCTTCTACAGAGGAATGGGAACTGCAAGTTTTCTTCGATGCGTATATGCTATCCCTTTTCTTCTGTACCTAATGGCCCCACCTTTCCAAAAAAAGATCAAAGCCACTGGCAACGTTTTAGACAACCCGAGTCCCTCTCTTGTAAGAAGTCCTTTGGGATACCCAAAAGGCCATCAAACATAGGATATCATCTTGCATGCAGTAACTAAAGCCTGAAAGTTGTAACATTTTAGATAAGAAACAAGCAAGGTAGAGTTGCTTATGCTTAATCATGTCATTTTGGGAGTACTTTTTAAATGATAGCATCTTTCAGTGCTGTCCTCTAAAGCAATTCATAGGAGAGCTCTTTTGACAAGATGTGTGGAAAGAACTAGCTTTGAAAAATATGTATTTTTAAGATAGAGGGATAGCTTTTTTGCCCCATTAGAAAAACAACAGTATGAGTCTCATTTCAAAGTTTCGAAGCCCAAAAAAGCAATCACCAGAATTCTTAGCTGGTTACTCAGCACATCAGGACCCCAGAAGGCCCATTGTGTCTTTACAGAAGACAGCTAAAGCTGATGCTATTAATTTTTGACTTTCCTATTCAGTCATCATTCAAAAATGTTTCCTACAGCAGAAGTGATACAAGCTCTGCTATCACAGTAAGCGTTACAACAAGCAAATATCAGCAAGCCCTTCGGTCAGGTAAAAGAAAGACAAGTGTCAGTTCCTTTCTTGCTTTAACTCAGGTTTGATTGCTCCAGTGATTGATTTCTTTGTTGAATTCCATCTATGTGTACAAATAATATCCATGAGGCTAATGGGGAAACCCTGTAGAATTACACCTCCTGCTCAAGAGTTTCAGGGTCAGCTACAACAGGTTGCTCAGGGCTGTGTCTAGTTCGGTTTTGAGCGTCTCCAAGGACGGAGACTCCATAAACTCTCTGGGCAGCCTGGTCCAGCATTTGATCACCAGAACAATGAAAAAAAAAAAGTGATTTCTTGTGTTCAGGCAGAATTTCACATGTTGTAACTTGTGCCCATTGCATCTTATCCTGTCAGTGGGCACCACTGAGAGAAGTCTGTGGCTCCCTCCTTTGATTCCACCCATCACACATGCACGATTGTGGCAAATGAGACCACTACACAGCTGAAGAGCTTAATGCTTGTTTTGGGGGTTGGGTGGTGGGGAGGAAGAGGGCCTGTTAAGCAGGCGTTTGCTACCTGCGGCCAAGGAATCTGTGCAGCACAGCCTGCACCTACTCAGGTTAATTGTGTTGTGGATCGATCACTCCTCCCTGTACAGGGGTCTGGAGGTCAGGATCACTATGCTTGTTCAAGTAAGCAGATGTTTTATTATATAGCTACCTTATGTTGCCTTTGCATGTATTTTCCCTGTTAAGTCCTCATAGGCCTTTTGTGTATATTTTCAAAGCCCTGCCCTTAGGACTTTCTACTAGAAGCAGGCTTTCAAGATATACCTGACAGAAGTCTACTGTAAGGCACAATGCTTTTGAAGTTCCCTGCCCAAGGCTTAAATTTAAAAGTATTATCCTAAGTCTCAGTACCTCTGCATCTGCAAGCATGATGAAAGTCCCTCTGTGTGTAGAGCTGGAACCTTGTCTATATACCAATGTGCTTTCACATAAGCAGGCACAGAAGTACGAATGAACATCAAGGGCTCAGCTAGGTAAGGGGTTTTTATGAACTACCTGGGAGAAACATTTGGTCTTAAATGTTCATTCTTTGCTGTTCATTCACCATTCATTTAGTCTAAAACCTAATTCTTCAAGCCTTCACACCAATTAGAAAGTGGAAGGAGCACATTAAGGACCTTTCACTGGAAACACCAACACCCACGTTGCACAGCAGTTTTCCAGTGTATTTACTGATAGTGGGTGAGATCCTGAAGTAGAAGGCAGAAGAGATCATAAGTCAGGGTAGAAGGATGATAAAGGAGACAAATCCACAATTGCATCTCTTACTCCATCTGTCCTTCACTGATTCCCTACAATAATCCTTGGCAGACTGGAAGGGGGAAAAGGAGAAAGGGCAGTGATACCAAATTATAGGTCATGTCCATACTACTACTACATTTATTAGAACAGAGCCCAGTTGATTTGGTAAAAGGAAAAGAGCTAGGAATGACTCATCTTTTTTGATATTAAAATACACCAGAAAGTAACTTTTCTAGAGTATTGTTTTAGTTAAAAATACTAGCTTAACAGGGTGCTTTTTGGATGATGGTCCTCAATGAATTAGACTATTACACTGATTAGAATATTAAGGATCAATACATGGCAAGTGAATAAAAACATACCTTCCCATATTTAAAAGTAGTGTTGTCAGAAAGCAAATCTTATCGCTTGCTACCAAAATATCAGTTCCAAGAACTCCCTATTTCACATAATCTATGCCTGACCCATGTATCCTTTGACAGGTCCTACAACAAGGTTCTGAATGTTCTAAATTGATAGTTTTGCAGGTTCTCTCCTAATATACATAGCACAAAACACTATGCAGTAGCTGCCAGCACAGTATTCCAAATAAACTCCGTATTTCCCCACAAACATCAGCCAAATAGTGGCTTACCTTTAGGAGCTCTTGAGACTAGCTTAGGTCATAACTGAAAGTGCTTTGCACCTACAGCAGTCAGAGCAACCAACTTGTGAAAGAGGGAAAATGTCACATTAAATCTTGTATTTGTAAGACTGAAACTGTCAAAGATCACAGATGTATCTTGTAAGGCTTATTTGTAGGGTGTTTTGGTTTGTTGGGCATTTTTTTTGTGCCTTAGCAACTGTCATAAAGCAAAGCCAAGAGTGTGCCTTTGCTACAGAGGAAGCAATAGAAAGATTTTGTATGATCATACTTACGGTCTTCCAGCATATTTCAGCTTCATGCCCTGTAGGAGAAGCAGCCTAGGAAAGCAGATGAAGGTGTTCAGAATACTGTTAGATACTGCTAGCTTTGCAATGAATCAAAGGGATACAGAATGCATACTTGCATTTCAGCGAGCAACTGCTGCTTCATAGTTGGACTGATACTTGTCATTACACCAGAATTTGAGATGCCAGGTGATCTTCCAGTATTCCAGAATGTACACTTCCATCAACCAAAAGCTGTTAATTCCCAGAAGTCCCCTTGCTAGTGACTTTTCCAAGCTTGAATTCCCACCATCTTCCAGTAGGGGCAAGCCAAGGAACCCTTTTCAGTCTAATAATTTTACAGATTTTTAGAAAACTAGGAGATGTCAGGTGCACATAACAGTAGCAAAGAGTTACAGAGGAATTCACTGAATCTTGAAGATCAGATATGGCTGAAGCAAGCTACTGCCCATCTTCTGCAATGCTAGGCATCCTTATCTATCTTTTAAAGGAATAAACCCAGAACACTAACAAAGTGGTCATAACGTTGTATGTGGGCACAGAACAAAGTCCTCTGCCTACTCCATGCAGGGCATGAGAAACCTACCTGCTTCCTTGCAGCTGTTCATGTTTTGGACATAAACGATGTCAATCTCTTCTCCTTTCATATATAATCTCCTATTAATGCTGCTGAGTTACTATGAAAGCATAAGAGCCACATCCAATTTGTTTATCCTACTGAGGAATTCTCCCTGCTTTGCCACATTTGCAGCGTAAGTCCCAACTCTAGCTTTATGCTTTGCAACTAGAATCGTGCTGCCACTGTCTAGCGAGCTACCTTTTTCATGCCGTCTTCTTTCAGATGTTTAAGCCCATCCCATAGTTTTCTAAGAAAATCCTCATCCTAGACCTCACTTTGAACAAATAGGACAAATAGTACCTGTAGGAGGCTTTTGGTTTAGACACCGTGTAAGCCATATCTCCTTGATGGATGCTGCAGTCTCTTGAAGAAGGTGGTTAGGTAGTTCTGTATACAGTCCAGGGGAGAAGATAAGCAGGAACAGCTCTAAGGCTCTTGATTCTGGCCCAGAATTTCTCATGACATGGCCCTGAATAAGCAGGCCAGTTCAGTCTGGAGATAAGTCGGAGCTGGACCCTCCATGCTGGCCAGGCTCATCCAACAAAGTTAAGGTATTTCAGTGAGGGCTTGGAATCTGTAAGAGCAGAATATATGCACTGCCTGGGGAGAGGGTGGAGGTGGAAAAAAGCAGGAGCTCTTTAAAACCAAGTATTTGCATCAGAAAAGCAGTATGGACATTAAGATATTCTACTTTACTTTATGCAAGGCTTAATATGACCTGGATTCTTCTAGGGCTCTGCAGAGGCTGGCAGTAGAAACTGAACTTATCAGGCCTTTGGAATAGCTTCCCAATACAGTCAGCCATACAAGTGTTATCCTTCCATGAATATTACGTTTGCTAGCTTCAAAACACATCGGAAAACTTCCTGCTATTCTAAGGTCTCCGAGAGTGTTAGTTCATATTTTTTTGGCTGCTTACGCTTGCTACAAGCCCCTGCTTTTACCCATTGGTTTGGCATTAAGGCATTTGTTTCCATTATTCTCTCCAGACTACTCCGTGATGCAGCATTTTCCTCTTCCTGTTAAGACCAATACAGAAAAAAAATTAAGTCCTTTTATATAACAATTTTCACTCCTCCCTCAAAGCCAAGATTAGGTGTCCTAACATTTGTCTTATACACTAGTAGACATCCTACCCAGGATACTGAATTTTAAGCTGCTTCAAACAGTAGTCAGTCTAGAACTGCATTTACGTTGAAAGTTACTATTACTTGATCACAGTACCGTGTACACCATGACCTCTTGAAAGGGAATGAACTTAAAGCCGTAGCAAGAGCTGTTTTGTAGAACTGGCATGCATTCCAGGTTTAAATCAGTACTATACTGACATTCAAGAATTTCAGTCCCCATACAGACTGAGATGAACAGCACTTTTATTTATTTCAGTTACAAGAAGAAAGACAAGTAAACCTTACAACCAGAAAGGCAATGAAGGCCTCATGAGCTTAGTGATAATCATTTCATAATCTAGGCAACATGTTATGATTTCTTGAGATCACAAAGAAAGCATAGCCCCCCTCTTAAACAACTTTTCCTTATTTCTGTAAGGAAATTTCCTGTAAGAACAGCACACTGATGTTAACAGAATCAAGAGGGACCACTGATGTACAAAGCCTACATTCACCCTCCCACCCCCCCCAAAAGGCTTAAGTGTAGACTTTATTCCAAAAAAAATAACACGCAGTCATGATCACAGCTAGAAGAGAAGGAAAAATTAAAGTCTGTTTTCAAATGAAGTCAAATTATGATCCGTTAATGAAGTTAAATGAAGATACTTTCTCACATGGCAGTGCACTTCATGGGTAAAGAAACTCTCCTCATTTTAAGCCAATGCTTATCTGGCTTTTGTAGTAGGGATAAAACCAGTTTACATAAAAACTGATCCCCCTACCAAACACTCTAGCTAGGACCTGCAACGTAAGGGAAGTGCTAGAAACATGTGTGAGAAATTACTATACAAAGTGTCAAGTGCAAACCCCCTTTGCCTAGAATTCAGTGTATTTACTTAAGTACAATAGAAAAGACTGAATTCAGGTGTGGTTGACAGTGGGATACAGTGCTACAGGTTGAACATTAGCCACTAGAGGACAAACCCAAGCATGCATGTATCCTACCACAAAGGAAAGATACGTTTGAGCTTCCTAACCTGCTCATTTCTGCAGTTTGCTCTAGTATTATCTCCTCCCTCATTACCAACTTAATTCCTGCACTCCTTTGAAGGGACCCCTTTAAAAAATCTCCAAAATTCTGGATAAATTGGCAAAAAAAAAAAATTTAAAAATCACTTGCTATTATAAAGAACACAGGGCTGGAAAAAGAAAGGAAAAAAATAGAGTTTACAACTCATCTCTTCGGTTGCTCTTCTAAGCAGTATTGGACCTAGAAAACATGAGGACGCATCAGATCAAGTATTGTTCCATCATCCTTCGCTGTTTAAACAATACAGTTGAGGCAGACCATAACTTCTTCAGTCAATCGCTAGCAGCTCAGTTTAGGTGCATAAAATATTAATCAACTGAAAAATGTATTTTTACCCGTGCTATATGTCAGTTCGCGGTTTCCCCTCACTTAAGTGGTCAGGGATACATTTATTACACAGTACTCACAGTAAGTCTCAGGATTTCAGGCAGACCTGTTCATTGCCAAGGAGTATCCTTTTGGCTCAGTGAAGACTTTTGAGTACCTTAGCTTACATTCATTCTGGAGGCAGCCACCATGATTCCATTTACCCAAAGTACTATTTTTAGCGGGGCTGTTACCATCTTGAAATTGAGGTTTAAAGTTAACCAGTAATACAAAAGAGTACTTTTCAGTGTTTCCAGTGAAGGAGCTGAGAAAAAAAAAATCTGTAAGAAACCATTGCTGCAATTTTATTTTAACAAAAGGGCAGATTTATTCATGTTTACAAACAAGTTTCAAAAACAAAAAGGAGAACATGTATGCTACCCACTAACACCCTTTCAAAATGCCAACAGCCCTCATGCTGCATGAAGGATTCTATAGATTAGAAAAAAAAAAAAAAAAAAAAAAAAATCACAGTTCCACTCACAGTTCACCAAGACAGCACTAAACTAACATGTTTAGACAAAAACAAAGGACTAAGATTCTGATGTATTTCGATTTAATCCATTTTGCCCGAGATAACAGAAATATTTCAAGCAAGTTCCATCACATATTGATGTCCTGCATTAAACAATCCTACTAAGTTCTGAACAAAAGTTATTCAGTAAGTTTCTCAAAATTTTTAAAAATTAAACAGTTGTTTCAAAACCATTAAGTAGTAAATGTATTTAAGAAACTAATTAGGACAGAGGCCATAACTTCATTAGAACACCACTGCTCATGTTTTTACAAAGCATTAGTGTTATCTATTTGGCTATTAGTATTAGCAATTTATCTACAATATTTAACAAGGTAAATTGCAGGCAAAATTTAGTACAGTTTCAATAGAAACACCCTTTTCCTGAAAATACAGCAGTATTTGAAGGACTAGTTTTTTTTGTTTTTTGTTTTTTTTTTTCTCTGCATCATTTATAAGGAAGCTTCCCATCTATGAACAGGAACAAAAAAAGTATCTACAAACCTTGTAAACAGATCTGTATCATTTATAAACATAAATAATCCAAATTATTAACAGCCAACAGCAGAAATTAAAGTATCAATTCAACGATCCAGGGCCTCCTTGCCCTTCCCAGCCTTCCCCTCAGAAAAGGATCATGATAAACTAAAGCTCTGCTAACACACTGTTCAGGACCATTCTTAAGTACAACAGATGATCCACAGGTCACTTATGCTGAGTTACTGTTTATCTGTCAGAGTTCATTATTACTCCCACCCCCAGAAAAGCACCCTCCAGTCTGGCAGAAAGCTTTTTTTTTTAAAAAAATAAATCTACATTCGTACAAGTGTGTCTTCTGTTGAAGTCCAAGACAAGAATATCATCTTGTCCATCATAATGTGTGAAGAGACCCAGTTTCAATTTCTTTACAATGCAGCTAGTGTGTTAACATTCAGCTTACAATCAGAGTGATGTTTCCAAACTATGTAGCGGGCTCCCTGGGGATGAAGAGGTAGCAGACTTGTTCATGTCTGTTGTAAGGTGAATTCCACTGTCAACCGCATTGTTATTTTTATTGGGAGAGGGTGGGGGAGTAGAGTTGCGTTTTGTTGGAGCATCATCTTCAGCATCAGTATCATCGATAAGGGGAATATGAGGCTCGGAGTCTTCTATTCTAAACTCAGGATGCGTCATAAAATTGTGAATAGAACTTCGTGTCTCGGGTTTCTCTAGCCCCTCGTACAAGGAGCTACGAAATGCATTCACCACTCGGATCTGTAAACAAAGAAAAAAGGTTGTTAAAATGATGCAGATTTACCGGTAATGGCATGGTTCTTATGAGTTTGAATCCACAAACAGCTAGACATGAGTGAATCAAATTTGTATGCGATGCAGTGGAACTTGCAATAAACTGTAAAAAATGAAGAGCATTTCAGTAGAGCACTGCCAGTCTACACAGTAGGAATAAAGATTGTAAAAGTACTGCAAAAAGCTGAAGGGCCTAAAAACTCAGACATGGCACTAGAATTGTTCAATTACTTAAAATGGGCTAGGCATTTTTCAGAAGTGAGGCCAACAATTATTTACTTATTCACAAATTAAATAAATCTCAGTGAGGGTTTTATTGAATATTTGGGGGAGGTGGGGGCGGGAAGGAGGGGAGAGACTGAAAATAAGTTAGAGGGTAAAAGGGTTACTAATTCTCATGCTAGGAATTAGGATGTCAACTGACTATGAAAAAGCCAAGCAAGTGTAAGCCAATGTCACAATGACCGGACATTTACGAAGAGTCATGCAAAAAAGGATACCACTGTAACAGCTGTAAATATTCGAGTATATACCCATTTACCACACTAGAGAAAGTTCCTTACTGAATAGTGCTTTGGAAACTTAAGACCAGAACTAGGAAATTGAATACTGTGTTGTACAATTAAGTAGCCACGACAGGTTGTAACTTTGAAGAGACTATTCAAGTAGCACGAAGTATGAGAAAAGCAGGCAATCAGCCTTTGCTTGAGTCTTCAATTTACATTGAATTCATGGACAAAATTCCCAGGCTGAGCATTTCAAGTCCTTTCATTGTGTAACTAACATTTTTCTAATCTGAAAGCTAAGCTTACAGAATTCATAAACAAACATTTTGGACTGAAATTGGATAAAATACAGCTTCAGGTTGCAAATTGTGCATGTCCAGGTTGACTTGAATTTAAGTTTTCCAAATTGTAATTTGAATTATGAAACCACCTCCCCACACCCTCCTTCTTCTCCCACACCCCACATGTTTCCCTGACCAGCTAGGAATTCAGGATTCATTCTTGAACTGATAAAACAAATAAGGTTAGTCAGAAGACAGTGACCCCTTTTGTCCAACACTTCAATCAAGATACAGTTTCCCCCTTCTGTTAGCTCCCTATTTAGTTCTCAACATCTCTACTTTGATTAAGTCTCCAGCAAAGCAGAGTTTCGATCCCAAAGCTCCTCTGTTGTATAGTAAGCAGCAGGGCAACTCTGTAGTAAACAAGAACTTCCTGTTACAAAAAGTAAGCCCAATTTAAAGATATGGTTTAGAACATCCAGGATGACTTGTTTCAAACTAAGAAATATGTCATGACTAGTGCTTCCGTAGAGTTCCTTGACAGTAAAGATAAGGTGACTTCCAGGTGAAGGAATGAAGCTGGAAGGTCAAGCAGATCAAGACCACAGACTTCAAACTACCTAAGATAAACAAAACAACCTCACTGTAAACACAGAGAAGGGCACCCCGAAAGCAATGCATTGTCAAATTTGTTACCACAGAACCACTGCACGTGATAGTCTTAGGTCCTGACTGTGTTCAGGAGTTGGTGTGTTACTTTAAACAAGTCCAGCAAGCTGCATAAACTGCCTTGGCACTCACCACAAAAATCAGCAGTGACAATGTTTGCAATGCCTTTATTTGGCATGTTGCATCCCACTGTGCCACTGATTTATGTGGCAAAATGAAATATCACTGCCTGGTGGGACTGGTTTTTCATTGCTTACAGATGGTAAGTTAGAACATAAGCAGTAATGGAAAACAGGTTTTGGCTTAAGAGGACAGCTGTAATTATCATAGGAGCATAAGCATATCCACAATAAAGCTCGATTCCCATGCAGAATGCGAACTAAACAAGTGGTCTAGATGCTCCCTTGAACCCAGGACTCTCAGAATCCAGCCACGGAGGCAGGAATCATACTATCAGCAATTTAAGTTATACTTAAAAGAGGAAAATCTAGTGTTTTGAAGGCTTTATTCTCAACTACTCAAGATAATTAGACAAGAGAGGTAACTATAAATAAATTGCATAAGTGAGGAGCAAACAAGACAATTTGTTATGTGTAATTTATACTGTCATCAGGCCTTCCTCATATTAGTACCAGAATAGCAAGGAATGCGGTAAGCACTCCAAATCCTCCTAGCCAGATGGCTGCTTAGGACTTGCAACCTCACTTCATAGGAACAGCTGAACTATTTTCCAACAAACAGCTCCGAAAGAGACACACAATGAAATAACAGATCTACTTCCCATTAACATGTATTAGTTATCAAAAGTTTTTCTCCTGGAGGGCGTAGGAGAGGGCTATACTGCGTATTGAGGATCAAAAACTAGTTCTCTGCTATTGTAGCTCCGTATCTGCATTGGTCATTTGATGTAATGAGATGCTGCAGTGCCCATTAGATTCTGCTCAAATGGCAGCATGGCATGAAGTTGCTCTCTAGAGAATTCTGAATGTCTAATTAATGTTCTTGAGTGTAGTTAGGGATACAGGTTACTAATTAGCATTTAAACTAGGAGATGCAATCCTGTGCATCCTTACTGTTAAATCTACTTTTCATTTTGTGTTCTTGAGGCATGTGAATTTGTGAGCTGAACTTCTCGATATTACTGCAAGGTAGGGAAATACCTGTCTTGCCAATGGAGAACAAGTACAGAGGTAAATACTTGTGCAAGCTCACACAGGAATTCTGGCCAAACCAAAAAAAAAAAAAAAAAAAAAAAGAAAAAAATCAGAAGAGAACGTTTCATTTAAGACAGCTCCTGAAATTAAGGGTCTTCATCCAGCTGGCAATCTGAAAGTTTAAGAGGGGGGTGGGGGATGGGAAAGAAGCCCTGTCAGAGTTATTTTTTAAAAAAAAAATTATTTAATCAGTTTCTAGGAAGTTAGAGAAGTTAAACATGTAATATGTAATAAAGATGGAAAACTCTTTCAACAATAGATATTAGCTATCAGTATTCAACTACAACTGTTATGCATCTTCAGGCTCCAGAGTTTAAGCCTACATACACAAGTAATTAAATCTCTAGCCTCTACAGAGAGGAAGGCTGAAACTGAAATGCCACTTAGAGCACAATATACAGAGGGCAGAATTAAGGTGAGACAAAATTTCACTGACGGCTTATGAACTGCTGCCTGAAGAACCTAGAGAGGAAAAAGCCCTTCAGATTTGAATGAAAGTTTCACCATTCGATGCTTGAACCTTTTCTTTTTCCTTTTTATATTGGCTAATTAAATGTTTCTTCTGATTTGTTTGCATTTTAGAAGCCTTGTTTCGCCACCTGAATCCTGATGTTGAGAAAATTGTGTTATTCAGTAAAAAGGGTCCAACAAAGGCAGAGATTCGGAAATTCCTTACAGGCTACAAAGAAAATGCATTTAGTGCTCCATGTTCTAACTACATTCATATTTTTAACATAGCATTTGCTTTCCCATCAGCTTGTTTACTTTAAGTGTCATTTGTGCTGCAGTGCAAGAGATCTATTTTTGTTGACCTGGGTCCATGATTATATGGTTAATTCACTTAATGTAAGTCACCCTAAGAGGCATATACTCGAAAATTTACAACAGTTTTCCCGTTTTATCTTAAACATCCCTCTGTACACGCATGGGTGAAGGCACAGGATGTGCAGGCTCACAGCTTTCACATTAAAGTCTTTTGTTGAAACTGTTCCACCTGTTCTCAGCCCTCTAAGAAAAAAAAGTCTTGAGGACTCCACTTTGTGGAAGAGCTCTATAAAAACCTGAACGATGATTTTAAGTACTAAGGAGAAAATGAGAAACGTTAGGTACGTGAATTAGGAAATGTTAATTTCATGCACTTTAGGAACACACACTCACACCCCACAGTAGTAGAAGCAGTAGTAGAGGAAAACACTACATGTGTAGGGGTAGAAATATTTGTTACATCATGGTGCTGGCTGGCGATGGAGGGTTGCCGCCTTAGAGCCCCCTGAATGGTACTTCCACTCTGGAAAGCATTCACTACATCCATCTGCAAGGAATCAGAGATTGTGACAGCTTGCTCAGCAAGAGAGAGAGAGAACAAGAGAAAGGACCATCCCATCTATAACACACAAAAGGTAAAGAAAAAAAGGCACTTTTTTATAGAGCAGATACACAGGCAAGAGTTGCATTTAGAGCTGAAGAAAACAGTGGACCCTGAGGGATTACACATCCATTCATACCCCCTCTCTTTTGACAGTCTCAGTCACACCAGTTAGAACTGCCACCTTAGTCAAAGGACTGGAGATGGAGAGGAGAGATCCCTCATAACACCCACTGCGTCCTACCTTTTTCAAGACCATACCTGAGTTTGTATCCTGTTTAGGCCCCTAAACCACAAGATCTGACCACGACGTAATTCTCTCTCAGCATGATCGATCTCCTCTACATCTTCTGCTAGTTCTTCTTCAGGAATCTCTTCCTTTTGTGTTCCATGACCAGCTTCTTTGAGGAATTTCAGACGGCTGGTTGGAATTGTTGAAATCAACTAATGGTGAATGAAAAATATAAATCAGGACTATTCTTTTCTAAAAAATATAATAAATATAATACCAGGCTTAAGACTTAAAATAATATCTTGCATACAATTAGCAAAGTTGAAAAAACAAATAATGTAAATGGCATGAGTGCATCAATGTAGAGCAATCACTCCAGCTGAATAGTTGCAAAGCTGTGAATATCCTTATCACCTCAACTGAGGTGTGAAATTAAACTTGGACTACAAACCTAGAAAACAAAACATCCTTGCTAGGGACAAAGAATTCCACTTTAACATTACTTGACTATGCCAGGAAGGAGCAGTACTTAAGCTACAAGAGCCATTAATTCTGTAGATCGTGTTTGTATCTAGAGCTTTCAGAGCTCCATCAGTTTGATAAGCATGATGTGTTACCTCAAGTGAGAACTACACCATTTAGTTAAAGTAAAGTAGCCACAGTTAATTCAGAAACACAGAACAGACATGCATTCTTGTGACCTGGAAGGTATCAATCCATTTGCAAGGTGAGTGATGTTTCCAAAACCCTTATCCCAAATTGTTACTTTGCTACTTGGTGTATGCTAGTTCATCTATCTTAAACTAAACAAAAGCTACATATGGCTGTTCCAGCTTTCCTTTTCATCCCCACCTTCAGGGCTATTCTGGTGAACTATGTAGTTAAGGGGAGGCATCTTTTGAAACGTCCCATCTAGCAGATCCAGATCAGTTCCAAGACTGCTTTCCTTGATCATCACAAACCTAGAAGACCATTTCAGCAGCTGCAGAGGAAAAAGACTGCTCCAAAAGCAAGATAAACAGCCCTTTATGCTGAAATTGCTACTATGAATGCTCCCGGATCACACTTCAGTTTCTACTATTCTCAGAAAGTCAAAAGCTCTTTGACTTTAATGAGATGCTAGAGCAGCATGAACTGCAGCAGGGAAGCTTTGCCCTTGCAAGACACTTTGGGTCAAAGGTATTTCAAGCCATCTTGATTCTCTTCTAGGCTACTTTTAAACCTCAGAGTGACTCTATTTGATTTTTTTTTTTTAAATAATTAATTTTCCAGAGAATCTTATTAAAAAGCTTATTCTAAAAGTGGGTATATGCATCTATGTATGCATTTCCAACTAAAATTCACCCTACCAATTTTATACTGAAACAAAGTGTCCTTTACAAAATGGAAGGGAAGAAACTGTAATGGAAAACTCTTCGTGTGGTATGAAAAGTTTAGACAACTATGTCATTAAATAATGGAAAACTCTGTAGCTCTAAAGTTTCATGTAAATAAGCTTGCTGCTTACAAGCACTGTTGTCCATGCAATAGTAATGAAACCCTAAGGGGGGGTGGGGGTGCTATGTGTTAAAAATCAAAATGTAATAGCATAATAGGTGTGAGAACTTTCCAATTATTTCATAATTGTGCAAATGAAGATTAAAGAGAAATTTGCTTTGCGTTTTGCTGCATTTCTTGCTACTCCAGGAAGTTTTTAAATCAAGAAAATACTAGCAAGATTAATGACTCTGATTTTTCAAGAACACCGTTCAACACTTAGTTAAATATATTTCAGCATTAATATGTTCGTTGCAGCTGTATTTTTACAGAACTTCTAGTACTTATCTGGCTAAAGATATAATTTCATATTTAACAAGGTAACTACAGCTGCTTTTAGTTAAAAGTTACTAAACATAAACCAGCCATAGCATCTAGTTATGAAATGTAACTAACTGACCAAGTCAGAGCAAGGAATATCCAACTAAGAACTTTCTAGCTATTGAACTAGTCAATTTTAATCAGTATTTATTGTTAATCTCCATATATTCATATAGTCCACTTGAAAGATCTGACTGCTAAAGATACTGTATTTGTATTTTCCCTGTAAAGTATTTTAATGCAAGTAGATATCTGGCATTTTGAAAAAGCTAATTTACCTGGCCCCAGAGTAGTGTTCCCATGCCCAGGAAAATGGACCACAGCCACTGTTCAATTGAGAGCTCTGAGCAACTGAAAGGCTTCCCACCAAACTGCACAATAATTATCTGTGAAGAGAAACATCGTTAAACAACATGTATCAGTGATCTGTTACTAGAAAATTCCCTAATGCTTCAAGATCACCACGGACAGCTCTGCATTAGAACACAGGATTTCCCATCTTACTAAGCGTACGCTTGCACTGTCTCAGCAGTTTGAGCAAGTTTCCAAACCTAAGCCATCTTCTTATGCTTTTCAGTATTTCAGGAACTACCCATTTATTCTTCAAATGTCACATTCACAAAAACCTGCTGACTACTTCATTTCGCCTGCAGTTCTTTCCATTCATTTCACAATTACAGCATGTGTTTGATGCTACAAATTTACAGCCATTATTTGTCATAGGAACACCCCTCTCAGAGCCAAGTCGATTAATAAACTTCTATTAATACAAGTCGTAGATCCACAAGACATGAAACATTTCAGAAATAATTCTACAAAATATGTATCCCATCGGTGTTACATGTCAGACTTTAAATCACCACGGTGTGACATCTATGCAGTAAGTCTTGGTGGGAGGGGGCAGAGATCTCAAAAGCTAAATTAAATGAGCTCCTACTGACTTACCTATTACAATGGGCTGTACAGGCCCTAGTGAGCAAAGTATCCCTCTGCATACGAATTATATGCATGAAAGTCTGCCCTGGAGAATCAACAATTCAAGTAGCAGGGCAAGCATGAAAAGGAGACGGTATTGACCATGCAGTAGGACACCTGACAGCCAGAAAGCCCAAGAGCATCTTCTTTTCTTAACACAGAATAAAACACTGGGGCCACAACTTGGGAGTTACTTATTTGGGGAGGCATTCAGTCTGCCAAGTTTATACAGAGAACAGAGTTGCAGTCAGAAGTAATTTCTACATATCTTTGTTCCACAACAACAGTCAGTCTGGTGCATATGCAACCCTAGAAATAGGAGTAGCTTATGAGTAAGTGTCATCTAAAAAGACCTAAACCTGGGAGAATAACTGAATTAACTTTACATGAAGCAGAGGTGCATACACTTGTATTGCTTGAACCGCTATGAATTTGGCCAACTTCATGGAATCCCAAATCTAAGGAGAAGCTATCTTAGGTCTGAAATAACTGAAGCCAAAACAAAAGAGAGTTCTGAAAAAAAAAAATGTAATTTGTCCATTATTTCTTCTGATGAATTAAGAGTCAAGGCCATCTAGAAGGTGAAACTAGTTCTCGGAAACTATTCTCTTTGGATTCAATTTTGATTTGCTGTTTCTCAACACTAATGTGTTAACCCAATCAATTTCAGGTAATTTCATTTCATTTGTTAGCATATACTGAGTTAACTAACTAGCTTTTACAAGTCTGTCTAGATGCACCAACAGAAGGTCCCTAGACGTCAGTGTTCTTCACCTGAAACAGCAGCATCTATACAGGTAACTGTAAAATATATTACCAATCCAGTAACTGATTTCTGCATCGGGAAGATAAAACATGATACTTCAGTTTCTAAAGCTTATTCATGTCCTAATCTCATTAAGAAGATATGAGGAGTTGTAACTTCTCTATAATTGTTTATATGGGCTTTCCTTCAGACATGCAGGCAGATACTACGAGGCGGAAACGAGACACACACGACCATACAACTTCACATTTTATCAAGAGACTAGAACACTAAGATAAAATTGAAGGACTAGAAAATTCAAAAGGTAAATACAAGTACTTCTACACTCCAATTTTACCCATTTTTCAAAGAAGTCTTACCTGAAAACCCTGTCAAGCAGCACTTCCAAGTGATTTATAGTATAGTGTGTTTGACACTGGAAGTTTTTCACATTGCAGAAATGTGCACTAGCTGATCAGCATTTCCAAGGTAGAACAAGTATATCAGTGCATTTTCCCCCCACCCTCCAAGAATTTACTTACCTGCACAACAAATGTCCCCAGAACAATAGAACAGAAGATAGCGTTGTTAAAGATTCCTTCAAAAACGTTTCTTTCACCATGAATTTTTCGGGCATTAATTTCATTAAAAAGCTGCATCATCACAAATGTATTAAATACAATAGTATAATGCTCTGAAGGAGGAGCATGCAGAGGTGCATTTCTTCCACTATCGATATCAAAAATTTTCTCACCTGTGTATAAAAGGCATTTATCAGCAGCTTAATTGGTGTCTTTACACACACACACACACCCCCACACCCCAAAACAAAAAAAACTAGTTTTAAGATCACATCTCTGTACATCTTTTTAGAATAACTTTGTAAAGCCTTGTTATTCTTACCAGCAAACAGGAGTGTGAAGACCACTACGAGCTGGTAGAATGCGTGACCCAAAATGTTCTTCATCATTGTACGAGAAATCAAAGGTTTGTTTCTACCATAAGGCTTTCTCAACAGAAGAGCCTCAGTGGGTGGTTCTGTTGCCAGGGCAAGAGAAGCTAATGTGTCCATTATGAGATTTACCCACAGCATCTGCACAGCTTTAAGCGGAGAATCCTATAAAGATAGATACATAAACCCTCCAATATAAGGGAACAAATTGCAGCTATTAAAGGCATTTATTATACAACATGGGCATGTTCTGAAGAGCATTATGGTTTTTGGACTAGTATTTAACAGCAAGTGTGAATTCAAGAGTTAATCGGTCATGACATTTTCAACCTTTATTAGCTGAAACAATCCACCACCAGTACGTACTTGTGTTATGCATGCTCCTGTAAAAGCAACAATTACTGCTACTACATTGACAGTAAGCTGGAACTGAAGAAATTTGGAGATGCTGTCATACACGTTTCGCCCCCACATAACTGCTTTAACAATACTTGTGAAGTTGTCATCTGTAAGGATAATATCAGAAGCTTCTTTAGCTACGTCTGTTCCAGCAATACCCTGGTAGAAAAAGAAAAACATTATGAAATATAACAGGTTGCACTGACTTATGTAATAGAAGCTATTATTATATCCTTGGTCAGCATTCACTTTGATGCGCCATGTCTCAAAGACTATTTTAATTTAAATACCTAAAGTTCTACTCAATCAAGTTCTGCTTGCAAGTTCTACTCAAGCATGAGAAAATGTAAACAATAAAAAAGGTAATGCTGTCTTTAAAGTAAAGACCTTAATAAAAAAATCCTTAAGTTGACAATAAAGACACTGTAAGTCCTCCCAATGAAACATTACTGAACCCTGTTCAAGTTAAAGGCCACCAGGTGGTGCAGTACTCCAGTTTAGTCTATGACCTAATGAGTTTGCTATATGGATTCCAGCAGTAGGGCAACGCATGCGTTCATAGCACAGGACAATGATACAGATTACCAAAAGCCTTTTGCAGAAAAGCATTGGTGTTAAACAGTAGAATATACAGTATCATTGCATATGACATTGCAATGCAATAGGATTTTTTAAGCACCTGTAGTCTCCTACAGTATCCAAACAGTTAAGCTCAGTTCTGTGTAATATCTGCTTAAGGGATATTGATTTTGCTTTTGGCATTTCAAAAACACTAACTCAACAGTAAATTTAATGATCCTTATTCTTGATACATTATCTTGCCAAGGAAATGAGTCACCTGCATAGCTATGTGTACACCTTAAAAGGTGCCTTTAAAGATCATATAGTAGGTGGCATATTTTAAGTGCTATTTAGATAAGCAGTTAGAGAAAGTTTCTTACACAAATGAACATAGACAGCAACTGCAGGAAACATTTAAGTTCTGGAAGATGAAAATAAATCTGCCCCTGACATTGCCAACTACAGCAGCTATACAATAGCAAAAACCAGATACTCATTAAAACAAGATCGTTACAGTCTACAGAACATTTCATGTGTAGCTGTCAAATTTGTAAGTTACGGTTTCGAAAAATGCTCCTTGAGAATGACATAAAAGCTCTTCCTCTTCCCATTTTTTCCTTCAAGATTAGCAACTGAGTCAGTGCATCTGCATGTGGTGTAGGAGTGTGGTCTTTTTTTTTTTTTCCTTCAAAAGGTTAATAATGAGTTTTTAAAGACTGAAATGACCTACTAGTGCCAAACTGTACCTTTTCAGCTTAAGACTGAGGAGGGATCTTAAGGCAAGAGGGAGCTTGAGGAATCTATCTTAGAGTGTTTTGAAAGAGACAGAAGAAAGCTGAAGCCTACATACTTAAGGCATGAGTCTATCCAGTATTAGCACAAAGCCAAGACTTGGTTTGGCTACCATTTGAAAGAGTAGTTGAGAATTTAAACTGGAAAAGCGAACTAATCCAAGGAACCATCCAGACAATTGCAGAGCCTAGATTGTCATAAAATGCTGTTACTTCAGTTGTACTAGAGACATCTCTTAGTATAGCCTCCAAACCCATATTAAACATCAACTGGCAGTCTTTCACTGTAGTCTCCCTGTTCCTATGCATCATTTCATGGAAAACAGATGAATAAGCTCAGTCAATACTGCAAAAAGCTCTACTCAAAGTCAACATAGTACACTATTTACCACCTAACATCATTTTGCCTTATGTTGAACAGAACTAATTTCAGAAGTCTTTGGTATCAGTAATTCTATTCCTGTATGTGTGTAAAAAGATTTTGATTTGCAAGTGACTGGGGTTCTGCATTTTTTAAGTTTCATTCAATGGCAAATGCCACAAGGACATTTTCCATCAAATAAAACCATGGTTAAGTTGTAAGACTGAGGGAGGAGGAAAAAGTAATTAGTATTAAGTATGAGAGAAGTTGACTTCATTAACTTAGTTGTATATTAGGCTCATGAAACAAGCACGGTTGTTTAATCTTCCTTTAAGTGATTTTATAAGTTATTTTATCAAAATAAGTCTCCAAAATACTGAAGATTAAAAAAAAAAGAAAACATACCATAGCAAATCCAACATCTGCCTTCTTCAGAGCTGGACCATCATTGGTACCATCACCAGTTACTGCTACAACTTGCCTCTGTTCAAAGACAGTGCTGTCAATTATACCTAAAATAAAATTACACCTGTGTTACAGTTCAAAATTGAGAACACAGCACAGATTAAACCTGAAAGAGAAACCCTGTTTTTGTCTTCCTCAGTCATTTAAAAAAAAAAATAAAAAAAAAAAACAAAAACAAAAACAAAAACAAAACAAAAAAACAAAAAAAAACAAAAAACCCCACAACACCCAAACACGACAGATAGTTCTAGTTGGCTCCATTTCTCAAGCAGAGAAAAAAAAAAAATCTAGCTTTATTTAGAAGTTCAGATAGTTTTTACTTACCTTTTACTAGAGTGTGTTTGTCAGTGGGAGAAGATCGTGCAAGAACACGAAGCTTTGGCCAAATTTTATCTATTCGCTCTTGCTCTATCTGCAAAAAGAGCACTGGTTATATTTTGCAGTTAGGAGACCTAGAATCTCTACTGATCTACTTTACATAGTCATTATGCTTACCTCTCCTTTTTCATTGCGTATTCTCCTGTTAAAGTCTTTGCCCTCTAAACACAGGAAATCTTCACCAGGATTCAGAATACCACATTTTAATGCAATAGCACGAGCAGTGTTAATGTTATCGCCAGTGACCATACGTACAGTTATGCCGGCACGCTGACACTTTTTTATTGCATCAGGTACCTGTAAGCAAATAAAAAAAACCCCACAGGCTCAGAGACTGTACATTAGCTGAAAAATCTAGACAAGTGAGTGAAAAGAATGTTTTTGGCTCAATCCAGGATAACTCTTATTTTAAGATCAAGGCTATTGTTATGGAACATTTAAAAAAACCAAGTAGCTTACCACAATTCTTTTCCTGAAAAACAAAGGTGCTTTGACATTATGTCACATCCCCTCTCGCCTCCCTTCATTTTTCAAATGCTGCAGTATTTAAAAACACTACAAAAGTCTTCATGACATGTTATGCTGTAGTATTCAAAGGTACTGAGTACTCGCTTTTTATGTATGATTATGTGTAATAAACTACAGCTCACACTCCACTACTTCACCCATGACTTTTAGAGTGAAGTGATGATAGTGCAGATCAGACTGGAGTTCCACTTACGTGTGGCATAAAAGCTTCCACTGTTGAAAAATACTGCCCCCTCCTTAGACCTCAACCACAAGCCGGGCTCCTTACCTCAGTTTCTCAGGTGACAAACCCTCCTCTCCATCATTCCTCAAGAGAAGCTGGCAACAAGCACAATGGCTATCATCCTAAACAATACTCCTAATATTCCAAGTGGTAAAAAAATGACAAGTTGTTCCATCTACTAAGACCCTGCACAGTAAGCGCCTTAAGTCATTAGTTTGTACAGAGCTTCAGTAACACAGCATAAGTGACATTAAGAAGTTTTAATCTGCTTTTATAGCTCCATTAACTTTCCCCCTCAAGAAATTAGATTTTCATTTATCAAGTATGCTTAAGGCATACAGTAGCATTTCAGTTGCTTGTACTTGCTGCATGACCAACAACATGAATCAGATTTGTTTTAACACAATCACTGTGGTTTAGTCAGTGACCCTACCTCAGGTCTCACAGGATCTTCAATCCCAACAACAGCAATGCACGTCAGACCAGTAACAATATCATTTTCATTGTCCCATTCTGGCTCAGGTTCCCCTGCAGGGAAGTCTCTGAATGCCAGGCAGATGGTTCTGAGCCCTTCAGAAGCCATTGGCTCAATTACGGTTTTCACGATGTCATCGCGGTCCCTAGGTCTAAATACCTTTGGTTCTCCATTAGCACTCAGTATTTTGAAGCACCTGAAAAGGAAGGTTTAAAGAGTTACTGCATTTTAACCAGAAGTTCAGCCTATTCAATGGCTTATTAGTCAACTCCAGTAAGTTTCCACAAGCCTTATTTTCGCTAGACACACACACACAAGTAAAGCCAGTAGCAGCATCCCTAAGGTAATCTTCTCCATATGCACTTAATCTCTTCCCAATTGCAAAATATATTAGGTGTAGAAAGTTAACTGAGCCAGTCATCCTAGAATGAAAATAGTGCCCAATGAATTTAGGACACAAACATCAGTTACCTCCCAGGAGTATCCATTTCTCCATCCTGTGTAAACAGACTAGTGTCTGCACTGGTTGAGTCAGTCAAGCCAGTTTTAAGTTCAACAAAATAATCCCACCTTGTTAAACAGTTATGCAAGTCTCAGAAGTACAATATGTTTCAGCACCATGCATATGGTGCTTAAACAGCTGTAAGCACTAAAAACAAACTCCGGTACTGTGATGAATCAATGCTATCCTTACAATTAGTAAGGGGTATATGTGTGTGTGTGTGTGTGTCCATCCCAATCTAAGTGCAGAATACTCAGCATCTGGCATGGAGTTTTTCATGTGAAGCATTAAATGAAAAACAAATATTTAAGTCTGACTTAAATGTTTGTAAAAGAAACTAGATTCAACACTATGTACTCTAACATTTCAACACACGCTCTTTTAGTTGCATACTAGCAACTAGACAGCATGCATACTTTACCAATATTGATGCCATGAATATCACTACCAAATATTTTGCACAATAAATTTAGTCTTTGCATCCTTAGCAAAGTTTTGCCATAAAGCAATGCCATATGCATTTGTTTTACAAATTAGTATTAATATAAATAAGAATTTATGACTTCTTTAAAAATACCAAGTTCAGACCTGGCAGATCTGCTAAAATGACTATTGTTATATTTAAGTATTTAGTCCAAGGGTTTAGGGAATTCCCAGGTGCAATATGTATAAAAAAGTTTCCACCTCAGCCAGGAAATGAAAACGAAGCAGTCCCTTAAAGCTTCATAGTATTCATCATAACTGAAATTTGAAGTCTATCCAAATTTCCTGATTTTGGTTATCTGTTCAAATGTCAGCAGCCACTAAGGATATCTTGTGTTACCTGCAATCACAGTAAATTCAAAGCATTCCAAGATGGAATCAAAGCCAATAAGCTTTAAGTAAAGATTTCACTGGAACCCACGTCAAATATTTGACTTGATGGTAAAGAAAGAATAAAACTGCTCTGTTTGAAAAAGTTTGCTGCATTTCTTCTACACTTATTAATGACTTATTTGTGTCTTATAAATATTCACGTTTAAGCTTTCAGTGCTCCAGAACAGTCAAACATATGACAATAAAGAATGAGCAGCCCAACTGACAAACCAGGTTACAAGCTCTGAGGTTAATTTCTGGCACTGCATAGGTAGTGAGTAAAGAAAGTGGCTTATAATGCTAAGGCTGTTTCCTGGTTCGTGCATACTCTGAAACAGTTTTGGAATTATAACTATTCTAGTAGTATCCAAATCAGTCTAGTTTTCTTGTTCTTTGCCAAATGTCCTTATTATTTATTTTCTTATCTCAGTTATGAAGCCAGGTGGACCACATGAGTCTGGGCTGAATGAGTTTTAGCAACTTCTGCAGTTCAATTGCTCAATGAGATAATAAGGTACAAAATACTTCTGAAGATAAAAGTAATGCAAATATAGGCATACTTATTCACTGATGAGACTTGGCTTAGAATCTATGAGAAAATTCACATCTAAATCTAAGTTCCACATCGAAAAGAACAAGAGTCCTTTGAAGATTGACCTTTTGTTGTCAGCACTAAGTTGAGGAGAAGGAAGATTTCATCTTTTTTCTTCAGTGCATTAGGACTTTCCTAGATAACAATTTGGGGGGCTAGTAGCAAGCAAAAAGGTAAATTGAACTGGTGAACACAATCTATGCACTACTCAGACTAGAAATAATCTGACATTAGAACTAAAACCAGACTGGCTACAACTGCTGTTCCTAGACAACACACTTGACTTCTCTCCTCACTTAGATAGGAGTTACCGTGGCCTTCTTCACACCTCAAGGTTTGTCCCAGTGGTGACTAATCTCTCACTAAGAGTCTAAGCTCATTCTAATAAATCCTCTATAGAGGGGCAGATGCATAAGGAAGCAATTTGCTCTGCCACATTAAAAACCCTCAAGTTTCTCCATTGGCCAAGTTCAACCTCCTCTTAAAATGATCAACTTGGACACCAGCTTGCAGAGTCTTTTGAAGCTGAAAGTAATCTTAAAAGTAATCACTTTCTGAAGGCACAAGTCATTACTGGAATTTAGGCATATCAGTTGTTGGGACTTTACTGGAAGATGGGTGAACATTTTGACCAACCACATCTAAAACCATAGTAGTTTAACTAGGGAATAGGTCAATTCATAAACACTTTCCCTGTACCAGAGCAGAGTTCACAAGTTAAATTAATTATGACCAGCTCTTTTATTGAGGGGTGTGACAACTGAAGTAACAGAAATGCTAATTGTCCATGTTACTGTAGAAAGCCAAGTAGTTGAGGGAGCCAAGCTGGGAAGCTGGCTGGAATCACAAGGGTATAGGACTGTTGCACTTGGCTGTGAACAGGGCGACAGAAATATTTCGCAGGCTATGGCACAGTGTTGTTTAGCACTTCAGTCTCCTCACTTATCACAACATTTAGCCAAATTTAAGTGCTGAAGTACAATACTAGTTGTTCTTACTTTTTAAGAACTATCTCAGAGGCACCTTTACTGAATATCCGGAAACTGCCATCAGAGTTTTTTAACACAGTACTCATAGATTTTCTAACAGAGTTGAAGGTGTACACTTTGTACAAATCCTCTTCTGGTATCTCATTTCTTACGTCCTGATAATCACGTTTTAAATCCAAGAGCAATCCCAGCAAGGCACATTCAGTTTTATTTCCAACATGACGTGGTAGGCCACCTTCTTTTTCAGGAGGCTGCAAGAAGAACAAGAACCTTCACTGATTAGTGAACTTATGAACCACTGAAGTACAGCATTTAGAAAACAAGGAAGCTCTGGGATGGGAGAGTTTCACTTTCGCAATGATTACTCTATAAATTCCTATGAGTCATAAGCCAGAGTCATACTGCTGGCTTTTGTAAGTAACTTCTGTACCTATTTAGGATCTTTCGGTCCCTTTCTCAGACTCAAAAGTCAACCATTAAGTTTGTACCAAATCCCGACATGACCCTTCTAAAATGCATTTTCCATTGCTTAAAATATCTATCTGATTAATTGAGTGTAGTTACTGAAAAATTATTTTGAGTCTTAAAAGTACAGGTAAGTTTACTTAAACTGAATTAAGCAAGCTACATGTCATTATTTCTGTTAGACTGAAGTATCCTCTCCTGCAGTAACTCTTCCTCAATGATTTAGACTATGATCACATCACCTGTTAGCCTTCTACTGAATAAACTAAGTCTTTAAGCTTCTTAAGCCTCACTACAAGTTCCGTTTTCCAGGCCATGGCCTATTTAACTGGAAAGAGTTCAGAAACGAGTTTCTAACCCTTTAATACCAGAACAAGTTTCTTATCTTAGCTATGTGGAATATACACGTACTAGTGCTATAGGTAAAGGATTATTTCTCTCAAGCTATTTCTGATCTTATACAAGCTATAACAATGCAGTGTAGTTTGTAGCAATAAAGGTAGAAGTGCTTAGCCTGACATGCCTCAAACAGCTAGAGCTGAACTATATTAATCATAAGCCAGTGATACATTTTCATCATTCATTGTTGCAAGATCTTGGATTTGCTCACACTTTGAAAATGTTCGCTTTCATGTGCAGTTTAAGATGTCCAGTTCTGGGGTCCCCGGTACAAAAGACATGGGCATCCAGCCATGGGCCACAAAGATGCTAAAAGGACCAGAGCACCTTACATATGAGGAGAGGCTGAGAGAGCTGGGATTGTTCAGCCTGGATAAGAGAAGGCTCTGGGGAAGAAACTTATCAGCGTGTATTAAATGACTTAATGGGGCAAGCGGGTGGAGCGATGGTAAAGACTGCCAAGCCAGGCTTCTTAGTGGTACCCAGCGAAAGGACAACAGGCAATGGGTACAAACTGAAACTCTGAAATTCCATTTGAACTTAAGGAAACACCTTTTTACTCTAAGGGTGGTCAAATGCTTGACCAGGTTGCCCAAAGGTTGCAGAGTCTCCCTCCTTTGAGATTCTTAAAACCTGACTGGACATAGCCCTGAGCAACACGCTCTGGCTGACCCTGCTTTGAGCAGGGGAGTTGGACCAATGGATCTCAAGAAGTTCCTTTCAGCACTCTGCGATTATGTAAAACAGACTAACTTTGACTGCATGGGATATAATTTCATTAAAATTGTAGTAGTAAGGGACCTGCTCAGTTTACATGCAGCTACTTTTTTTTTTTTTCCCTTTCTATAAAAAGATCTTTAGAAAATAGACTGTGAAATTCCTCACATGCTATAACTCATTAGTGGTATTTCAGTCTCGATTCAGAGAAATTGGTGCTGGCGATCTTGATGTGCCACCTCAAGTACTGCTATTGAGGAAATTCTTGCAGAGGTACCATCTTTACTGGCTGAAAAGTAGCTTTTTGACTGGGGTTTTACTGCTATTCCTGTACAAAGCATTCATAGTGGAGGCTTCTACTAAATCTTGAAGTGCTATTTATTTACTTTTTGAAGCTGAATCCTAATTATTATTTTTGCTGCCTTAAAGAATATGTTATACAACACGTTGGAATAACTACAGCAAGGAAGCTATGTTTGGAGTAGCAGAAAAGGTTGCACAAAAAAGTACTAAATAGTCCAGTATTTGTGATGCGCAACAGTCCATTATTCTTTTTATTTCAAAATATTTTGGAAGTCTCAAACAAGGTATGAGCAAAGATGTTACAATTCTAAAGCCTACAAACTCATACAACAGTATCTGGATTAAAAATCCGTCAAAATCCTCATCTGTACTTGCATTTTCTCATTACATTCTAGCTAATGTTATGCTACTCTTACATGTTTACTTTGAGGTAGAGCTCAAATCAATCCAAGATGCTCTTCAAGTAAAGTAAACAACCCCACTTTTAAAAACAAATGTAGACACAACCGTGAACTTAAACAAAGTTATCTTCCTGAGATTGTATCTTTGAATTATCAGTTCTAACTGAAATAAGCTATTTTTGAAATTCAGTCTCAAATGAACAGTTGAGTAATTTACAGCAGGTACAAAATACCTAACACTGCATTTTGGCACACACTTACACTTAACTGCCTACCATGTGGCCACCAGACAATTTGCATCTTTTGAGGAAGTTGATTAGTTACCTCAACTGGAATGAAGAAATCCACTTACCAGTATTTTGGAAGTATAAGCACAATTAACAGAAATTCCTGTCACAAGGTAAGCCATAGTTTTCTCTGGAATAGCTTCTGGTTCTGGAATTTTTTTGTAATGTTTTTCATTGATGTAGGCTTGTACCACTGTCATTCTGTTCATGGTCAACGTTCCTGTTTTATCTGAGCAAATAGCTGTTGCATTGCCCATTGTTTCACATGCATCCAGATGTCTCACCAAGTTATTATCTTTCATCATTTTCTACGGAAATAAAAGCAGTCAACAGCTAGCCGTGACCATTACTTCACATTTCAGAAATTCTCATTCAGGGTATCCAGTCTTACACAGCAGTTTCAGAATAGACTCAGGCTTTAAGTTATCTGGCATCTTGCAGAGGAAGAATTTGTAGCTGCCACATTCCGTAAGGATTCCTTTAAGTCTATCATGTCACAGTAAATTTCACTTTGAACAAAGTTAATAAATACAGTCTTAATCTCCTGTATCTGCATGTTACTCTGACTACTGATACTAGTCAGGCTGTTACAAACAAATAGTTTATGATGATGTTTAGAAATAGAGGAGAGGTAGAGACTGAGCTTTGCCAGATACAACATTAAAAAAAACCCCTACTTCTGCTTGCAAGAAAGATCAGGTAAGCTATGTTACAAACATATCCAAACACCAGTTGATATTTATTTCAAAGATGCTATTGCCAGACTTAAAAGCAAATATAAACTGGAAGCCTAATGTTTCAGCTCTGATAGCGAGGACTACACAAATTTCATAGTTTACTTATCAAGTTTGGATAGTATTTTAACCTTGAAGAGACAGAGTAGCTTCAAATGATACAATACTAAAGCCATTACTAGCTAGTACTGTAAGTTACTGACTTTTAGAACACAGCCTAAACAGCCATTGTCTTTACAATTAGATTTTTGAGTCAATACCAGTCCCAGCATGCTGAAGCAATAAGAAAATTAAGAGAACACAGAGCACGAGTTAAAAAACATACTGTATAGTAAACAGAAAGCTGCATATTCTACAATATTTAGTCCTCAAGGAGAATAAATCTGGAAACTTTCGTAGCAGTTACTTAACACATCAGTTAGGTAGAAGTTCAGGTTTACAGAAGAGTTTGTTATTTACAAACTCTAACACACCTATCTATTTTAAGCAAGTGCTACAATGTTATGAGCTAAACTCATTCATCTTAGTTGGTGACAACAGGCTGTCACTGATCATTGTTCATGTCAGTGTGCATTCAGAGATTAAGAAAAATACTGGGGCTGGTTTCTTTTGCAGTTCAGGGAAACAAGAAAGTTTCTCCCCAAACTGTTACGTATATGTGATGCAGCATATCTCAACTGAGATTTTACAGCTGATGAATACACCTTTAAGATCTGTTCCCCATCTATCCACTTACCTTAACAGAGTAAGCCAGAGATATAGTGACTGCAAGTGGAAGACCTTCTGGCACTGCCACCACCAAGACTGTAACTCCAATAATGAAGAACTTCACAAAATACTGAATATAAATTGGTGTACATTCAGCAAGCCAGGGTCTCTTCTGAACCCAGAAGGTATCAATTACAAAATATAACACAAGGATAATGACTGTGATTGCAGACATCAATAAACCTTGTTAAAAAGAGAATAAACAGTTTTCAGAAATTATCTCGAATATTTGGCAATACAGACTGTGGATAAGTCAAGTGCAAATACTTCTGCCTTTATAGAAGTTAGTTTATAGCTAGGTTTTTAAACAGGCAAGCCAGGAAACACTGAGGTAGTTCTCAAAGTTGTTCCAACTTCCAATGCAGGTATTTCCTCATGCATTTCACCTAGGAATTTCTAAAATCTTTTTTTTTTCCCCCATTTAATTGAAAAGTGTAGATCTAATTATGAACAGGAGAGACCAATATGTAAAGTCAATTGAGTAAGCAGAATAAAAACTGAAATAATTCAGCAGGCTTTCAACAATTGTGCTGATGACTTATTCAGTAGAGAAAGCTGCTGACAGTCTGTACCCTGGCTCCTGCTTGAGGTAGGGTTAAAAATGGCAGGGAAGCTGAATGAACTGGGAGTAACTAGGAAGACAAATCAGAACTGCTGTTAGCAAGCTGAGCAGCACACTTAAGACACCACAGGAAAACAGTGAAGGAAAATGGACCTGGCTCGAGTAAAGGAGCAGAAGTCACTGAAGTGTCAGCTCTTTATATAAAGATGCTTCAGTGTGTGGACCATCCCAAAGCAGCAGCACGGAAAAATGCATGCGTGAAGTAGATGAGCATTGAGGGGGTGTGGGGAATTACAATGGGTCAAAAGGCACACAAAGGAAAGCAAGAGCCCTTACTTCTGAAAGACGTGAAAAAATTGTTTGATAAGAATAGCAATTTACATTAAACATACCACGGAAGCTTTATTCAATGTCTGTTAGTACAAGTTTCTCTGAAAAGTTAACATTGCTCTACACAACTATGAAGTGCTAAAGCTGGAAGTGTAATCACTTTGTCCTCACACCATAACTGTCTTATGATATAGATGCTGAAGTCTCAGCCCTTTTTGAGCTGTGGGCTGAGCTACGAGACTTCTAGAAGTTCCTTCTAGCCTAAATCCTTCAACAATGCTACATGCGCCAAAATAAATCCTGAAATATTTGAATTAAACTTCTACATACTAGATAACATAGCCTAAAATTTACGCTGAACTTTATTGTTGTTTTAGTCTTCTTTCAAGAAGCAACAGTTTAGCAGCAAATGTTTTGACAAGACAGCTAAAGATTAGCCGATAGAAGAGTAACAGAAGCTAAAGGACAGTAGAAAGTCAATAAAAATGTTACATATCAGCAAGGCAGATGTTAAGTGGAAATTCCTAAGCCTCTGGAAGTACCAGAGAGAGATAACCTGGTCAACCCTACCACACTTCCCAGGCTTCAGTCAATTTATAGTTCTTTAGGTACATCACTAAATGCTGTATCTTATCAAAAAACATTTTTCATAACAGTTGCTCAGTGTTATGAAGTTGGAATTTTCTCTCCCAGAAGCTGACAATCTAAAGCTCGACTCTATTTAAATCAAGGAAAAATAAAAGCCATCCACATGACACAGTCTGAAAAGCCATCAGCCTACTCAGGCACAATTGCATACTTGCATGCATTGGAATTTTGCACTTAAAATAATCAAGCCGGTCAAGGCCACCTACTTAAGTTATCCCCTCACAAACTATGCATGCTTCAGCTTCATTCAAACATTTGACACCAACAAGGAGGGTACTGATACATCATACCTGCTTTGCCAATCTGAACTGCGAGCTTTGTAAGTTTGCCTTGGAGAACCGACTTCTCTTTTTTTGGCAAATTTGCTCTCTTCTTGTCTTTCTCATCTCCATCCCCACCATCCTCACTCTTCAGTGGTTGCATTTCCATGGCTGCACCATCCTGGGCTTTAGCTAGAAGTTAAGATAAAATAAAGTTTAACCGTTCAGAAGTCCCTCCAAATCAACGATACTTAAAAAGCTTAATAACACCAGGCTCCACTAAACACCAGTACTGCGTAGTGCCTTGTATCCAGAGACGCCATGCTGCACATGAATGTTTAAACAAGTGTATTGGATGCAGGTGTCCCGGTGCTGGCAGCAGGGGAGCTGCAGCCTGTGGAGAAGACAACAGTGGGGCAGATTGTCCCCCTGCAGCCCATGGACGACCAGATTGGAGCACATATTCACACTGCAGCCCATGAAGGACCCCCATGCTGCAGCAGGCTATGTGCCCTGAAGGAAGCTGCAGCCTGTGAAGGGCCTGTGCCAAAGCAGGCTCCTGGAAGGAGCTGTGGCCCATGGGAGACTCACACTTGTGCAGTCTGTGCCTGAAGGGCTGTACTTTGGGGAAGGGACCCACACTGAAGAAGTTCATGTAGGACTGTATCCCGTGGGAGGGCTCCCATGATGGAGCAGGGGAAGAGAGTGAGGAGGAAGGAGCAGCAGAGAAATGTTATGAACTGACCAAAAAACCCCATTCCCCATCCCCCTGCACTCCTCGGAGGGCGGAGGTAGAGGAGTCAGGAGTGAAGTTGACCCTGGAAAGAAGGAGGAGTGGGGTGAAGGTAGTTTTAGCTGTTGTTTCTCACCATCCTACACTATTTTTAATTGGCAATAAATTAATCTTCCCCAAGTTGAGTCTGTTTTTCCCTGTGAAGATAACTGGTAAGTGATCTCCCTGTCCTTATCTCAACCCACAAGCTTTTCATTCTATTTTCTGCCCTGTCCTGATGAGGAGGGGGAGTGAGAGAGCAGCTAGGCGGACATCTGACAGCCAGCCAAGGTTAACTCACCTCCACAAGACAGCTTGAAAATCATCGATAAAGTTTACTTTTGTAGTATCTAGCTACGTCGAGACTACCAAGTTCATTTAAGCATCTGTTTTGCGCAGATTCGCTTATGCCATCTTCAGCATAAGCACTTTGGATCTAACTATTCAATATGCATTTTCGTAGGAAAGTATGTATTCATTACAAACACTCTCAAGTAAACAAGGACTTGCAAGAAAGGATCAGAGAACCTGCATTTACCTTTGTTACGGTTTTCAACAGCTCCATCTTGCTTTTTACCTGTTGGAGAGGGGAACAAGTTGTGTTTTTAACTGGCTTTACAGAGTTCATTTCATTGTTTACGTTTATATACAATATATACATTACCATATATTGAATTAAGCAACTGCATTTTTTAAAAAAGTGTAGAACTGGAGACTGAAGGCTGACATAACTGAGGCTTTAAAAGTATAAGTCAACTCACAGAAACAGCTCACATCAGTTTTTTGGGCTTTACTTTTCCCATACAAGACTGCTGCAGTGCTATACTACCATAGTTAAGTTTGCACAAATTACTGATACAGACATTTTTATTTGTGAGGAAAGCTTTTTAAAGGCTTGCTTAAATGTTTTTCTAGGAGAGAAATTTGTGACATTAAAGTGATTCTGGTGGTGTCTGTTTTGCTCACTGTTCTTCAAACACTTGGCAACTGTATGTGACAACTACTATAGATGAACTGTAGGATCTCACTGCCAGAATCAGTGCTTTTGCACAACACTGCAGAAGCAACTGTAGTATAAAATACTTATAAATCCCCACCAAAGCTTAATGGAGGTACAGCACTGGATTACTGGATCTATGCTAACCCTATTTACGCAAGCATGACCATAATCTGTTGGCAACATACCAATATTACACTACTAAGAGAATAGTTCAAGTTCATAATAAAATATAGTTCCTATCTCTGTTCAGAAATGGAATTCAACAAGTGATCATAAAGAAGGACAGTAAAATAATGAAATAAATGAATAAGTGAAATATTAAAAGTAACTAGAAAACCAACAGATCACATGCCGCTTATGGGGGCTGGATGCCACACTACCTGTTTAATTAGGGTTTTCGGATAAAAAGGTTCAGATACTACCTTGGCCCTTGGCAAGTGACAAACTCTTAAGTAGAGAAAGCAAGTGTTATATTACTATTTGCAATAACCTGAAATTAAAGCACAAAATTGAGGAGCTTTTCAGTCTCATTGGTAATTCATTAAGTCTTCGGACTTAGGTTATGGAGACTGAAATGTATGGGAGTACTCAGGAAGAAGAAAATCAAATTATCAAGCAGCCTGCCTGAGATGACATTTAATACCTCCACTACATTGTTATTGTGGACATAGTCTGATCTCTATACATAACATTTCTCCCCGAGCATCCTCAGAACAGCTGAGAAGAAAAAAAACGCATGTTCACCTTCTCCAGAAGATGCCACTTCAGACCTCTTAAGAACTCACCATTGTCTAATTTAGTACTTGTTCTTTCCTAGTTCTTATTTCCCTCTTAGAAGAGCAAAGTTCTATACTTCTAACCCTACACTTCTAACTCCTTGCACATATATTTGCTTTCACTCTGAACCAAGCCATACGCAGCCAACTAAAAATAGCCACTTTAATCTCCTTAACATTCACAGAGAAGCTAACTTAGTTTAACCTGAGTTTTACCAAGGAGAATCTTATCAGGCACCTAAATGAAAGAGGAAGTTGTCTATCTTGGGAGACAAAAAAAAAAAAAATCCACAAATGTTCAGGCCCTAGGATACACCAAAACACTACTTGTCAAAAAGACTTCTGCTTATAGAATAATAGACACTGGCAGAATATTAATAAAAGCTATAATCTTCTCCATATCTCCTGTAGCAGCTGGTACTGTTCCTTGCTTTCTCCTCCTTCCTCTGTAAGAGAAGAGTGCAAAGGATGGAAATTGTTCCACACTAATTCCTGGAAGTGTTGCAGGTCAACTTTTACTCTTCACTACCACATTTGAGCTTGAAACTGATTTTGAACTTTCAATTCTTCTTATAACAATTCTTGTAACTTACTTCTGAAGAAGCTTACTACTTCAAGTTTCAAGAGGGGTCAGAACTGTAAGGTATTTGTGGATTAGGACAAGATGACAAAAAGCACAGTTCAATCCCAATTCCTGCACAGAGCACACATCTCAACAATTGCCTCTTTAGTTTGAAGGCACTGAGATTCCTAAGCACATTTCTGTACGGATTTCCATTTATGGCTTTCCATTACTGTTTCATATTCCTCTGATGAAAATGTGTATTTTCCTACCAAGAATCCTCAGACTCAGTCTCATCCAGTAGACCTCACAACAGTTGCTACAAAAATTTTTGCTGTGGAGAACCTCAATCCTGAACACGCCTTGTGAGAGCTAGTATCAAAACATTACTGGTTAACATTTCTAAGCTTTGATTCTCAGGCTAAAGGCTATGGCTTAGATAAGTGACTTATAGTTCCAGCTATTGAGCAAGTCCTTCAGAATAGGGAAGATAGCCCATCTCGCACTTCACAGAAGGGCTCCAAAATGCTCCGGGTTACAAACCTCTCATCTCTCCAAAAATAAAAGTTTACAGAAAAGTACCACTAGGATTTGCCTTATGTATATATCTGAGCATTCAAACTTTCAGCTCTGGAAGAAAAGGAGTGGCAGAAGCAGCTGTCTGCTCACCTTTACCAAAATCAGTCTTACATATGTTCAAGATATCCACGGACTCAGCAGTATCATTGATACAAGCTTTTCCCTTTCAAGTGTCATGGAAGAACTCCCTATCCAGGACATTTTCTATCTGTCAAAAGCAGAACTAGATACTTACTGAGTTATTGGTAATAACCTGTTGGCCATAAACAAATACTTGCTATTAGACAGGAATGCATTTTGAAGTTACACAATATGGCAGTTTAACAGTTTATCCTTGGTATGGCTGGTTAGGAGTTGTAAACTTTCCAACCTCTAATTGATCAGTGAGATCTGAAATTTAATTAAAAATCCATGTGGCAAAAGTTACTAGCAGTGGTGTACTCTCAGGCCTCTGGACCAGAGGTTTTATTTTCCTGTGAAACCTACTGAAAGTATGAGGTTTAAAAAAAAAAGATTTCTGGCTCCAGATGACTAGAACATGTTTTTATCCAGTAACATTCATGAGGTTACCCCTCCCTCCCCAGGGATTTAAAAATTATGCCTACTTTTCTTGTCCTTCTTCTCTTTTTCCTTCTCCTTCTCCTCTTCATCTCCTCCAGCCCCAAGTAAGGTAAAGATGATTCCAGTCTGAGAGTTCACACCTACAGCAGTAACTACCATTCTTCCAGAACCTTCCATCACATGTGTACCTGAAAGATTGAATCAAGTTTCCCACTGAGACTCGAGCAGTTATATGGCAGAGCACAAAGGAAATAGGTTCTCAAACTTCACGTTGACAAAACCATAAGGTGTTTTTACAAATACCACTGTGCTCCCCTAGAGCTTTAATTGCCAAAACTGTCTGGAAAGTAAAACCATAAGCAACTACACAAAGTGTTTGTCAGTTTTAAAAGTCTGCTCACTTTGACAATGTTTTGTACTAGTTGCCCTGGTTTTGGATACTTTTAGGAGTCAGCCTAGATAAGGTCCAATTTGCCAGATTTTAACCTCGAAATTTTAAATAACCAGTTTACCCCCAGAAACAAACCACTTTCTTCAAGAATTGTCAAATATTACACACCTGACAGCAGCATAGGATCTCTGTCCAGAGATTTCTTAACATGATCAGATTCTCCAGTCAGTGAGCTTTCATCAATTTTGAGGTCATTTCCTTGAATGAGTACACCATCAGCCGGTAAAAGATCACCTACGAGAGATCACTGGGTATGTTGACTGCAGTTCCTTTTTTAAAAATAAAAGAAAGTTCAACTTTAAAAATATGTTTACCATATTTCACTTGCGCAATATCTCCAACAATTATGTCAGCTACTGGTATTTGGATGACTTGGCCACCTCTGATGACTGTGAATTTCTGTTCTTGTTCAATACGGCTCTGCAATCCCCGAAATTGTTTCTCTTTACTCCAGTCATTGAAAGCTGTTACTAATACCACACAAACTACAGATAGGAGGATTGCTGCTCCTTCAATCCAACCTGCTTCAGATTCCTCCTCTTCTTCACCAATATTTACTGATCCACATACTGTAGAAAACAGGTTTTAGATTTAAGAAAGTTCACGCAGATAGTTATTTCAACAACAAAAAAATTGTGCCAAACAGAAGAAACTACTAATAGCTGCTAAACATTTTCCATGCCAGCCTCCTTTACAATTTTACGTTTATTTTCAGTAAGGATAACGCACAAAGGAGTTAAAGAACTTGAAAGCTAGAGCGGAGTTCAAGGAAGTTAAACCACCCAGAATTTACATACCTGCTTATCTGAACATCAGAGAAGTTGATATAGAAAGTTACCTGTCCTTATTATCTTGTTAAATGATGCCGTAAGAATGCCAGACTAGACAATTCATTAACCACCTTCTGCTTTCTCAACATTTCTCACTTTACCTTTATCTTAACAAGCCAGATATCCTTGCAAAAATTCAGTTCAATAAAGGCCAGATCCCTTCATCCTCCATTTAAAGCATAAACATAGCTTCATTTCTTAAATTAGAAAGTTACCAGTGTCATATTGCAAATCAAGGAAAATTTAAGACTTGCTGACTCCCCAAAGAAAGCACATGTCCGCAAATTATAAATTGCTTAAATATTTGAGGCAAAGCTAAAAAAGCACTTGCACAAAACCGTGACTGGATCCAAGACAAGTCATTGTTCTGGCTGCTTGCACTTTACCTTCAGCTTTATTTTGGTCAGAATGATACCAGATCATGACCAGGGAAATTGTCTTTTAATAGCTTTTTAAGGCAAGCTAGAGTTCTAGTAGTGTTCTCTCAATAAGGAACAATAAGCTGCTTTTCCACTGACTTACTGTCTCCCATCAGATTTACAGTATAGGCATGTTGGAGCAGGTAGATACCTACTTTTAAAAAAATTTACTTACGTGATTCATTTCCTCCTGGAGGCTGGTAAAAAGAAAGGCCCAAGGATACTACGGCTGCAATTTCTAATATAATTAGTGTAACGTCCTGTAGTGCTTCCCATACTAACTGAAGAAATGTTTTTGGCTTTTTAGGAGGTATAAAGTTCTTCCCAAAAACTGCTTCTCTCCTTTCTATATCTGCTGGATTTCCACTTAAACCTATTTAATAATAAGACAAAGTTAGTGACACTTATTTGCATTTCACCCTCACATTAGAAGTGATCGAGGCTTTCCCAATCATGGACTCAAGTCCCACTCCATATTTCAGTAACAATACTGAAAAGCCATATCTCAACTATAATTACATAAGCATTAGCCTTAAATCAGTCGCTATAGAAAACCAGCTATATTTTTATAATTCACACTTTGCCAATATAAAGTAAGCTGGTGGTCTACCTACTTGCACTTAATATGACATAGCAACAAAGTAATAGTAACAGACATACCTTCGTACAAAGTAAACAAGTTTGCAAGACAAGATCATTAGTAGAGTTATTACTATCGAGACTGAGTAGCACCATGCAGCTTTAGCATGACCACAGCCTGTGAAGCCAGCTCTGGTTCCCACTGTAGGGATTCTGTATTCAGAGATAACATCCTAGGATCCTACAATTAATGTAACATTTATAATGAAATATTTAATATAATTAGTAATACAAAAAATACTATAAATATTATACTTGTGTATTCTTTAATTATGCTATAAAATACTATAAAAAGCTGGTGAAGATCTCCAGGCATCATACGGAGAGAGGCAGCCACTTAGCGATGCTGCTTCCACCCGGACAGCAGTTGTTTGCTTTTCTGAAGCTTCACTTTCCTTCTACCTCCTCTCACATAGAGCCAGCCCATAGTTAGCACTGTGCAGGATCTGTCACCTCAGTTTAGTACCTATCTTCTTCCTTACATTTCTTTCAGAGTCGTCTTCTCTGTCTCAAGTCTTGTACCATCCTCAAGGGACACTAGCAGGCAAGAGCGAGGGGCCTTCGCTAAAAGGCACCGCATGCTTCAAGAGTTAGCCATGGCTTAAAAATAAAGGAATACCAAATATATTCAGTGCAAGGTCAGGCACTCAAGGTCTTCCATAAGTAGATGTCCTGTTTACTCCTTCAACAGTTTCCAGCTGCCTAACCCGCCATTCAGAATTTAAGCCACTAGCTCATTTTTCAAAGCCAAATGGCCAAATGTCCAGCCACGTTCAGAGCAAAGGTCTGGACACCTCAGCCATATTGATCCCAAGGTTATGATCAGCACCTGCTTAAAGACAACAATTTTCCTAGCCGCACTTTTTTTAGTATTTAACCCAGCTCCTTAGTGATAAGGGCATTGCAAACACACTAGGTAATCAAAACAGAGAACAGCAGAACCGCTGCAACTGGCTTTCATAATAAGTGGGGTATTTAACACCTCTAACAGACACTTCCTAGAACCATCACATGATATTTCAAGACACTTTACAAAGACTGC
>NW_009258616.1:975292-979284 GCF_000687185.1 Egretta garzetta | reverse complement strand
TGAACCACAAAACTCATTTTTAAATGCTAACAACTGCTATATAATCACTTAACTGAAAAGCAAAATATTATGTGCAGATCTTTTCAAAAGTGAAACAAATTAAACATACTCTTAGTGCATATAAAAAACTAGATTTATTCTCACACTTTTAGATCCACCTTGAATTCATGGCTTTGGAGGTTTAATACAAAGGAGCAATTTTACTGGTTAACCATAACACTACACTTCCTGAAGTTCAAGCTTTGAGGTGCTTACTCAAGCATTGCAAGACCATTTTGAAAATCCAGCTATACCAGAGGATCTAGAGAAATTCAGGACAGCTTGGCCATTCCAAAAGGCTGGACTATATTGCTCTTTTGCAACAGATACCATTTCTCTCTTCCTTTTAGCATGGCAGAGTTTGGAAAATTATTTACATAATGTCAGCGGCACCACTCTCCTCTTCCCTTCACAGGGTACCAGGATGCAGAACATCAGTAGTACATAGCAATGGTCCTTAAGGATGAAAAGTGTTTCCCAACAAGGCTATATAAAGTCAAGCTACCATCAGAACCACTTAATGAAGATCAGTAAATAAGCCTAGCCAAGATAAAAAGCCTTTGTATTTTTAGTATTTGCCATAATACACCATGCACCATTACTGAACTTGCTACATTTACCACATGGTTGACAATTTCACAGTTTATAATCTACAGTCCTGAGGCCAAAACTACTGCCATTATATTTTTTCATTATGTGTCTTAACTAGGGCAATTTATGTTATTTGGGGTTAAGTTTAAAAAATATTAAGCAAGGGACTAGTTAAAGCTTCATATACAAATTCTATTAGAAATCTAGAAGTTACTAGACAATCAAAATTATGTAGACCTGTGGAAATATCAATGGTGGTCCATTTCTCCAGAATATAGGAAGGACTTTTGCTACTACAGATACGTCAAACATTCATTTATTCACATTTGTATACATTTGTACATGTGTAAAGGACTTAATAAACATTAAATACTAAGCAGTAAAGTCTGCTCAGTGTCTTTTTTTAGTAATACTGGTAAAGGACAGTTCCCATTTCTCATCTGAAGTCAGGTAGGCCTGATCCACATTTCGCCTCAGTACAGACATTGCCTTACATTGTCAACAGCTTCAAAGCAAGAGATTATACAAGCTGAACTCATCCACTGTCTGGCATTTTGGAACTACCTGTACTTTTGCTGTGAAGCCACTGGTAATTAACCAAGTCAGCATTTCATATCATACAGAAAGCTTCCAAATAGAAAGAAGTGTCATAGGGCTTTGCAGGTGTACACGCGAGATTTTGGAGAGCTAGAACTAGTGTAACACATAGCAGTTTTCACCATAGATCTTGCCTAGGTTTTCTCCATTAGAAATGTCTCCATTTCTCTTCTTACAACTTGAATTTGACAGAAGAGACCTAGTTCTACTTTTACAAGAGCTCTCCAGCATTACCTCTGAGAAATTTATACCAGTTTACCCAACAGAGAGGCTGGTTCTCTAAAGGTTCCTGTAGTGATTTAGAGCCAAAACGACACCTTTGCAGAGGACACTGCTTTAACTTGTATTAGCATTCTCCAAGCTAATTATCATGTTCGACTGTTCAAAAAAAAAAAGATGGTGTCCGTTTCTCAAGTTAGTGATTGTATTTAACTGATTGCAGGACAGTACATCTAAATGTCAAACCCTTTTAAAAGGGAAAGGCCTTGATCACACAGTCCGCAGTATAGCAGAATCAATCTGAAAGAAAGGGCCCCTAACCCTTTCTAGTTTTAGTACGCTGACACTCATCATTCCCATGTGTTAACCTGCTCATTACATTAAGGGACATGAAGTGAATCCTGCAGTGTATCACGTATTTGGTGCTTAGTGCATCACGGCCACCTACAATCGTACACCCACCTAGCCTGCAGTAATAACAGGCTTTAAACCTTGCAGATTACTGTAAAACAGGATTAAACTCCCTGTTCAGTTCCCGATTGTAGAAAACTACAGCCCTTTTCACTGAGAAAGGAAACTGCCTTTCGGTACTATACAACAGGTCAACAGGGTAATAAGAGGCTGCTGCTCCTATCTCAGGGGCGTTACACTGCTTGGGCACAGAAGTGCTTCACACGCATGCACCAAACTTCACAACTCCACTGATGCTGAGGAACAGCTGGTTCCACACCTCATGTTTTATAAATTTCTCCTTCGGCCTAAAACTGGTCTATTCCCATTCACTGGCAGGTCAGACATCAGAGCTGGCTACTTTCAGCTTGGTAGGAGGAACCCAGTTCACGTACAGAAATAATTTCAGGAGTGATTTCCAGGAGCCTGGCTTCAAAAGCAGATCAAGCCAATACATGCTAAATGCAGATAGATGTACCCAGAGATACCTTATGGCATTAGTAGGCTGTTCTTGATCCAAGAAGACAAACCTTTCCATAGCATTTCTGAAGAACAGAAAGCAACAGCTCTCCAGGATTAAGACAGCAGGTACCTTACTGCCACCAACATGACACCACATTGGTTAAAAGCTATGCAAGCACTTAAATGCTGAGACACCACAATTTGCCAAAATCTTGACTTTGGTACTTCTCGATCACTACCAACAGCAGGACTTAACATTAAGTTTGCATTACTGTCAGAGAAAAATATGTGAAAACATTTGTACAAGATACTACAGTTTAGTTATCTGAAGCGATAAGCCTTGCATGTTTCTTTCACAAATTAAAGCTTATAGCTTCCATTTACATTGGAAGAGTAGTAAGAGAGGGCCTGATCTTAAGGAAGACTTCTGGAAAGCTCTCAGGAGACTTGATACATTTATTTCCTTCTTTACAGTCCATCTTGAAGTGCTAACTCTAGAGCTTTTCCTCTCTAACTCTAGAGAGCAAAAGCATCAGGTAGTCACACTTCACAGAATGCCATCAAGTCCAACATGGCATGGACTTCTTTAAAGATGCTTATTTCTAGAGAATAAGATTGTGTGATCACTTTGCAAACCTTCTACTAATAGTGACAGTAACTCTTATTGCCTAAAGCCGTATTGGTAGCTATTTTGTATAGCTCAAAAGAAATCTACAGAAATACTATATATTTAAAAACTAGATCCTGCTATCAAGAATTCAATGTAGTACAAATAGAAAACAGAGGTCACCTGCTTTAAAAATTGTTGCATTAGGGAATACAAGAACTAGGTAGCAACACAGAAGCATCAATAAGCCCTGCATTAGGCGATTAAAACCTTGTGATCTATGACCGCCTGATCTGAATTGTGAACTATAGGTCACGTAACTATTCACAAAACTTACACTTTCACAGTAAGTTAAACATTGCTATGCTGCATTGCTATTTCATATGTGGATGCCTATGTCAACGAGCTTTATTTCAAAGTGCAACTTCACCACTAATCCAACATCTCACATGCAGTTAGACCAATTGAAAGAGTTCTTGCTTACTTATTACCATTGAATACCTCTGCCTTAGAGAAGTAAGAAGCAATATTTTATTACAGTAACTGAAATACTTCTATAAACTTTGTTACATTAAAAAGGAAGTAGTTTGCTTGACTAAGGTTTTTCCTAAATGAAGTTTCCTCAATAACAGTGTTAAAATTGACTTACCTTCATTTGGTGAAGTTTTCAATTTTGTACAGATGCCATGTACATCTCCATAGCATTCCTGTATTTTATGCAGTGCATCTGTAGCTCGAAGTTCCATAAGAGAACGGAGCTCTGCAAGAGTAACTCCAAAATCTCCATGATTAGCTTCTTTTACGGCATTTTTTACACCACTATATGCAACCGAGTTGTTTGCCATATCACCCATGATGCGTGCAGTCTTTAGTGTAGACAGTTTCCAGTAAGGAACAAGATTTCAACTTAAAATATTTCCAAAAGGAAAATAAATCCTTTGGGTATGAAGACAGTCAGGAGAGCAGACACATCACCCAAGTAAGAGACCTCGTCTGGAGAAATATCTTTGAGGCTGTCCCATGGCGC
>NW_009258616.1:962368-975247 GCF_000687185.1 Egretta garzetta | reverse complement strand
TAAATATAAATTCAGTTACAAAACAGCTATACTGAAATACATTGTAAGACAACCCTACCCTTCGTATTGAGGTTACAGAACAAATTTCTGCTTAAGGACAATGTCTTCATATTCCTATAATACTTTTAGTTAGCATTCAGCTGGCAAGAGTGACGAGGCATAAAATGGATGTTTCCCATCCCAGAATAACCTTGCATATTATACTTTCTTAAATCATTAACTTCTTAGAACAGCTGTTGCCTTTAAGTCTTGCATTTTGTTTGGTATATCTATATGGTTCATCATCAAGAGGAAACCTTTAAAAACATCTGGAAGTAAATCGGTTTCCAGGGAAATGGAGTTTGGCGCATCCACCACTGATGATGTCACATGGGGTGAGAACGTGCTCAAGTTAAAAATCGTGACTTGTCACCTCAGAGTTTGGGATGAGCAAGCTTTTACATGTTCCCATGGATTTTTTTGTGCAAACCTCAAGGAAAACAATTTCAACACAAAGTTAGCTGACGCATGAAGTAGTTTTGTAGTGGAAGTAGGAGTATATCTTCAGGCAGACCTAGGTCTTAATGCATTTTCATGTCCAAACAGTTTTAGCCCCCTTCCAGTCCATTTCATCACAACTGAAGCCTCCCACAGTATCTGCATTTAGTTCTCTGAACAGAGGGGAAAATTGCACAATACCACCTTCCTACAGAAGGGATAGGGAGCCTGAGAGCCGCTCTTCTGCCCGATTACCAGAGCACTGTAGCTGAGAAATTAACCCACAGGATTCTTAACCTGCACAGGCACTCTATATTTAGTTCCCGCTCAGCTGACACATCTTGCGTGTACACATGTATCTAAACAACAGTATAGTGAACACACAAACACTTCATGCCTAGATAAAGGTTTGCTGTGTGCAGAAGACGGAAGTCTGATCACGTAAGTCAGCTTTATCGACATAATGGGGCATGGCGAGCACAAGTAACAATATATTCCCCCCATGAAGCATTATAACTGCTAGGCTCAGATGAACAATAACTTGGATACTTCCAGGTCAACGAGACCCTCAGGTGTCATATTCCTAGAAAAGGCAAACAGTCACCACTGACTGCAATGCTTTATGAAGGCAAAGAGTCAAACAGCAGGGAAAAGATTTCTGGCTATTGCCCTGCCAGGTCAGAGGACTGTTTGGCTGAACCACGGTGTCTATGGTGAGGTCCAGGTATAAGCACCTATTTGCCAGAAATTTAAGGTCTTGGTTCCAGGAAAGTCTCAGTTTTCTGCTCTGGAAGCAACCAGCTTCAGCTATAGCCAATCTACTGTTTTAAATACCGTGCCACAGTACTGCATTTGCACTGGAGACAACCACTGATGCTGAAAGACCCTGAAGTGATGTCACCCGGCTGCAAGTGACATCTCCAGCAGAACTACAACCGTTCCAGCAGAACTACTTACATCACTAGGAGATTCTGAGAAAAGCACTACCTGCGCCTGTTTTCAAAAAGCATAAAGCGATCAATATTCATTATGAAACTTAATTTATTATAAAATTTCAACATCCTGTAACCTCAACAAGGTACCTAATTTAAAAATTCATTTTAAGTCTTCATTGTTTTCTCTGTTACTTGCAAAAAAAAAAATATTACAACAGTTGAAGAGTCCATGATGATGGTGTTAATCTGCATGCTAGGACGCAGTTTTGATTAACACACATTCTTCAGCTGACTGTGATATGTTCTGCTAGAGTATATCCTGTAAGCAAAGAAATTCACACAAATCATGTATGAAAGAGTGCTATTTAAAGCCACACCACATCTTTATTTAATGCCCAAAAGCTGGATGCTGCTAGCCAACTAGTAGCCTAGGAGGATTTATCGATTGGCACCCGATCACAAGCTATGACAGTACAACAAGAAGCAGAGCAAGCAAATTAGTTTGTACAGCTATGGGGAAGATGCTGCAGCTGCTAATTAGGCAAAAATAGACCGACAGAATGCCCCACAACTAATTACATCAAAGGTGATTCAATTTTTATTAAGAAAAAGCTCTGTTCAAGCCTTTAGCAGGAGCACTTGCATTGAGACCCAAATACACCCAAATCCACCCAAATCCAAGTACAGACATGAGGTTAGGAAACTCTACAGCTCTGGTCACTGCTCACTTGGCATTGAAAAGCTTTGAGACTGACTACTGGGCCAGGACAAGACTTGCTTTCATGTGCAAGTAATCTTAAGAGCAATAACACTGGTTAATTGTAGCTTATACAGTGCTTTGCACTGTGGTTCTTACCATCTCTATGCATCTAGATTCATTTTTCTTAAGACATAATAGTCCAGTGGTTAGCTATTACTAACAGTTTACACTGAAAGGGGTTCTCAGATGTTCTGAAGTACCTCAGTGGTGTTCTTACGTACCAACGGAGCCTTAGGGTTCACAGACAAGTTCAAAAAGCTTACTTTAACACTGCAAAAGCAGTGTAGTTCCGCAGATCAGCTCTAGTAGTGTTACAGACTATTTTCCACATCTGTGTTAGGAAATAGCTCTGGAAAATCGAGAGGAACAGTGTGAAGACTCTGAATACTGAGCAAGAACAGTTTTGCTCCACATCGTGAAGACTTGGCTAAACATTACCAGTTGCTGCACCAAATCAGACTGGAAAGAATCTGCTCCAGCAGCCCATTCTACCAAACATTTCAATGGTCAGTACAAAAGCCTCTCAGCACATGGGTACAGAATGGACTTAACATAGTTTCTTTGCTGATTCCTACAGAAAAATCTTGCTACAAATTTCTTTAATAAATATCCTTTATACAGTTTGATGTCAAGCCTTGCAACATTCAATTGCTTCCTGTTACAGCAAGTTCCAACAGTCCACTTTTGTAACAAAGTGGCAATGCATAACGCAACTAAAAGAGTGAAATTCAAGTATCATAAAAGAAAGTATTTTTAAACTACATAGATCATCTAATAATATTTCTCTCTTCAACCAGTGCAATATTTTGTTTGTTTTGGCCAGTGTTCCAGTTCTCAACTCAACTCTTGCAGCAGCCAGCTGAGATATGTTATTTGAGTAGCATGAGCTCTGAAGCATTAATAGTTAAAAGCAACTCACCTCAAACTTCCAATCTGCCAATATGTCAAATTTTAAACTCAAGAAACAGTTATCATAACTAGGAGTCACTTGTACACATTACTGAAATTCCAGCTTATTTAAAGTTTAATTCAGTTGAAGTTAAGTTAGTATCCAGCTTAAACAAGCGGCACACAAGATGATTAAGAAGTCTGTCTTTCACTAGGCCCAGCAATTTTTGGCTAACCCATTTTTTACATATCCCTGAGACTAGGAGCAACTTAAAAACTATGATCTGTCACACTCAAGTAACTAAAAGCCCTGTACTGCAGAAGCACCTTACACATACTCTTATAAGCAGGATGCAGATACTTGTGTAAACCTCTCTGGAAAAGACCCTGCTACTCTGTGACTGTAATAGCATCACTGACATACCACATCGCCACGGCTGCTTGGGAGGAGTAGTGCATCTTAAATTCCTCACCCAAATCAAATTGGTATTTATCGCTAAGGGAGCTTGCTTTGTTACCAAAGACAACAATTCAAAACCATAACCCATGAAACAAAAAGTTAGATAATTTCACCAGTGTTGAAAGTTTGACAACCTCACAGGCCTCTCTAGTTGGCCTGGAAAAAGGACGAGCTCTAAATAGAAGTCTCCATGTCAAGATGCTTACCAAAGCATGAAGAGACTACAGATTACAACTCTAGTGCGACCAGAACATACTGTGTTGACCAAACTAGAAGCAGCTGTAACATGTTTCTTGAAGTGTTCTTGTAACACTTCAAATATAAACCCATGTTAATTGCCCTCCGCCCCAAAAAGCAGCTACTCGTGAGGCAGCCCTGAACACTCAGCATGCTTCAAAAAGGACTCTAGAAATAGTCCTTCACAGGTGAAAGTGCTTGGTAATTAGTAATTCAGTATTTAGTAATTCCCTCTATATGGAAGAAAGCTATAATCTGTGTTCTACATTTGTTAAAATCAAGGCTACCTTGAAGGGATAGTTTGCAGTGGCCACGCACTGACAATCAAATGTGAACAGCAGATTTTATGAGTGACATAATTACTATTGCCCAGATGCACAGGACCTACCATACCTTAGACCCTTATCCAAGCCTTTCCTATTATTGAATTTCCATTTAATACTTGCTTCACCAACCTACAGGAAATGCATTTTAATATTAAGAAAATTAAATCTTAGAGCACTTAAGCAAACTCACACCTCAAGGGTCAAAGCTCCAGCAATTATATATCCTGTGTCATTCAATTTAATTTATACATCTGCTTGAACACTGCACATTCAGATATTAAGCATTAGCTGGTACTAGTATTTGACCTTCAACAACACACTAAAGCTGGTTGCTGTAATATAGGAAAAGGCTTGCAAAGTGATTATCTCAGGAAAGCCTTTGTTTAATCTAATTAGTTCAGCGAAGACTGGACAGATCTACATACCAAGAGGTTGCAGTGATAAAAACTGCTCCCATGTTTCAGTTGTCATGCCATTTTAATCTGTTTCCAAAAAAATGGCTTTTAAGATACTGAAAAACATGCCTTTGCATACTTTAGTGTGAAACCCACAGCACTGGCTATGTTCCACAGCTTCAAGCCATCACATGACATTTTTCCCTAGGGGGGGAAAAAAGTTGTCTCTAATATTATAACGGAAAGTAATTGTAACTGAGAAACCAGTCTGGAAGTCACACCGAAAAAGTCTGAGGTATTCTGCTCTGGAGGGTCAGTTTGCTTACTTTAAGAGAGAGACCCTCATACCTACTTGAAAGGCTACAGAAACTCACCATCTGTTTCACAAAAAACATGAATAATAAACCAGAAAGTTCACATAGAACAGTTTGTCTGCATTTACCGATCTGTATGTTTAAACGTGCCTAACTGCACAACTAGAGTTAAATCATTCCAGTGGCATCCTGTTGTTTTAGTGCAAGCATGTCAGAGAGCCTGGCTTACAAAGGACAATTCCAAGGAGACTGAACAGCTGAGAGGGAGAGGGCACAATTGTGGAAGACACTCCACAACAGAAAGTTTTTAATACATCACCTTCAGCCTTAAATGTCCCCAACGGTGTTGTAATGACAAGTTTCTCTTATTACAGCTCCTGTGTTCTAAGCAGTAAATTCATCAAAGGTCATGAGTTTTGCTGAGTTTTCAAATAGGAATTTAACTTCATTCTGAAGCTTAATCTCTTGGGACACAGATGTACTCGCCTAACTGAAATAAAAACCGGCTGCTGTTCCTGGACTCTGCAGTAGATGTAAACACTGGTATTTACCACACTTAACCTAAAGGATTGCTGGTGCCTACCATGACTGCCACTTCTGTAGTAGCAGCTTCATCCAGCTTCATCTAGTGGCAGTTTCTTTAAGTCCCCAAATTATTTCTTATTGAAGTGGTGACTAACAAATTAGGACTTCTGTAGTCTGAAGTCGATTCAGTAGTAGTACATGTTAGCAATGTTCATGCAAAGGATTCCCACACCATTTCCTTCCTACGTTGGTAGCAGAAAAGGAAAACTGTAGCAGTCCTGAAGGTCAGTTATTAGGCAATCACAACAAATTTGGATCAGTTTACTATATACAAGCAGCTGAGAAGCTTTCCTTTGAATTAACGGCTATGCATGGCAGGAAGAAGATGACCTTCTCTAACAAAGCAGCTCGCTCCACAGCTTCTGCAAGGACCCCGGCAAATGATCAGACGTTGTCTCATACCATGAACCAGCCACGCAGGCCCGTACTGCTCCACCTTTCCCAAGCCATGGCCTTGCCACACTCACGAAGCCAGTCAACTCTGACTGAAATGACAGCTGGATTAAAGAAACAGGACTGGAAAGTGCTGTGTGGAATAGTCTTGAGTAGAAGAACTATTTTATCAAAAGCTTAAACTAATCACTAGCTTTCTGAACGTAAGGTATTTTAACCTGAAGGTGAGAGAACTAAATAGATACAAGAGACTGATCCAACAAGTAGGGCTTCAGAAAAACTTATGAATTATTTCAAGGAGCATTAGACTTTGAGACATACTAGAAAGCCCTGGGGAGTAAAATCAATTTGATCACCATTATAAAAAGCATCAGGTGTCCCACATATTTAAAATATTAGGCTTTCATACTCTCCTATTTTATATTACAATGTTGAGCTGTCCCCAAGAAGCCAAAAACTTCAAGACACAAACCCACGCAGGAAAGTTGAGTTTTTAACTACTTAAAACTCTTTTCTGGAAGCGGGAGTTACTCATTCCAGATATCCATTAACAGAGGACTGCCTTGAAGGGTCTCCTGCAGTCACAGCTCTGACCAGCGCTCAGGCAACTTCTCCTTTCTCTACCTGCAGGGCCTGAAGCTTCCTCCTCAGTACTCCCTTTTACTAGGCTCATCTACTTTTCACTCTGCAATGACATCAGACACTAAAACAAAAAGGCTAAATTTGACAGGACTGTAATGCCAAGTTAAGACTATAATCCCAGAGAAAAAAGTTTTAACCTCTAGATATGACTCTGTCCCATTTGGCATTATTTCTAGCATCTTCACGTACCTAAGATGTATTTACTGTGTGCATCAGCTTCCTCAGATAACTTGAGATGAGTGGAGCCACAATAATTTGGACTAAGGCAGCTGATGGCTGAAGGCAAACCTGGGATATCACAAGGCTCCACCTCCTGGAGTTTAAAATGCAAGGAAAAAAAAAAGTTTGCCTAATGCCCACCAATCTTTTCCTTCACGTCAGGTCCATTGGGTCCTAATAGATGACCGGGGATTTAAACTCTCTTAATCCTGCACAGTTCAGGTTTTTATCCTGTTTATTCAGGTTAATTATGCTGTAATGTAAGTTCTATTAAATGGTCTATCATATTAATAAATTAATATATAACCCTAAAATATTGGAGGGGTGCAGTAAAGTAATCCACTGACAAATATTCACATTAATAAGTTCGGGAACAACTTACTACACTTTTCCGATCAATATTTATCAGAAGAGCATTGGCAAAAGTTACAAAACAAACAGCTGAACTTTTTCAAACCAGGATGGTAGCATGACACCCTGCTTGTTAAAAATATGCATTATTAGACTACAACAGAGTTTGCTTGCATTCCCAAATTACAAGATGCATGCCAGTCACAAAACCTGTCAGGCATGTGTTAAATGAGGCATATGGCAACGTTACAGGTAGCCAAGTTTCAAGTAAAGGGAAAGTGAGATGGTACCAAATTTCATCCAACATAGCTGGAATTGGATTCCTGGATTTTAGTCACTTGTTGCATTTAAAGCTCAGTGTATGCCTGTAAGCAATGCGCCCAGCTGGTCAGTTCTGACAATAATTATGACTCCGAGCAAACCAACAGCTGACTTCCTCGTAACAGTTATTCCCACAGGTATATTATTTGTCGTAAGAAATCTTTTTACCTTTCTTCATGAAGCCTCTAACTTTCACTGCTTCTCTTTAACCCTGCTTCCGATACCTTTTAAGCTAAACACATATTTCAGATGTCACCTCTATTTTTACTTCCGTCTTTCAATTCCCACAATACTATACATGCATACTGTTGAAATTGCTTTAGTCAGTTTGAACAATGATTTTCTTCCCTTCCCATGTCAACAAGACAGTAAGAAGCACTAGTGGAAATGTCTTTGGTCTGAAGCTCCATGTCAACTTGAGGAGTTATTAACGCCAGAAACCTTGTTCCAGAACAGGACGCATCCATTTAAATTAAAGCATGTTCAAGTTAAATTACATGTAACACTTCTAGCCAGAAACAGACATTTGCCATCTCATCCTGATCTGAATACTCCCCCTTTTTTCTTCTAGAAAGTATTCTTTCATATTAATATCCACTTAAGCAGAACGGTATGCTTTTGGCTGTAACTATGCTTCCTGGTGTCAAAGAGGTGCCAAAAGCTCTTCAGAGCTAGGAGCCTTCAGGCAAAGGGCAAAAGTCCATCCTTACCCGATTCTTTCTGTATTCAGGAAACCTCGAGATAAATTTAAAATTAGTCTTAAAACTACTAGGAAATATTTATGCCTAATAAGATTAAGCCTAATTACATCCATAAAGCCACTCTGGTTATGACTGACTCTTTTCTATTAGAGCAGTAAAATTAGTTTACTAAAGTAAGTTTTAAGGAATTTTTTTGCTACCTTGGACTAGCTTACTGCTATGTAGAAACAGTATTATGAAATACTCTATATACTCATTGAACTGTAAACACATAATATACAAACAGTAATATTTGTGTGGTAAATCATCCATATACAATCCTCCAAATCATCCCCACCAAGCAATAGTTTGGAACAAAAAAAAAACCCAAACCAAATCAAAACAAAAACTCCAGCTCTGGTCACCCATCTCAATGAGCTCAATCTGTTTTGTTGCCTTGTGGCCAAAGTTTAAGAAGCTTCCCTCTCGTTCTGTAACATGCCAGTTTAAGAGCCTTCATCTTCCCTTCATCTTCAAAAGCCTTTTGGAAATACAAGAACACAGTTTATCCTTGTCCTCAAACCCTTAAAAAAGGCCTTACTTCTTGAAAAATATGTAACTTCAGGGTTATGCTAGGTTCCCCTGCCTGCCAGAAAATACACCAACTAAACTGGCTAAAGGGTCATTCCAAGACAACTCCTTTCAAAAATTGCAATTACATTTGCCATCCATTCTTAAGAATCCAAAATGTTTCTTAATTCAAATATCATAACTAGTCTAAACTTGAATAGCTCTTTCAGAACTACTGCACAGGTTTGCTGTTCTTGCTGGTGGTAGGAAGATGGGGTTCAGGGTTCTGTGTTGGGCTTTTGCTGGGGGGTTGGGGTTTCTTTTGGTTGGTTGGTTGTTTTGTTTGGTTTTTTTAACCCTGATGCTTGAATTTGAAAATCCACTGTATGGCTTTGCAAGAAACATAGGCGTGGAATCTCTTGCAAACTTCTTCATTATTACTATAGTGAGCATCCCTTTAGCTTTGACAAATTTTGAGAGCTTAGCTCACTCATCCATTCTAGTGGGCTTCCTCTTTCTGGTACAATATAAAAAGTATCTTCAGTAAACTGAGCCTCATAGTATCATCTGATATGTTTTACCATTTAGTGAGGCTACATAATGCTATATCCTTCGGGCACATATCCAGTTTCGAAACTGGTCCTTCCTCACAATTACACTTTTTGGTCTTTCTCAAGCCTGACACCCACTTCGAGGCTAAGTTCTCATGTTGCCTGCACTGTCCTGCTCTTTTAGCCACTCCTTTTAAAGAACTTACTCATTTTATGCAGGGTTGGTTGCTGGTTTGGGGTTTTTTGAATACATTTAAACATTACTGCAATATAGCTATTGGTACCTGTCCATAGAATGATGTTGAATTAAAAGCTGTGCAATCAGTACGAGTTACATGACAATCCTTGATCTACCATTCAATATAAAGTAATAAATTCTTCTCTTGAGTTTTGTTTCTTTAACATAGACAGGGAGTGCTAGGAAACAATATGCACAAAGCTGAGATTCCCATCGTACCAATTCATAGGGTCTACCAATGCAAGCAGCGAGTCTGTCATGTTCTCAGGTGACCAAATGGCTGTGCTACAGTGTCGAGACGTAAGACTTCCACCCACCAAGGTCTTGAAGCAGCACTCATTATATTTGACTCCAACATCACTGCAACTTACACCTGCCACACTTACCCTATGGCATTGCTCTTGCTCTCTCCCTGCACTTCCATGATTTTTAAGAACAATTTTTTGACAGCAAGGCAATCTTCCCCTCTGGATCCAAGGAGAGAGAAAGCACCGTGCATGTTCCCAAGCCTCCACCCTCCCACTAGCTGTGATTGTAGCCATGCATTTCACTTCTCTACAGTCTAAGAATGGGCTACTTGCAGCAGACTCGTGCAGAAAGTAGTCATCTAAAAAGCATTTCCCCTCCCCCAGCCACAAAATAAAGCCAAAAGATTTAAATACCAAGGTTTCTACTGGCTGAACAACTTACCACAACAGATTCCCCAAAAGTTTTTCCACAAGATGCCAGAATAGCTGATTTATTTGTGGAAGTCATAAAGGCAATGTGGATATGCCAACTAAAGGGATACACATTCAGCTAATGCTGGAAGCATCTTCATCATGGAACTATGCTGCTGCCACCTTTAAGATAACATTAATCTCCATTCAAGGAAAAGTTCATCTTCCCTCTGTTATTTCAGGTGAAGTGACATGCCACTAAACAAACCTCATGATACATCAATTTACTGCCAAGGCCAGACACCTTTTGAACCAAACAGCAAATTCACCAGGCCGTCAATCTGCAGCTCAAGCAGATTTAGTAAACTTAATTGTTTTCTCAGCTGTACAAACTGGTTATGTGCAGTTAACAACTGCAGCTTCATTTCTAAAGTCTTCAGGTGTGAGGATCTGTACTGTGCATAATTCTTTAGGTTTCCAAGAGCACCAAGACATCAGTTGCATGAATTCATTAGAAAAAAGTGACTGGGGGAAAAGAATGCAAATGGAGCCATGCTCCATGATAATATTTAATAGTCCTATTCCATCCAGTAAAGGAAATCCCTCCCCCAGTTTCCCATAAACCAAAGGTCTTAATTCTCCGCTAGTGGACCCTAATGCAATTTGTAGATGGTTGTGCCTCCAGTCTAAACAGCAAGCCTTCAAATTAAGAGGTGAACTAGGTGCCTATTTAGCTCCGGCACAATGCTTATTCCTCTAGACAGGGGAAGACGATGCCTTGAAAAACTTCATGGCAACCAGCTGGACCTGTTCAGTGCTGAGGATCAGATATTTGTTTCCCTCACTCCCCTGCCCAACTGAAGCACAAGGCTATCGGAAATAACGCAGTAAACCAGCACGCACTCGGGTGCCTAGAGCATAACTACCATGGGCATATGTAGCGAGGTATCAGTCTCCTGCTAAGGCAGCTCTGAATCCTCAGCGCTAATTCCTAGTTCAATAAAAGCAATATCCCTTCTTCCAAAAAGATGGCATCTGGACTGGGAGTCTACTGCCATTAGTTCAGCTGCAGCTGACCCTCAGGGCCAAGAGTCTACCCCATCCATGAAGACTAGATCATCATTCTGTCTCTTAGCTGAGTCAGGCCTATTTTGTTCCTTCTACATAAAGCTACTTCCCACAAGTGTTTGTTTATTTTACAGTGGTGCATGGTAATGTTCTGCAGCTTCCGCAATCAGGTTGTTTTTAGCAATAGCATACAGTATCTCTGAAGAAAGGGAATTGGGAAGTGCAGCATCAGCTCCTCCACTCAAGTGACTGCAAGCAACCTGCTAAACTGTTGAATTTTTGCATGTTAGACTAATTCCAGCTGGCCATTGCTGAAGGCACAAACTCTTTTAAGAACCAAGATTTGTATGTCCAGCTCATGGTTTCCAATGAACTTCCTCAAAGGGCCATTGCAATTACATGTCTGACCATAGCACACCTCAGCTCAGCAGGAGTTTCTTTCCCAATGCAGTCAAGTAGGGGCTCACAGACCAGCCCTGATAAATCAGAAGGTAATTACATTTTTAATCTAACCCCTGCTCCCAAGTTTCCCTTACTGCACCAAACAGGTAATGCAGAGTAGAGAATTGAGCAGCTTCTTCTAGGCTGAGGTTAGCAAGACTCAGGCAAATGACTAATTCTCCATTGAAGTGAAGTGACTGAGAAGAACGTCACAGTATCATGAAACTAGAGTAACACAGCACTGTGAAACAAAAGACAACATGAATTACCAAACCTCCCACTGTTAGGGACTCAGTCTTTCTAGAACTAATTTTGGAAGATGCATAGAAGTCTCGCCCCACCCCACCTCCTAGCGCTCCACCAAGTTTCCTAAGCAGCCTCCTTCATCCCTGTCTTCCTCCCAGGATACCATCACCTGGTTTCTCAGCACCTTCAATAGACTCTTTAGCTTGAAGGACACATAGCAGCCTGTCTCCATTTCTGATGGAGAAGAGAAAGTAGACTGCTAGGAAGCAGCTGTGCTAGGACTGTGCTCCAAATATCTGCCCATTATTTCAGGCCTATTAAGAATGACTTGTTTTAATTAGTTTGCCAAGGCTAGTACAGAAGAAGCTATCTGAAAACCTTAATAGTTATGGAATACTTTAGTAGTGTTTCCAAAAAACCTACCTGACGTAGACAAGATTTAGAAGAAAATGGTGCAAGTATGAAGTCTGCTAGCCTTCACAGTAAGAAGTTTCAGGCTTCACAAGTTCTCTCTAGGCAGGCTAGCAAATACTGGTTAGGAAGAACTGAAACTTCTTACTGAGGAGTCCTACACGTTGACAACCAACCATACGCCTCATTTCAAAGTTATGTTATGAATTTGGCTTATTCAAGTTACATGCATATTCAAGTCTGTACATCGTGTCAGGCAGGTTGAAAGCCAAGTTTTACTGTGTTCTTTACTCTATGTTTACTTAAATTCTTAGTTTGATTCTACTTCCAATCTTTATACAACATTGTTTTCTGTTTCCTGCTTTTCTGGTGGACAGGGATGCCTTAAAACAGACACAAATTTATGCCAACAGAATCCTGAATATCCTTTATATGTTTAACATTCACAAGTACAGCAGCACAGCTTATAAACAATGCTTCCAGTTCATCTTCAGAACAAACACGTATTTACACTGAACATTTATGTGTAGCTTTGTATTTTGCACTTGTAGACTCAACACTAGAAGCCAGTAGCTTTCTCTAAACTGTTAAGAGCAAGTTGATTCTTGGTGTGCTACACTCCTGCTACAGGAGTCAGATTTTTGCACATGTATCCATACCTACTGAAATCTTTCCCTCTGATCAAAACAGTATGAAAATGAGGTGATGGTTG
>NW_009258616.1:949401-962064 GCF_000687185.1 Egretta garzetta | reverse complement strand
ATCTTATTTTGTTGGTATTTGAACAGAGTTTAGAGCAGTTATCTAATTAAAGGAACTCAGCAATGTGATCAAAGAGTATACAGTCAGAATCCAGAATCAAACTAAGTGTAAAGGAACAATTTTAGGCAGTTACACAGCTGTCTGTCAAAACCACAATCTAGTTTGAGGCATGATGCTTTATGCACATAATTAAGACTAAACAGCTTTTGAGACAGCTTTCTTCCTTAAAACTCAAAAAGTAGGTACTTACTAAAACATTACCTTGTTGTTGAGCAATTATTATTATTAAAATAAGCCATTAGCTGTCAAAAAGTATTTTTCCCTGAGCAAATATTTTCAGGTATTTAAACAGTTGCCTCACAGCAAAATTGCTCACAGAAAGCCTAACCCAAGCTATTTTAAGCTACTTTATTATTTTAAGCTATTTTGAGATTAGGGATCTCTGACTCCTTAACTTGGAGGTTTCTAAAATACACTAAGCTTTCCTAGAAAATGGAAGCATTTCCCCGTGCACTGAGAATCCTCAGCCGTTCTTGCTTGATGAGATTGGGGATCAAGGCAGCCATTGCTAAGCTAAATTTTATGGCCTATATTACACAGGTCCACAAGTTTTGGCTTACCTGTCAACTAATGCGAACATTATCAAAATACAACTTTGGACATTAAGCAAAAAATTATTGAGCATGGCAGTAAAACTCCAAATTCTGATCATAATTGGGGGCTAAACCACAAGACCTTAATCCACAATAGCATACCCAAAGGGAAAAACTGGAAAAGTGCGATATTTGGTAGAGGGAACACACTCACTGTGAAAGGAAGACTGGTTCTACCTTTGTGTGAACACCTGGGCAACTGCCTGCTTTTATACAGCCAAGCAGTCCCTTCTCAGTACAGCAATGCCTCAAGACATCTGCAGACAGCCACAGGTATACCCAAAGAGAAATATAACAGGAGGAACTATGGAGTGTTTGGCTGCACCAAATTCTTAAATCGGGTTTGCACAGTAGTCTTACCATCCCAAAATATTTGACAGTCATGAATTATACAAGCAAACATCTGGACAAAAGACTGTGCTTTCCAGGAAATGCACCTTGAGGGCATGAAAAGCCAGAAAACATCCTCAGACTTAGCAAGCAGAAGCCAGGCTCTCCACATCACAAGGCTCAGGGGTTCTTGTTCAGAGATAACCTGAACTAGCAAATGCTAAAAAGGCAGTTTGGCTTATTATCTACTTATCCAGCTTCTGAACAGTTATTGACCAGTATAGCAGGTTAGGTTATTCTCTTAGTCCTCCAAAACTGTTAAACCATCCCTAAATTCCGAAAAGCAAAAATAACTAGAATAGTAGCATAATAGAGTAATAGTATCAGAAAACAAGAAAACAGAATGAACTGCATTGGTGTGTAAAGATGTCTGTTGACTTCCAAGACTGTTTTGATTATGGACATAATACTTATCTATAGCAAGAGCTTGTTCAAGGCCTGAACTTCTTCCATTCTGGCTAAGAAGTTTTATATCCGGTATCTCTTCACATAGTAAGAAACCAGAATAAGGAAATAAATGTACAGAACACAGTAATTTATGGAAGGATACATGTTCTCTTCCCCCATGGGAGGCTTCCAGATATCATACCTCTTTATGTACATATAGCACACAATAACTATAAAAATAGTGTTCAGACGTATGACTAGATGTACAAGTATTTGGTATCTTAATTTGGATAGCCCCATCTAATTGTTGATACACAAAAACAGACCAGACTACAATTACAAAGGTATATACAACACCAGTGTTTACCATTATAGCAGGAGATAGCATCTGAGACACCTGATTAACTTTCAGTAACTATTTGTTGACCCATTTTTCAGGAAAATCTCTCTTCCATTCATGAAACTGGTCTTAACTCAGAATTTCACACAGGCATATTTGTAAGAGGTGCTACTTGACCATTTAAGCTCATGAAAGCTGTTTTTTCAGAGCCAGCAGAGGGAGTACAGACATCATTTTACTTATCAGCTGTGGAAAAGATACTCACCTTATAAGAAGGCACTAAAAGAGCTGCGCCTGCAAACCTAATGCGGTTAGTTTAAAGCATGCCAAGCACTTCCTCAGGCTTTCACAGACATGTATGTCAATGGCCAGTAGAGTTGGTGTTTTGTTTCCGATTCCCAACCAGCAGTCACATCTCAAAGTCTCATATCTGTCAAACATGGCAGGATCAACTCCAGCAGTACTAACAAGTACCATAAGCCTGATGCTTCACATGTCAAAAAAACCTCAACATTATATAGCTACAGTTCAAGCTATTCAACAGTTTTTATTCTTATGGATTCTGCTATTCCTCAATTTTAGAAAAACTAAACATTTTTGGCTGTTCATTTCCTAAAAAGCAGCTTCACCTGTATTTCAGAAAGTTGAGAAAGCTAGCAAAGGAGCCAGGAAGGTACGGTGCGGTGTTGGACTGGTAGGTAACAAACAGCTAACCTTTCTGCTGGCGTTGGCAGAGGCACCCGCCTACTGGCAAATCTGGTTTTGCACGTCCTCTGAGGCAAGAGCTCTACTGCTTTATTTAGCATTTCCATTGATCAGCCTGCTTTGGAGTTGGCAATTATGACTGAACAGTGTTGACAAAGCGGAGGCTGTGGAAACAGTTTGAAAGAGGAACAGGCTTTAGGCAGACAGATTGATAGCTTTTTACTGTCTTGTGGAGATGAACACTAAGCTCTAGGCCAACATGAGACAACACACCTTCCTGGCAAAAACTCCACAAGAAGACACTCCTTGCTCATTTACACTGCAAAATTTTGTCAATATTTTTTTTTTTTTTAAATAACGTTGTTGGTAAGAGGCTAAGCTAAGACAAAATACCATTCTTGCCAATCTTAAGCATTTATCAAATTATTTCATTGGGTGGCTATTTCTAACTTTCATTATTTAAAAGTTTGCATACAAAAAGCTCACACAAATGTGATGAGCTCCTTCATATCAAAATTTCCTCTAGAAGAGCAGTAAAATACTTTCCTCCCCACAAAGAAGATAAATTTCTGTCCTCTTAAACTTCAAGTGAACTTTAAAAAGCTTTGACAGCTTGAATCATTAGATTTTGATTGCTACCTACCCAAGAAGAAGAATGTGCCTGTAGCTATGGAGTTTAGTACTCGCTTGTTTTTAAGTTCTGAAAATAGAAGAACCCCCCTTCGGCAAGTTAGATGGCTGCTTCTGCTCCTTGTTTCCTACAATAAAGCAGTGTTCACTTCCTAGCCTCATTTTCCCATAATAGATTCACTAAATGAATAAGTCAAAGTGGGTCAAACTGGTTCCCATCTTACAGAACTTACAGTTAAATATCATATAGCTTCACCCCAGCATAGGCGAAGACCACCTGGAAGTCTTTCTTTCAAAATTCAGGGCTCCAGCACCCTTCCCTCTTTGTGTCCTGTACCTGGCTGGTTCCCAAGACTCCAGCCAGGCTGCTCAGTATGCTTTATGTAGGGCAACCATGGCAGGAGAAGCCCTGCCTCTTCCATCACAAACAGAGTGGTGCTCAAGTATCAGGATCCATCCCAACCACACTGATCATCCCGCCCTTCCCCAAATAACTGCTGCCTCTTGTGACAACAGTGAAGTTTCTGCAGATACATTACGAAGCTGATCCAGACAGGAAAAATGTTGTTTTCAGGCAGACTGGTTACCTAAGCAGACTTGCCACACAAATAATCCAACACCAGTGCCAACTCAAAACAGGGCACAGAGCTACACTGAATCTTCTGTATTAGTCCTAAAAGAATGGGAACTTATTAATAGTGTATATTTATAATTCCCTTTACATTTGAAAGACTGACATTAGGCTTCTAATCAGCAACTTAAAACATGCGATCCATTTATACGGTAGGGTGGGGGAAAGCACTGAAAAGCCCCTTGAAACATGAGTACATTTGGAGCGCTCTTCTTGGATAAGTTTCTACAACAAATTCCACAGAATTTTACACTTTAAAATTACTACAGCTGCCTTTAAGGGTCTACAGAGATTTACTGTTATTTCAGTTTTTAGCCCAAAAAGCCTAAGACCTTATATTTAGCATACTGCTAGGCAATTAATGATTCCAGTATTAATCACTCCCCAAGATTTAGTACTTCAACAATTAGTAACAGATAGCATGCAGCAGATACAAGAACATTTTCCAAAGCCAGTGCTGAAGTTGTGCTCTTCCCCATCCCTTTCTCCTCTCACCACCTGGAGGTCTGATCTGAAGTTTTGAAGCCTGTTTGCATTCCACAGGTTAAAAGTTTACATTCCTCCCATCACATGCAAGATTCACCTGACCAAAAGGTAACACTATATCTAAGGTAGGCACTTCAGGTTTTGGTTTTTTTTTTTTAAATAGGAAGCGGATAAATGATAACTTCTCTGTCGAAAGATTAAATTTAGCCACCTAGGACCTGATCTAAAACAGCCACGTGAATCTTGTCTTAGATGTGCTTGTGCCTCTTCAACAGCAAAAGCCCACAGTGACTAGTTTCAGTTTTTAAGATGCTTATGTAAGTGGCCAGGATTGCACCGCTGAAGTTAAGCACAACCAGCTGGGCTGAACTCGCATATCAAGCAGCTGCACTACCATGTCAGAAGGCGGCACATTCAAGGAGGAAGATGTGGTTTCACAGTTAGTTTAGGAATATCCGAGCCTATGCTACTGCCAGAAGGTACAGTCCTGCCCCAGCACCAACGCTCACCCAACCACAAGGTCAGGGGACAGCCCTAGATGAGAACAGAGGCAATGCTGGCGGTAACTCCTGAAGGTCACAGGGATGACTGAAACTGTCCCCTTCCAGCACAGCACAGGCCTCAACAGCTCAAGTCAATCATGGAAGCTCTTGTTCATCCTGAGAAAAAGAAGAGCCTGCCTGCACCTTCTCTATGAGGCCCCACTGAAGACCATGACCAGGGTCCCTCCTTAGCCTTCTCCTTTCCAGGTCAAGCAGAGCCACCTCACTCAACCTTCCCCCACACGACAGGGCGGCCCCACACCAGCTTAGTGACCCTCTGCCAGCCTCTTTCTGTCAGGAGAGGTGCAAAACAGGACACCGTTTGATGTGGCCTCACAAGCACGATGGAGGGCACTAACCCACTGGTCACGCTCATGCTAATGCAGCCCACTGCAGGCTTAGTCCTCACCAGCACAGGAGCACCCTGCTGCTGACTCAGGCTCTCCCATCCAGCAGGGTGGCCGAAACCTTTCCTCCAGACCTCCTCCTCCAGCTGCACCACTGGGGGACAGGCACCAGAGGCAGCCCCAGCTTTCCTGTTCACCCTCACCCCCGGGGATCTAGACCACTCGGCAGCCCTACCACCACAACCCAGCACTGGACACACGTCGCCATTTCCAGCTACTGTCAAGCGTCACAGCCCTTCAGTAGTGTTTTTACTTTGCTGGCTCAGTGATGCTCAGGAGGGGCCTCTGGCAACTCCCATCAGGAGCTTGAAACAGGCCTGTTTTATGATCACTGCCTCAAAGTAACATGAATTTATTTTGTCCAGGTTCAAAGTATTTCGCCTGTGGTTATATATGTAGCTTTATTCTCCATATTCATTTCTCTAGCTTTAGATTTGACAGTAGAATGAGAACATAAAACTTTGAGCCTATGCAAATTCACCGTTTCAGTTTTGGAGTGAGTAGTCCACTTACCAAAATGTTACTAGAGTATCTTCCCAGAAAATATAAAGCAATACCCTCAAGTATCTACCCCTTGTATTTTTCTCTCTGGTAAACTGATTTCCTGTGCTTTGAGGTACCTTAAGTTCACCCTGCATCTTTAGGGTGTCAGACTTTGCATAACCAAGACAACCTTTTTCCCCGAGCAGCTTGGATAAGGAAGTTTGAGATGCTGCTGTCCAGTGCCCAGCCATGCCAGGATCAACAAGGGAAAAAAAAAAAGCCACATGTGAATTGTTCACTCACAAGCAGACGATACCCTCAGGATGTACCACTGCCTTATGTGCTGGTAGTTCATTTTTGAAAGCATGTGTTCGTACTAAAGCTCTTTCGAAAGGTTCCTGTAAGCTGGTATGCACCATGATCAGCTGCCTCCACCTGAAGAACAGCTCCACTACCAGCACCTCCACTAACAGAAACCAACTAATATGCAAAGAAAAAAAAAGTATCCAAAAGGCAAGAGAGCATGCTTTTCTCAAATCCTAGATAATTTAGTGCTTTATTACTAAATCCCTTTCAACTTGCTTTAGAAATACAGCTCCAGTTTAGAAACAAACCCCTAGATCTGCAGTCACCACAGCCAGATCCACCTATCACCGAAACACACGTCTGAAATCAGACCTCGTGAAGATGTTAAGGCATTTCACTATGCAAAGCAAGCTCATTGCAGAATGCGAAAAATTGCTGTCACTGTTATCTACATAGATTTCAGAGCTGAAGCAGGTGAACACAAGCTGAAGTGACGTGAGTTGTTAACAAAGCAGAAGTAACACGGTTGTGCTAGCAGTGGTGGAGCACCTTCCTTACCCTCCCCAGCTGCCAGGCTCCAGCTTCTCAACTATGTATATTTGAAAGCCATCTGGCACAGATCCTGCCAGCCAGTTTAAATTATTTCATGTTTCACACAGCCTCACCGGAGTGAGGCTGCTAGACACTGCTCTACTTTAAGTATTGATTTGCATTGTATTCCACAGGCTTCATGAAGTTTTGCACCAGCTTCATTCCTGAGTGAAGAAAAATTGGCAGACCCAAGCAACGTGAAGCAATTTGAAGTGCAGTATCAACACTGAAAGCAGTAGCACCTAGATGGAAGTGAAAAAACTCCTGCTTGATATGCATATTAAGATCCTGCTTTAGTCTCTATCTAAATAGCCAGGAGAGGTCCAAAAATACCACCCTTTCTCCAGATAACGTAAGGGCTAACCATACCTGTCATCTTTTCTACGCACTTCTCGTTGCTGTCTCCTCAGTCTTATCCAAGTAAAAACCTCACAAGCAGTCTTTCATTTCTTCCACTGCAGTATCACAAACCACCTAGGCATAGAGCTAATGTGTTGTAATCTTTAACGCTTTACTCAGTGCAAAGATCTTTATGGATAGGTCCAAATAACCTTTTCTGGAAAGCCACTAGCTGAAAGCTGGTACTCAAACTACTTTCAGCACAGTAACTTCAAGTTCTTCTAAATGAAAAAGTTAACACTCTCTAGGGAATGGTTTCACCTGACGACGGCGTGAGGAAGAACGTTCCCACACCACTGATCTGAAGACTCACGCTGCTTCCCTCATGCAAGGCTCGCCTCTCGCCTTGGGGAGCCCAGTCTGTGCAATACAAATCATCTACTGGGGCAGAAGGAGCCGAAGGAGCAGAGCTGGCACAAAGGAGGGGGGAATATTGAGCAGCCCTGGACAGGGTGGAAATGAAAGTAGCTATCAGGCCTCCTCAGCCACTCCAGGAAACTGTCCGCTCACAGTGACAAGCCAAACAGGCGAGTACAAATGAGGCCGTCTTGCTGTCCTTGCAGTCTCTTGGGTCATGCTGAAGCAGCAGCTTCAGAAGGCCACGAAAAAAGTGTGCTGTAACTTTGGAATATTAAAAAAAGCAATCAAACATATTAACAGAAGTGACTAGCAAGGCTTTTGATCAGGACTTAAAGAGACTCCCACCTCTTGAAACACCTACCATACAAACCCAAATGTTTTCCAAGCTTTTGGAGAGTCACAGTGGCCATCCTTGTAACTCTTTATAATATTCTACAGGTATTCCTAAAAAAAGTTCACAGTAGCTACAAGAGTTCTTTACCCCTAGTGACTAAGCTCCTTACTTTAATGAAGAGCATAGCACTATGGGCATTTTTTTTTTTTCTGTGGCTCCATCAAGCACAGCTGTCTCTTCTTCCTCCTTCCCCCTTACAGAGCTATCAGTTGGTTTTGATTTGTTTTAAATTCAGACAGAAATTCTGGGCTGATTCGCAGATGAGGTTTGGTTTTGTTTTGTTTTTTAAGAGCCAAGACATCTTGATTTCTCTAGAAATGCAGTAGTTCAGGAAGCCAACGTACACACCACAAGCAACACATCCTTGTATTTGCTTAGACACAGAAGCAATCCTGAAAGACCCATGTGGACAAGCTGCCAGTCACTTGTCAAATAACAAGTGCAAAAAAAGGTTGTGTGAGCTCTGTGTAAGGGCACATCTGTGCACACTCCAGTGAAAAGAGCACTTCATTTTTCTTCCACTGGTGCGTGTATTGTAAAGGTGATTAAAATCACCTTGGATTCAAAATCTTAAAATGAATACCAAAGTCTGAGTTTTGATGAAGACGTAAAACAATCAGAAGAAGAGCGCACCGCTGTGAACCTCGGGTGGAGTCCCAGGAAGTTAGACAGTTGCTTAAAGCAAGTAGAGCTGAATCATCTTTTCTGCCTTGAGATGGGGTTTGTCACTGTCACCTATGCAGAGTACGGTACATCCCGGGCCTCCTCTTCACAGCCCAGACACTGTACACCAAGTGGTCAGAACCCAATAGTGTTGTATTCCCTGCTGCCACCTTATCTTTCTGTGAATATAAGGGCACAAGTAAGGGTAGCAGGTTACAAGTGATAGGCTCTGCAGAAGGGTGTTTTAAGAACACGGTGCTTCCTGTGCTCACTGGGAGTTAAGGCAGCATCCAGTTCATAAGCAATATTTTAAAAAGAAACAAACAAACAAACAAAAAAAACCAACAGAGACATCACGGTGAACTTCAGTGGTCTGCATAAGTGGAAGGTCATGGAGGAAATTGCCTAGCTCTCTTCTTTTCCAAAGCAGTATAAGAAAATAGCCAGCACTAAGCCAACACTACACCTAGTGTGAGGCACCTGTCATGTTTTAAGTGGCAAAACCAGCCAGACTTAGTGGCCAGCACCAAAGCTTATCAACTCCATCATGCTCAAAATGTATCCATGCACTCCTTCACTGCTGTTGGCAACCATACTGGGCAGTAAGGGGAGGGCATACCCTCTTCTTCAGGTCATTTCCCTCCAAAGGCAGGGCAGATGCTCTTTGTCTATCTTTTAACATGCTGTCACATCTTACCTTTTACTGGACAAAAAGAATTTGGATTCCTTTTCAGAGCTATTTCTGGCTTTTTTTTTTTTTTTTCAAAACGCCTCCTACATTTTTTTTACATTTCTTCTCCCACCAGACCTTGGAAATACCAACTGAGAAAGCCTCATGCCTGCTTTGCGATTCACCAAAATTAAACTAATAACACCTCCTGCTGTCATCTGTCAGTTAGAATAAGATTTATAAGTGGCAGCAGAAATCACTTTCATAACGTTTACTGGAATATGAATAGCCTGAACAGGCAGATCCCTCAAATTTACTGTTCATATCAAGCAAAACCTGTCATGAAAACTAGCAACTCATTTTTATAAACTGTATTGGAAAGCCCGATAATTTAGAAATAAAAGACAAACTGGACGATACCATGAACTTGTGTTAAAATTACACTGGGTGTGAAAAGGTGCAACTGTTCCAAGATGGGTTAGTCTAATTTTTTGCCTGTTGATTTCATTGCACATGGTACCACCCAGAAATTCTCCTTCTATGCTGCTTATTATCATCGCTTCCATCTTCTGTATGCAACTGCCCTGTTTCAGAGATGATGAACACATTTTAGTTTTTTACATGCAGATACAAACGTTTCTAGGGCTTCGTGAACAAAACCACCTTCCTTGGTTTTTTATCACTCTGCTGTGCAATTAGTGAACATGGTCTTTTCCACTATTTGAAGCCAAAGTTAGGGGAAAATTTCCATTAGTGACAGTTATTTAAGAGCGAAGAAATCCAAATCTAAAGACAAGCCATTTTGAGTTAGATTAGCAATTCTTAGTGCTTGTGAGAAATACCCATCCTCTACATAAATCACCATAGGTTCACTTTTCTTTTTCGAAACAGGCAGCAGTATCACCTCATGTCCGTTGCCCTCCTTGTTCTTCAATCAGCTAACTTTGTAAGGAGAAATAAAAATGATGTCTTCAAGTGGAAATTCAACAGGTTTGAATAAAAAATATAAACCTACTTGAGACTGTTGCACACACTATAGCAAGCCAGTAGGCAGAGCTCATCTCAGCTTTTTAGACACGATACTGCAACCCCTAGATGTTATCTAATTTTTAATTAAAATACTCTACGGAGAAAGATCATTATCTCCTGAACAGCAGCTTTTAACAAGTTTTATTATTATTGTTATTATTCATTTTAAGACAAGTTGAGAATACTAAAGAGTACAAATTTAAGAATATTATTGCAATTTTATTGATCCTTTCGGAGGAAAGTAAACATGCATTTCTATAACAAAATCTGCTCTGCTATAAATTCAAGTACTTTTCCTTATTTCTCAAAAGATTTTTACATTTAAATGCCCTGGGCTGATCATAGCTGTTCATTATTCTGCATTAGATTAAATTTTGCTAACTGGAAGCTGACTTCAGCTCTAAGCAGAAGACGCATCCTTATTGCACTAGTGTTATTTTCCCTTTAAAAACATAAGAGAACATATATTAAAATAAACAGTTCAAACACTGAAAGACATCACTGAGGTCACGTTTCAGCAGTAAAGAATGCTCGGTGCCATTAATATTTAGTCTACCTTAATGGAAGAAATTTGAGTTAGAAGATACTTTAGGTTATCTTGTCCACCCTTATGTCAAGGGAGACTTGCTTGCTATGGCATGTTATTGATTGCTTTGCCAAGTCCATTTTGAACTTGTCAGTTAATATTGAGTTCCCAGCCTTAAAATCTTAAATGTTGGCAAAGTTAATTCTTCCAAAGCATCCGTTTTTGAGGTGGCTTCAGCAGATCCAACCTGCGTTTCTTCCTTCTCAATACCTTCATCTTACATAGTCTCCAGTTTACCATATTATTCCCTTCTGAATAAACTCAAAGAAACAAACAAAAAAAAGTAATTACTGGACCTTCATGGCTGAGCTGCAGGACGTTTACACACCTCTCAGCTTCCTGTTAAGCTTCCACACCATGGTTTAGCCGTCCGCAATTTTTACAGCTGGCAGAAGTTCTCTATATTGCGGTCCACGGAAGAGTGACTTTCTAAGTGAGATTCCAACGTTAGACTGCAGAGCATTTTAATTGGTAGCATCACTCACAGATTATTAGCTGACTGCATATTACACGAATGGGGATCCTTTGTTTATATCGTTATCTGTATGCAATGCAACTTTGTAAGAAACCAATGCACAGTATCCTCAATGCTAACGTGACACTAGTCCGCTTTCTGCTTTAACTTCCCAAACACATCTGCTTAATATGCAATAGTGAGTCACTGTATGTGTGCATACACACAGTACAGCCACAATTCCTTTTAAAATTAGTTTTGACTTGTGTCATTTTAGTTACCCATGTCATAAGTAGCATTTTTTTTTTTTTGAATGAACTGAAGGAGCAATGCTGCAATTCAGCACCGAGATAGCAACATTGGGAAAGTCTGCAAGCATCTGTACACAGCACAGGATTCCCTTTTTTCTTCAGATAACCCAACCTGGGTAGGCTACCATAACGAACAGAAAGAGCAGCAATACACCAAACGACCTAATGATGCTGTTCCAGACCAAAAATTTCACATTAAAGTGTACCAGTTTGTTGGTTTTTTTTTCCTCACCGAATTCAGTGACCACTTTTTCCACTGACACCGAGAGAGTTTCCATTCATTATGCCATAAGTATTAAAAGTCCCAGTACATTGGAAGCTATTCCTGCCAAGAGAGCCAATAGTTTAAAGATACACAAGTTTACTTCTGTTGGAATTCACAATTTGCGGTGTTTGGAACAAATCCTTGAGAAGCTCCAACCAACAAACAGGAGGGAAAAAAAAAAAAAAGGCACTGGCAGTAGCTACAGTTACCATCTTCTGTGAATACACTGTACAACGAACCAAGGAGTTGGCAAGTTAGCTAGCCAAGATCATTTCAAGCACCTAAAAACACTGTTTCAACTCAAATTCATTAGGACCCGTGAGCATTTTAAAGATGTAGCAGCTTTGGGGCAGGCAGGGGTTTTCCAAAGCCGTGCTCTACTTCTCCCATCACAGGTACATTTGGCTCAGGACTTCACTTCCAAAGAAGGGCCATGTTCGGGGACAGGATTTGAATATTCACCTGGCTAATCACCCCCCTCGCCCCGGTAAGCCAGATACCAGTGCAGACACATGCTCAGAATGACGGTTTAAGACAAGGCATGAGGTATTACCACCAGTTCCTCTTCAACAGACCTTGAGAAGAAAGCCTCAGCACCCGAAGTTATAAATTTGAGAATGCAATATGTAATAGATATTTAAGGATTCCTGTAATGGGGATCTTAAAATGACAAGAATAAAACCCCCAAAATTTTCTTCCCCCCCTCCCTTCTCATACAGTTTAAGAAGCTAAACGTCAAAAACCATTTAAATATTAGTAAGGATTTATGTCGAGTGTGGAACGTGCACAGCACTGCATAGACTCTATTACAGCTGTGCAAGTAGGTTGCCCCTCAGGTTGAAAAACCTTGGACGGACTCACCCGCAGCTCCCGATTTCCAAACGCTTCTCTGGGCTCAGGCTGACATCCCCAACCCCCCTCCGGCAAGCACCCCTCGCCGCGCTGAAAGAAACGCTCCCCACGACCGCCTCGACCCCTCAG
>NW_009258616.1:875006-946587 GCF_000687185.1 Egretta garzetta | reverse complement strand
CGGGGGCCGCAGGTGTTCAGCACCTCCCTGCCTCCAAGCCGGAGGCTCTTCGGTCGGAGAAAGAAAAACAAACGGGGTTGTGAATGTTTGAGCCCGAGTGAGTTGTCCGGGGAGACGCTGGAAGCCAGTAACAGGGCTGGGAATGAAACTGGAAAGCAAAGACCCTGATTTCGGTTCGCCTCTGCCAATGCACCCCCTCCCGCAGTGAAAAATCCCCGTCCGTAAACCGTACGTAATTCTATAAGCCCTTTGTGTGGTTTTTCGAGCCGTGTTTTGGCATCCTACCCGCCCCTCCGTTGGGCATCTCGCTGGCATGCCCGGCCAGCCGTGCCACAGGCTGTCCGGTTCTTTGAGCCTGCCAAAAATACCCTGCCTCTCCTTTGTTACCGCTCCAATCCCGCTGCTGCCGGAGCCGGTGCTGCAAAAGAAATGAAACGGAGAGGCCCCGTGTATCACTGCTGTTGTAGACCCGAGATGGTGCAGAGCCTAGAGGGTTAAAGCAACAGGATGAAGTCAGCACAAAACAGCCCACAAGGACTGGCAAATAAATAAATCATCCTAACTACGTTATTATCATGGCTTGCCTGAGCTTCATTGTCTCTTTCTTTCCTACCTGAATGCCTGTTACATTTTTCTCCTTGTTCAAGAGAGGCAATCAAAAGAGACTGTGAGCAGTAAATGGCTCCTGCCCATTTTGGATGTTGCTAAAAATACTGCCTTACCTCTATCTAGAGGTCAATTGAAAAATCAAAATACTGAGGTAAGCAATCCTGCAGGCTGTTCTGTTGAGGAGATTTCTTGCATTTCTTCCCAGAAGGAGAATATAAAACTATCTGAACACATATAAACCAAATTCTCTTACATTCTGTCTGCAGTTCAGCACCCTCCTCTGCACCGATCCCTGTAGCTCAGCGAGGCTTCGCCAGGCACTTGGAAATTGCATTTCTCAGTACAGCTTTGTAAGACTGGCAGATGCGTTCTGCACGGTTCTGTCATATCCCCTAGCTCTCGGGCAGACAAAATTAGCTTTGGTACAGCTAAGAAGGAGGTGATGTGTTCAACGCATTGCAGTTTGGGTACGTGTCTGTACCTGCTGCCTTTTGTCTTGAGGGAAGGTAGGTAGGTTGTGCTTCAGTTCTTTGTCTATGAAATGGGAATAATACCCTGTCTTCTTCGCGGGAAGGAAGCAAAGGTGGGAGGGGTACCCATCAACATGAATTTTTTGAGATGCTGTTATGGTAGAATTCTCTAAGTGGATACGTTTTTCAGGGCACAAAATAGTTATTATTTAGTGTTCCTCTTGCACTGATGTATGAGGACAGCATAAAAATATGCAGCAGCACGTTGACTGAAAGTAAGAAGAAATGTCTTCTAGCTCTACAGAATCTTCTCCCTGAGGATTTGAAAATGTTTTCCAAATTAATCCTTGAGCTACAACACTTCATGATTTTTTGTGAGAATAGAGGCACTCCTATTTCTAAAGGTTAGGACATGTAACTGACTAACAGAAAACATTCCATGTAATGTAGGTCACCAATTGTATAAAGCAAGCAAACCCGAGATGCACAAAGGAATATTTCTGGAGATCTTTCATTTAACTTTTGAGGAAACATTACCATTTCAGGAAAATTCAGCGTGGTTTGCAGACAGTTTGGAAAGGCCAGGCTTGACAAATCAGTGACAATAGCTCAACTCATCCCGTGACCAACACTCTAATGACAGAAGCATCATACATTTTAACAGAGGCAGAAAATGTGTCACAGAGAATTTAAGTGGGTTGTCTGAATCTGATCTACTTACTATGAGACTTTTAACATCGAGAGTATGAATTGAAGTATTTGGATCATTACAATATTTGGTCCAAAATGGGTAAGGCGGCCTGAGGTCTGAGTAACCACCTCACCATCCTGTACCACCCACCTAGGGGCCTTTGGGCAAAGTCGCATGAGGGGCTTGACCTGAGAAGAGAAAGTAGAAAACAGACTTTTCATAGTTTGTGCATAGATCTAAACTCTATTTAATTTTGAAACTGTTTTCTTGACTATCCTGCTAGCGATGACCCTATTCAAAGTCAATTAGAAATGCTGGAGAGCACAGAGAAAGCGTGAGAAGTTGGGAGAATGTTTTTGTGTGAGCACAGAGAGATGAGTGTCCAAAGCTTCCGCGGGGCTTGCAGAGCCAAACATTTTTCATACCAGCTACACTTCTCCCAGTTGGCTTTCTCAGCCCAGTGCTACTCTTTGACCACTCTCCACAGACCACCCTGGAGAAGGTTTCTGTTCCCCATGCTCCTGGCTGGAGCCCTGCCCCAATTCCTAGTGGGCGGTGGAGGCAGCTGCATCTTGTGATGGTTCCAGTATCCTGCATCCTAACAGATCAGTCTGTTGCTTGAAAGACCATCCAGCCATCCAGATAAGCAAACAATTGACCTCTCACTCATCCTGTAGGTGTCACAACGACCAAATTGCTCTATCATCCACCCATGCAGCCTAGCAATGACCTTGTGAAACAGAAGAGTATCACACAATTCAACCTGAAATTGCCCACCCCTCCCTCAGGAAAGAGGCCTATCTGTAAACATTTGCATTTTTATCAGTGCAAAAATCCTTTCCCCTGACTGTTCAGGAGCTCAGGATTTGTGCATAATGGGTTTTCTGTTGTGAATGCGTATGATAATTTAAAATACGTGAATTATTTTTGCTCTATTCCGTTTCCCTCACAACATTTTTATTTTTTTTCTTTTATTTTTATGTTCTTTCACTGCGATACTGCAGGATCAGGAGGGTGAAAGATAAAAGAAATAAACAAAGGAATGTGAGAAGCAACAGTTATTGCACAAATCACTTTTTTGTATACATTTGGAATATATTAGAAAAAATACACTGGCTTTCATACATTTACTGTTTCTTCTTTACATACTCTTTTCAGGTGCCACCACAGCACAGCAGCATTATGGCCCCAGACCAGGTGAAAGAGTAGAAAGATATTTCATGGAAAAAGGTGCAATGTCTACAGGCAAAGAAAAAAAAATAACAAAGCATAAAATCCTGGAATTGATGGAGAATCTGAGCAATCGAACAACTTGGATCAGGCATGAGAGAGGAGAAGGAAAAAAGAGAGCAAGGTAGGATAACCATACTTTACACTGCCATAAAGAGTGGGAGAAAAAAATGTTTGGGAAGCTTTTCATGATAAAACAAAAAAATAAAATCAAGTATGAATGTGGTGAGACAGCATGACCATGGCTGCTTCTTAGAAAGGTGGAAATGACTGGTCAATGAATGCGTGCTATTACTCTGCCAATAGCCTACTAGTAGAGGTCAAAAATACGTACAGCGAGCACCCAGCTACCTCTGCTACAGTGGCTATTCCTATGGAGCTCTTCCCCAGTTTGGAGCTGATACTTTCTTCCCCATGGCTAGATTCTTGCTGCTTCACTGTTGAATTCCTAAAGGATGGCCAAAGTCTCAGGTAAGGCTGTCCTAGAAGCAATTTGGTCCAGTTCACCAGGAAGGTTTGTTAAAAATAACAGTGCTGCTGCCCGTCTTCCTGGAGCTGCTGTTAGCCACCATCTCTCCGTGCCCGTCTTTGGTATGGATATGTATTGGTCAGGCATCTTACCCCTCACCCCAAGACTCAAAATGTGGGAGTATCCGTTGTAAGGTACAAATCTGATTTTGGGGGGTATGTACAATTTCACACTGAAATAAAAAGTGTTAGTTCATTTGATTTCTGCTACCCTGGGTACTTCTAGATGTGTTGCTTTTTAAAAGGCTTCTCTGCTGAACTTGTCTGCTGCAGTTGTGGTCTTAGCTTTGAGAGCCTCTCATCAGCTGATGTTAGTTTGTGAAGCTTCATTGATTTCACTGGTTTTGTGGGCCTGTTCCAATTCATGCTGACTGAATATCTGGTTCATAAATTGTAATGTTGTGATCTGCTCCTCTGTGATCAAGTGTCAAGGGTTTTGTTTATTTTTCCTCCCCTCCCCAAGATAAGAAGCAACATGGGTAATGGAGCTATCTCTGAGGCTAACATCAACATCACTGACCAGTCTGAGTCACAAAAATTAGTTTTAGGAAGAGTAAATATATCCCCTCCTCTCTCTCATCAGGGCTGGGTAATTGTCTTGAGGAGAACAATAAATTGTCTCTCAGTAATGCTACTTCAAAGTCCTTTGGATAAGAAAATAGATAATTCAGTTAAGTCTTAGGTTCCTTCAGCAAACATTAGCATCTCTGCCCCTTGGCGATTGTTCAAGATGGTTTTGAAACATTTAAGAGTCATTAGAGCTAATAGCTCCAATTCGGCATTTCCTTCAAGGAGGAGTATCAGAAAAAAATGCACTACCTTATTCCCACTCCCTTAATCAAGAATAAGTCTTTCAAATGATAAACAATGACCGGAACATACTTGAATAAATTATTTGTTTTCTTTGGTGATCAGATACAGCTCTAAATCGTCTTGGCTGTTTTTAAGATATGAAGAAAAATATCCCACCTACCTGAAGTTGCATTTAAAAAATATTAATAATGACCTATTTCACATGCATGGTATAAAACTCTGGGCTCAGTCTTGCAAGCCTTAGTCTGGAATAATTGTTTCCAGATTACAAATAACAGATCTGAAGATTATCAAGATCAAAATTTGGATATTTGTGAAAAGGTGTGGATATAAAATAACTAGTATCAAAGCCTTAAATTAAATCACTCTTCATAGTAGTATAAATTATAGTATTACATAAAACGTTTATACTTGTGTATATATAAAATCAAGTATGCCTAGAGTGCTTAAGCAAAGATTATCGGCGGCCAAAAGAGGAAAGTCTTGACTAGGGTATTGTCTCTATACCAGGTAATAATACAACTATAAATATGAAGGTGAGTAAGAAGAAACTTCTAAAAATAATTTAGGACATTGCTTGTTAGCTCATAAAAATGAGGAAAATTAACTGAGTTCTTGTGACATCAACTATATATCTACTATGTGCTAGTAGAAAAGATCAATAGGATTTTCGTCTCCCTAAGTTCCCTTTTGTCAATTGGATATCATGGCAGTCTTGTATTGAACCACCAGAATTTAAATATATGATGTTATGGGCACATCTAGTTATAGGACCTCTGTAGGTTATTTTTCAGGCTACGACATGTTATGTAGCAGTAAAGGCAATTTGGTTTAGGACAAAAGTGGATTAAAAGATATAAAAATATTTTGTACGTGACAGCAGTCGAAACATTGACAATTTTGTTATCTTCAGTTCTCACTGGGTTCAGTGAGAGCTACACAAGCTCAATAACTACTAAAACTGACACTTTTGTTACTAAAAATACCTTGCATTACTAAAAGGGATTTAAAAATGAATCCCCATAAAAGGCTTTTACATCTATTAAATTTTAGATTTACAGTAAATCTTAGATTTATCTTTTTTGTTTCTCTCAGCTTGATGTTAAAAACAACCAGGTCTGTTTCACTGTTCCAGACAGCTCTCAGGGTTTTTCCCATTCAAGCCCCCGAGCCCCAGCAGTGGCTTTTGGACTACAAGCCATAGACAGAGAAGGGTCCGCCAGGATATCAGAAAGGGCCCACAGCTGCTCTGTGGACTGTAGTTTGGAGGAAATGCATGAGAGGTCCTTGACAGCATATGTAATGGTTTTAAAAAATGTTAAGAGGTGGTGGTAATTCACTGGTCCAAAGCATCTGAGAACCACTCTTCTAGCACATTTGTGCAGTTTTTGGCTGTGTAAATTGAAAACGTCTATCAGTCCCTACAGGAATACTTGCTCTACAGGTCATTGCAGAAGGACTTGTAACGGCACTGGAGTGTGGGAGGTTTAAGTCAAGGGGAGACTTTTGTTTTACAATGAAGATGACCCAAGTGTTTATATTTCTCTGCTGTACATAGAGAAGATGCAGAGGGGAAACCAATGAAGGACTCAGTCACATCATAATGCAGTTTCAGAAACAGCTGAGGTAGGCATTCGGGATCTTCTAGAGATTTTTCTTTGGGACTTGCCCAGCCCTGTGCCACAGTGCTGAACCACACTCTTCCACTCCCTTTGTTCCTTTGCATAACTCCCTTTGCCTCTTTTCTCTTTATATACTCTCTCCTTCACTTTTCCTTCAACTTAGCTTTTTTTTCCCAAGTAACACCTTTCTCACACTTCCTGCCAAAACAAGCCCCAAGAACCTCCCATGGCACTAATGCATCAGATGATGAATTTGCAGTTTGTGCTGTTGGTGTGTAGTATTCCTCCTCTTGTCAGTAGGATGGGATTCCTTTGTCCTCATATGGGCATTTAAAAGGGACACATCTAGAATCATAGAATAGAATCATAGAATGCTTTGGGTTGGAAGGGGCCTTCAGAGGTCATCTAGCCCAACCCCTCTGCAATGAGTAGACAGACCTTTAACCAGATCAGGTTGCTCAGAGCCCTGTCCAACCCGGTCTTGAATGTTTCTAGGGATGGGGCCTTCAATGGGGCCTCCACTACCTCTCTGGGCAACCCGTTCCAGTGTTTCACCATTCTCATTGTAAAAAATTTCTTCCTTATATCCAGTCTAAATCTACCCTCCTTTAGTTTAAAATCATTACCCCATGCCCTGTCACAGCACAGCAGGTCTTACTAAAAAGTTTGTCCCCATCTTTCCTGTAGGCCCCCTTTAAGTACTGAAAGGCTGCAATAAGGTCTACCCACAGCCTTCTTTTCTCCAAGCTGAACAAGCCCATCTCTGTCAGCCTGTCCTCATAGGAGAGGTGCTCCAGCCCTTGGGTCATTTTTGTGACCATCCTCTGGAACCCCTCCAACAGTTCCATGTCGTTCTTGTGCTGAGGGCTCCAGAGCTGGACACAGCGCTCCAGGTGAGGTCTCACCAGAGCAGAGTAGAGTGGCAGAATCATCTCCGTCAACCTGCTGGCCACGCTTCTTTTGACACAGTTCAGGATATATTTGGCCTTCTGGGCTGCCAGCACACATTGTTGGCTCGTATCCAGCTTTTTGTCCATCAGTACCCCCACGTCCTTCTCCGCAGGGCTGCTCTCAATCCCTTCATCACCCAGCCTGTAATGATATCAGGGGTTGCCCCAACCCAGTACTAGCAACCTAGACCTGTACTAGCAACCCTAGGCTCCTTGTATAGTCAATGGTGAGAAGCTGCAGCCTCCAGAAGGCTATGTATGTCATTCTAAGTTTAATGTTCAGGATAATTCTGCAGTTGTCTATATATCTCCATTAATTCTGGAGGAAAACAAGGAGTTTAAATTTGAATATCTACCTCTTAGAAGGTTAATAGTGGGTATGTGAGATTAACTCCTCTTTCAGACTGCACAATTTTCTGGACTTTCTTAATCTACCAGCCATTACTTTAAAGTGGCAACTGAATTAGAGAATGTATGCCAAGAAGCCAAAAATAGAAAAATAGTCTAGGAGAACCAGGTTTTAAAGCTATACATTGCCAGTGGTTTTTAATGAACACAACGTGTTTAATTAGTGCAACTTTTGCTAACAACTTTTAGTAAATAAAGCATGGAAGCTTAAATTGGGGTGAATAATCTCTATGAAATAAATGACATGATCTTAAGTAATGACACGAGTGAAGTTATGCCTGAGTCCAGTGGAGCTATCTGCGAGGAAAGGGATATCGGCGTGCAGAAGGCTTGCAGGACACAGCTCCTGGCTTGAATTCCACTGTGCTGGTGGGTTGTGGTCCTGATAGACTCAGTTTAGACTAAAAGCCCCTGAGACTGTTGACTTTATTAGTAGACCAGCCAGCCATGGGAATAAAATGAGTGTGGGTCCTATACTGGAGTTTCTGAAGAATAAGATTTGAGATGCAGTGTCAAATTGCCAGCACTATCACAGCCTGTTTTGAAAATCATAGAATCATAGAATGTTTTGGGTTGGAAGGGACCCCTAGAGGTCATCTAGTCCAACCCCCCCGCAGGAGCAGGGACACCGCTAGCTAGATCAGGATGTCGTTGAGACTTGAGTGACGCTGAGACTTAAGCTTTGATTTTTCTAATCACTATATGTTTGTCTGCCTCCCATATTTATGTGGTTCTGTGGAAGTCCATGATGCTCTGCCAAAGTGCAGGGAAATGTCAGCACTTGGAAAAGTGTTGAGAACCACCCTGAAAAATATAGTGTTGGTGTGTATAAATAAATATAAAAATATACTTAAATATAAAAATATACATAAAGAGAACTTGCTTTAGAAGGAAACTGTAATCTACAAGTATGTCCAGCTAAACTCTAACCAAGTATTACATTTAGCAAAAATAATAAAAATTTTAAAATTATAAACCAACAGTAAAATGTCTATAAATCTCTTGGCATTAGAAAATCCAGCTTGTTACCTAAACCAAAATTTTTCCTTTCCTTATTACTGATCTCTTCATCATGCATATCCTCATACATTTTAATTTTGCTGAGAAAACAAGCAAAAATATCCATTTTAGAAAAAAGTTAGGAGGTCTGATGGTTTTGTATGGGAACCATACAAAATTTTGTTCCTTTTTTAGAAAAGGAACCATAACTCTTATGGTAAACAATGGATGTTAACCATGAGATAGGAAAACAGAAAGAGTTAATTAAGGCCTCTAAAGCCAGAAAACAGGTAGTGTTGTACAGATGAGGGGTTTTTTTCCCCCCATCTTTTCCTCTTTTCTAAATTAAATAAAAAACCTACATGAAACATTAAATTGGCAGACAAGTAATACTAAGATAAAGTACCTCTCTTAAACCCATAATGCCAGGAAATTCAGAGATGATGCTACAGAATTACTGTTATTCCATACTGCAATACTTTTGGTGTGTGGGGTTTCTCATTGTTGACATAATACTGAGATAGGTAAGAACACAGATAATTTTGCCTTCCCTCAAAACTTTTTGTTTTGAGGTTGAGGGTAGGGTCTTTAAATAGCTTACTAGAGCATTTCTATTTTCTCTTCCAGTGTGTTCTGCACACTGGAATGTATTCTTATTTTATTTTTGGTTTTACGGTTGACAAAAGTAAATAACATTGCGTGAGAGAAAGCAATGAATATATCTCATACCTGTATTAGATGAGGGTTTTTTTATTGTTCTGTTGCAAGCTCCAAACAGAAACATGCATGTAGATTAAGTTAAACTTGTGCATGCCTTTGCAGGTTTAGGACATAAACTGCCCAAAGGAACTAATGAAAATATATTTCTTGCGTTGTGTCAGGGAGTTTCTGTATCTCTCGCAGTATAGTCATTGTTTTCCATCTGCAATATTAAAAAGCATTTGCCAGAACTCCAGTCTGTTCCTCTGAAAATTTAAACATGTGCACTTATTTTCCATTTTTAAGAGAATAAGGAATGTTTTCTTTCCTAATATATTTCAACTTTACTGCACTCCTGAAATTCAGCAAAGTACCTGATCTGAAGCCTCATGGCGTGTGTCATCTTCAGCAGGGTTACGAGGATTAGCAAGTATTTTTAAAATAGAAATCACTGGGCAGGTCCAATTGATTTTCTTGTCCAACTTTTCCCAGTTTTTACCTGTGGCCCACTGTGTGGAAAGGATGAACGACTTTGTTGAGCATTGACCTCTTTCAAGAAGAGGTAGGAGGGAGGAAAGAAGGAAAAAAATTAATTGAGGAAGTCCTGGTTCCACACATCCCTACTCAGCTACCCCTTTGTATATGTTGACCTAATATAGTAGAAAGACATTTATTAAGTCTTCAGAGTAAGGAGAAATCAGAGGGTAATGGATCTCAAGCATGAGCCTCTGAGTCATTGTATCTTAGATATTCATTCATGGATGGGTGCAATCTAGCCATCTCCTATTTTCCAGGGCTGTCTTTAGAGGTACTCTACCGGTCTACAGAAATGAAAATCTAAGTGAGCACAAAAATACAAATAATTAATCATATAAAATCACTTCACCTGTATTCTGATTCTTGTCATCTGTATTTTGAACAATTAGTGAAAAAAGACGTGTAATAAATCCAAATTTGTTTAAATTATGTTTCAAAGATTTTATTTTTTTTAGTGTTTAAGACAGATATTGCATTTTCATATCATAATCTATATAAACATCAGTGGCATGGCCTATTTCCACTTGGCTTTAGTCACACGAGTTATTTTTTGTTTTATTTTGTTTTTAAACCTGACTCATGAGGTTTCTCTATGCTTCTTATACAATACTTCTTCCTTCCTGATAATGCCTATTTGTTCTCTATTTTTGGCTTGCTTTTCTGTTGTTATCTCTAAATTATGTACATTTAGTTGATGACTAGAGGATCTGTTTAATTAATACAACCTTTACAGAATAGTTACCATAATTTCTACATATTAGATGTCTTTGGAGAAGACATTTTTAGTACCTGGTGCTTTCTTCTGCAGTGTTCCTGTACTATGATACATTCTATGCATTAATAATGATTTACCTGATTACAAAGCCAGAAATAAATTTAAAATATAGTCAGGTTTCCCTGGAGAAGGAAGTTTCACGTTATCAAAATTGAATGCAAGAAGGAGTAAAAGGCCGTAACTGTGTAAACTGTGGAAGACATGACAAAGGGTCATGAGGATTCAGATGAGCTACAATAATGTTCGTGTACATTGATAAGACAATATGCTAACATTTTAATGTGGTTAAAAAGGCAACAGCCTTCTAATGGACTATCAATGCAACAGCTGTTAGAAAAACTAATTCACTAAATGCCAGGTAGTACCAGTTTAGTAGGCAAATAAATAAAGTAGTATTCACCCAGAATGAGCGTGGTAGAGTCAAGCTTCTAACAGTCTAAAGAATAGCTGGGGGTATCCACATTTTATCCTTGTCTTCCCTGATATTTGCTTCTTCCATAGTTAATATTTACCCTAACAATGGGTTTAATATTGCTTTGAGAAACAGATGATACAGTGAAAGAAAATATGTATCACCAGTGTATAAATCAGTTTGTTATCTAAATTTTAAAATTCTAATTTCCTTAATAAAGTTTACAATCCTTATTTTTAAAGTTAAAATCTACAAGGAGATATCTTTTATCCTTTGGTACACTTTAAGTTTCATATATTGTTAAGTCATTAAATTTCATTTTGCAAGATAATAGCAGGGATATATTTTTATGAACATAGTTTGATATAATTGCTACTCCCTATTTAATGATAGTATTACCTTGCAATTAAACAGTTTGCTTTACCCATACAAAAGGTTTCCATGATACATCCTTTTCTTTTTGTCCACTGAATTGCTGCCATTTCTTAGGTGAAACTATTCATCTTTTCATCACACTCTTTTATCCTCTTATTTAATGCACACTTAAGTGTTTTCCTGAACTCTGGATGTTTGATGTCAGGCTTGCAAGGCCCAAAACATTTGATTTGTTGGGTGATGTCCTTTGGAAACAGAAAACGTGGAAGGAAAAATTGCTTTGCCTCTGAAGACTTGAGCAGGATATAAATTGTCTTTCACAGCCAGTATAAACCTATGAGGGCTCTGCCTCTTCAGGGTAACGATGAGACACTTTTTAAAGGAGAAGAATTCAGGCTTCTATTTCTGATGGATGGTTGTCTTCCTTTAATTGTACCCAACTTATTTTATAAGTTACATGGTCTTTTGTTACTAAGTTATGTAGTCTCTCACTATTAGGTTATGTTCAAGAGTTCTGTCTGTAGTCCAGTGTATAGTCATTAAATCTGTAATCAGGCACCACTTGTGTAATGGTCTGAAGTGCTGCGGCACAACCGAGTTTTTGCATCAGCATTACAGTCTACCTGACAGACTGCTGCATATTTTGGATACGTCTGTCAGAGACACTTTCTTCTGGTTTGTTTTTGTTGGGGCTGCTTTTCCATGAAACACCTTTTTCTCACGTAACAGCCTGAAAATCCTTTGAGATTATTCCCTTCATAAGAGGGGACTTGCACACAGTGTAATGACAACATCCATCAGCTCTTCTTCAGAAAAAAACCCTGTTGTGTAGGAAACATGGCCCTGAAATGGTTTCAGGAAATCCTTTACTAAAAATTATCCACCAGGTTGTTTATGCTATGGGGAAACTGGTGATAGGGAAAAATAAGGCCAGAATTAACAAAGCATAAAGCCCAAAATCTTGGAAATGTAAATGCAGTGTCTGTCTATCTGAGAGGTATGAAGGGAACAAACCACATTCGCTTCAGCCTCACCTCTTCTGAAAACGTCCTCTGCTAAAGGTGAGAAGGAAAACTTGCCTGTATGTCTGTTTGACCATACAATTCAGTTTATTGATAAATTCATCTTTCTTTTACTTGTAACTATCCGTATTTGTAGTTCTTCAGTACCTGACAAGCAGTAACCAACACACATTCGTGACAGCAGAGTTTACCTACTTGAGGCTTGAAAACCTGGTTAGTGGCTAAGCCAGGTTCTTAACTAAGTTTTTCTGCCTTTTGTTCACTTTTTACATCAAATGCTGCATGTTACATCCAGATTTTGATAATGTAAGGCACCACTTCAGCCAAATGGCTTCTATGAGTAAGGCAGAAACATTTTTTATTTTCAAGGGCAATTAATTAGACATCCACACTGTCACTCCCACACTTAAATTAATCTCCATATGTTCAGTTATCATAGGAAAAAAAATAAATGAAAGAAGCTGCTGAAGGGAAAACTCACAGCCACATCTCTGCAATGTTTTTTCAGACACCTACATTTCTGTCAGTATGTTGGGAATTCATAACCTCTTTATTACATGCTTAACTAATCATTGCACTTCATAACTTCCGCACAAACAATGGCCCTGTCTCTTTTCATGATATATTTAAAACTGAGAAGAAAAAAAAGAAGTCTCACTCGTGAGGCTTTAGTACTTTTGTTGCAAGCAGTTTAGGACAGCTACTGTTTACCTGTGAAATACTACTTCCAGTTTAAATAGCACTTCTCAAGATACTTGTTTTGTGATATATTATCTGATATATTATCTTTGGTTCATTTAATTTATTGTTTCATTTCCTTGCTAATAGAAAAAAAAAAACCCAACATACTTTCTCAGTCATTTTTCTGAATTGCCAAATTTCTAATAGGTCTTGTAGGAGACCCTTTTAGATCACTTTTTAAAATTAAGTGTCTTGTGAGATGGGTGGTCTCGGGTAAAAAAGGAAATATGGAAAGCACATCTGAACTAGTGAAGCACTTTAATGCAGAAATGTTAAGCACTTGCAGCTAGTGAAATGTAGAAATATATCCTGTAACAGCTTATGTATCCCTGGCCTGATACTGTTGTTTTCTCAGTGTAACATTGCTGTGTTTTAAGACATTAAAATTGTTCCCAGCCACAAGTTTCCACCCTTGCTCCAGCATTTCAGCTGCACAAGACGCAGTCTGACTGATCAATACCTACGAGGGAGCAGACTTTACCACGCAGGCACGAATCGTTCACACGGGGCTGCACAGCTAGCAAGAGACAGGCTCGTTCCCTCTTTTAGGCTGGTGCACACCAGTGTTTAGGATGCTCACCACGTAGTTCCAGCTGTGATAAGGAGTTTTCTTCTCCCAGCTTTTGGAAACGAGTCCCAGCCCTCTGCTGAGGCTGTTGAACTGCGCCAGCGCTATCATTCTTTGCTCTACAGCACTTCAAGGTGCAGCAGGTACTTGAAACCCATAGTCTTAGGAAGCTGTCAACCTGCAGAATTTCATAGTTTCAGTAAACAAAACCAGATTAAGGAGGAAAGGGTTCAAGCCTCTATGTAAAGATCTGCTTGATATGCCTTATATTAGTTCCGTGACCTGCCTGTCTTTAAGGCTTCACTTTTAATTTCTGCATTGTCTTGACTCTCAGGATCCCATTGCTTACTTGGTTCAATGTTTTTGTCCAGCCACTGCCTACTTGCTCACTTTTTTTAATTCCAAATGGGTTATTCTCCATGTATAGCTTTAGGACAGAGAAGACTGCTTAGTTATAACCACACTTGGGGGGGGGGTTGGGTCTTTTTTTGTTTGTTTTGTTTGGTTTTTTTTTCATTTGAGGAGATTGGAAAAGCGTGTTGGAGCTTAATCAGTAGTATTCAGAAGCAGAAGGCCTCCCCCTCTTTCTTCTTCTTTTTTTCCTGCTTTTCTCCCTTCCATCCTGCCTCCCTTCCTCCCTTCTTCTCTTCCTTCTCTCCTTCCCTGTCCATAGAACCACTAAGGAGTTCAATGAGATTTCTGAATAGATTGTAACTCTGTAACTAGACATTAAAAGAATTGTTCTTCTATGTAAGGGCAAATAAAACAGGAGTTCAGTGAGAAAATTTCCATGGAAACAATAGTTCAGTGACAATGAAAAATATTTCTCACCACAATGTGCTAAAAATAACTTCACAAATAACTTCATAAAATTGGACAATTTTTTATTGATAGCATGGCAGGCAAAACCATTGTACTTTTCATCTGGAGGATAATATGGCTCATTCCAAGTTCTGCATCCCTAATTCTTGAACAGGATAACTTTGCATTTGCCAACCTGCTTTTTTAAGCCTATTCTGAAGTTATGTGTTCTTATTCATCTAGATATGGGGATTACAAAGCAAAGTGGGCTACAACCGTGTACTTGGTTGCTTATAACTTCCCAAATTCTTCTGCACTGTTGCTATTTCACAGCAATACTAAGATCATTTCCCTGGGAAAAGAGCAAGCAGCTTGGATCTGCACATTCTTTGCTATTGCAAGAAAGTTGTGTCTTCTTTTGCCTTTCCTACAGTTTTTAAAGAAAGAAAGATGGTCTGGCAGTTCCTCTACAAGGTACAATAGAGCAGTTAAATTGGATAAGCAGTCCTCCTTTGGGAGAACAGTCACGGTACATGCTACTGCTTCTATCATTGGGCTTATAAAATTCCCTTTGGGATCTCAGTTTTATGTTAGTATATCCAATAGTCATGGATGTCCTTGAGGTTTTTTTCTGCATTTGGTTTTCAAATACAAATATGTAAGCACGTAACTGTGATGATTTGTGCATTTAGCTATATATAGTTGGTTGATACTGGTTAATGTTTTAAGGTATACACAAGCCAGCTGCAGACTGCAACTTGTGTTTTTTCTGTAATGCTTGTATGGTCATACTTCTTTTTCCCATGGTATTTCACTTTTTTAGTGAACTAAAATTTCAGTCGAATTATCTGTAGAGGTTGGTTTGTTTACCTAACTGAAATGTTGTAGTCACAGAGGAAGGAGTTAGTTTCTATGAAATGAAGTAGAACTGTACAGATCACTTGGTCAACAGATTTGTCCAGGAGGTGTTTGTGGTCATCTGATGGGTCTTGCCTGACAGACAGACTGGAAAGTTTAGAACAGAAGGAGCTAAAGTAAATACACATACTTTTTCATTTTTGACAGCCTACTTAAGTAGAAATTGTCTGCAAGAGCAGTCTGAAGGAAGAGGAAATATTCCTGTCTTCTTGCTGACTGCTGTGCCCTCAGGGCTTTCAAGATGAATGGGCTTAGAAGTCCTGTATTTAGATCTGCTACTTATAAAGCAACCTCTGACTATCTTTGTTTTCTCCTTTGAGTAAATGAAACTGTGTGCTTGAAAAAAGTCATGCAGAAGTGCAGTTGCTCATAATTATTGCATGGCTTGTTTTTTTTTCTGAGAAAAAGTATGTCTAAATTATGATGGTAGTTGGAGCTGTGTCCTGTAGACATAGCCAGATTGTGGGTTTGGGTGTTAGGAGAAATGTTAGATAGTTGGTCTATATTCTCAAATTGAAAAGTAACACTTGGATTCTGTCCAGATGGTGGAGGTCTCAACATGGGAGTCAGTAATTGAATTTCCTTGGTTACATGAGAGTGTCCAGAACTGGGTGCCTTATTAGGTGTTACAAAGCTGCACAATACAGGTTATGTCCCTGGTCTATCTTCTCAGCCAAAGACCTGCTTTTCTATGTCAGTTTGTGAATGACTCCCAGGAAGTGCGCCAGCAGCTTAAGTGCCTTAAGAAATGGCTCACAGAAAGTTAGGGAAATATCAGAATTCAAATATGTAAACATTTAAATATGGACAAAGTCTTTAGGATGTCAAGGCCAATAAACCAAGAATGCATAGCCTCCTCTGGTCATGCAATGGTAAAGCAAATCTAATGCTCTTTTGAACATGAAATACTGTAAAAAAATAGTGTGATATGTAAAATGGGACATATAATGACAAAATAATGATGGCTTTGTCACATTGATAAAATGAATGCTAATGATATAGTGTTTTCGTCAATGTTTTGTCCATCTGTGTAGTAGGACTTCTTTACTTTTAGATCAGTGCATCTTAAAGTTGAATATCTGTGACATATTTATGTACTGTTGGGAAAGAAAAAGCCTAAAATTCGGATCCTGAGGAACAAAGTTGAGACAGAACTCCCAAATGAAGGTTTGACTGAAAGAACAGATTGGAGGGGGAGGACATACTCCTTATTTACAACTTTGAGGTAGAATGAACACAATAGCTGAGATCACTGAGTAGTGCCAGTACAGAAGTGCAAAAAAAGTGAAACCTGATATAGATGGAATTTCTAGGCTAGGTAAGGACAGCATGAAGCCTTCTTGACCATTCTGCACAGAGTTTTATGGCTGACAAAATGGATAGGGCCAGCACACATCCACCTTGACTGTCGAGGCGGACATGTATGCCTTTAGTATACTAGTGGCCTTTGCTGGAAGAGCAAATTGCTTTTAAAACTAGTCTTAATATGCAGGTCTTATTATGTAAACATGTTTTAATTAGGCACTGCTGCATTGATTGAGTGACTGTTTAATTTCTTTGTGCTTAGAAGTTTTGGGGCAATCTCATTGGTGATCATGATTAAAAATACTTGCTTTGAGTAGACAGTCCTCTCTGCACATTGAATTTAATAAATACCCTGAGCTTCAGCATTTACTGTCAGAACTCCCTTTAAGTGGATTTTGGAATATCAGATTGAACATACCCTCCTGCCTGTGATCCAGTCACCCATGTGAAAGGTTTTTCAGCCTCTATTTGTTCGTGCTCCACTGGAAGTGTAGGTCTGCACAGCTGATTTAAGCTGACTGTCAATAAACAGTTTTCTTTCCTACCTGTTACAGATACTGGCAACAACTTACACAGAATATGTAGACTGTAACTTGAAAACCTTCAACATAAGAAACTGTTACACTACCTTACATGACATATTAAACAGTATGTAGTGTGACAGACTTGAAATGGACTTGTAGTAATGAGCATCTTATGCAATAATTATGTTAACTAGATCCCTTCCTTTGCATTAGCTGAGCTTAGATCCAGAAAAGTATATATCCATATGTGCCTTCGCTGACAGTTCATTTGACCTGATATTGACTTCCAGCCAAGACCTAGTAGCCATTTACATCGCAGCTACCTAAGCTTTATTCTAGCAGAGTTTAGCTTGATCCTAGAACATCTGAACGTCCTCCCCAGAGGCTTACCCTGTTTCTATTGAGTTTGGGAAGTGAATGCACAATGAAGTGCTATTTGTAAGCTGCAAATGTAGGTAATTAATTCCATAATATGGAACCTCAAACTTGGCATTGCCTGACTGTTTCTACCAGTAGAGTTCCCCAAGTGGGTGTAGGTCTGAGCTGAGGGTGCTCAGAGGCACTGACAAACTCACAGGACTGGAAGAGTCATTGAAATGCACAGATTAGGCATCAGCTTCCAAAGTGTGGCTATTCAGCTAACCCACTGTGTGTGTTCAGAGAACACCAGCTGGAGAAAACCTATCCCAAACCCTGACTGTGATGCTGGAAAAAAACCCCTTTAAGTGCTAACCTGATGGCTAAATCTCTCACCTGGGAGATGGGTCACACAAGACTGTTTTCCTTATACAGGAGATTTCAACCTGCCACTTCCTGGTATAAGTCTGAAGATCAACCCATAGGACATTCTGGGCTGGGCTCTTGAAGCCTCTTCTGATGAAAGATGAGAAAGAAAAGTCATTATGTGGAAACACTGTGTTCACCTAGCTGAGGCCACATCCAGGGTGCCAGCAGCTCCCATGGCCACTTGAACATCTGTTGTGCCCTCCTCCCAGGCTGATAAGGAGAGCTCCTTCTGCTTGGGCTGCTTCACTTCTTCAACTCACCTGTTCTTCTCACAAACATGTAAGACTTTCCTCATCCTGTTTCCCAGAAGCGGAACTGACTTTCTTCTGTTCTTGTAATGAGGAGAGGAAAAAGGTTCTTTTTTTTTTTTTTTTTTTTTTTTTTTTTTTAAGTTTTTTTGCCTAAAATTATTTTTTTGGTGCAAGTTTATGCACGTTGTAAACACAGACAATATTCACACAAAGCAGGGGATGTGCAGTTCTCCAGTGGTAATAGGATGCTATTTTTGTGTACTTGACATGCCACAGGTTTCTATATGGCATGTGCTTACATGTAGGCTTCTATAGAATGGACAAGATTATAGGTGGGTTTGTGTCACTGAAAAAAACCCCAAATAAATAATTAAAAACCCTACTTCTCATTGTGAAATTGAAGCTTTATCTTTCCTGGACTTTTTCTTTTTTTTTTTTTTTTTTTTTTTTTTTTAAGTATTCTAGCCTACAATTACTGTTTGGGATAGGTTGGTTGTTTCCATGCCGTTGATATAAATAGGTTGTCAGTTGTTTCATTCAAAACCAAAATAAAGCTGAGAGAAGACACAGTCTAATCTAAAGGAAACCACTGCAGGCTCTGTTAAGCCTTCTCCAACTCGGCAGCAGATATTGCTTGAGGTAGATGGGTCAGGCATTTCTAGAGACCTTACTCTCAGCAGCACAGGAAAATGCTGCAAACCTGTCCTGGTGCTGCAAACAGTTGGTTTGCTCCTCAGGTGCTGGCAGCGTTTAGAGCCTTGGGTAAACAAAGCTGCCAGCATTTTCAACATTGTTATCTATTTAGAGCAGGCCCAATCAATGCTGCTTAAAATGTTAGAGGCTCTCTGCTCTGTTTATGCTTCCCAACTTTACTGGTAGTAGGGGAGATGAATCAGTCAAGATTTTAGGTGTTGCCATGGCGTAGAGACTTACCATTCATTTTGTACTGAAGTGTAGAGTGTTCCACTGGGCTAACCATGCTCTGCAAGCTGCTTTTGCAGCCTGGAGGTGTAGTAACACATTTTAGCTACTCCCTAAGAGCCGGGACGATGAAAACCTGCTCGTAATCTTGGTCCAGGCAGGAGACTGCTATTTGAGAATTGTCATCAGCTGTCATCAGTGATGTAGCACAAATCTCCTGTTATAACAGAACAAAAATTGTTTATATATGAGTTTATTTTTTTCCAGTTAAAAGCTACTAAATTAACTTTTCTTTCTAACCTTAAGCTAGATAATGAACCAGACTACATCAATATAGTCCTTTGGACTTCAGCTGGATCAGAACACACTTTCACAACATGAAACTGCAGATGACTCTATTAAAATATTTTTTTTGTGTTCTGTGGGTGAAATTCTTAGCTTCTGTGACATAAATCAGATTCTGATCTTGTGAATGGTGACATAGAGTGCTTTGCACTGTAGATCACATATATTTTTCAATAAACATTATACTACAAAGTAGAAAACATTTTTTTGAGAGTCAGAGATTGGAAAAAAAGGTTGATATAAAGCACAAGTGGAAAACTTCACAGTGTCTCTTGTTGTGCCTTACATGACATAAAAATATATCTGAACATAGATTGATAAGGACAGAAAGTTTGATGAAGGCCTTTGGCTATTTTGGTGACACCTCAACTGTCTGCTTTGCTATGTTTGCTTTAGTTTTGTCTTGCCTTTACTGAACATTTCATATTTTTTAAATGTTCATGTATTTATCAATGTTATTTTAAGCTTTAGTTTTCTTTAAGTTATTTGTATGCACACCAAACTATATTTTGTCATAGAGTGTAAACTTTAAAGGCTTGATTGGACTTCATTCTTGCTTGTTACGTGGGATTCTTGGGGAGATTGGCATTTCTCTTTCAAGTTTTAGGATAACATTCCTAAAAATGGAGATTTAGTCTACACAGAAATTATTTGTCATTGACCTTTTGTGTTGCTACTCTGCCAATTTCAAAGCACTGTAGATTTGTCTTATTTTTCTTTTGTTTTTTTCTTCAAGTTTTGTTTGTTGCTAAGTTCACACCACCGTATATGGTGTCATTGTTTCACTATTCTATGTATTTTTGTGTTCTGACTAGATTTAGTGGAATGATTAAAAACAGAAAAGTTCTAAGCATGCTTTGTGGGATACTAAATTAGTATTTAATTTCTGGCAACATATTAAGGTTTAATCTCAGCTGTGTTTTAAAAATACTTAATATGGGTAGAAGGAAGGAGGAGGAGAAAGAGGCAAATCTTGCTCTCCCTTATATGGTTGTAGAAGACAGACAAGGGTGTGGAAGGAGCACATAACATCTCTTTTATAGGCTGTGTAAAGGTTTCGGTAAGACCACAGGGTAGCTGCTGTCAATTTGTCCATCCTGAAATAGACTTGCTGGAAAACAATTGAGAAGTGGGGGAAAAAGTCACTTGCTGGTCTGGATGAATTAATATTGTACCTGTCAAAAACATGCACAAGTTGACTTCCCTTCCTCCCTTACGCACAGCATATCTCAGGAACATGCTGTGAGAAGCAGAATGCTTCCACAAGAAACCATCAAGTTGAATAACTGGTTTGTTCTTCCATGTTTTGCAAAAACAAATCAAAACAAAAATTAAACATGTTTCCAAGCATGAAGATCTTCCGAAGGTCAGCTTTGGACAACACAGAACATGAAAAAGGTTCAAGAAGAAGAAGGCATGAACAAAAACTGGGTACGTTAGTAAAGGTGCAGTGAGGTAGTGGGTTTTAAATAGGGCTTGAAAGCAAAGAAAGGTGCTTGGCTGACAATGAGTGGGAGGCTTCCAAACATAGGAAGCAGCATTAAAGAATGTAAAAGTTGAAAGAGGCAGCAGGATAAAAGAACTGAAGAAAGAAGCCAAAGCTGAGTGTAGGGACACAAAGGGTCACTTGAAGTTTTCCAGTCCTATTAGAATTTTTATTTATTTTTTTCCCTTGTCAGAATCTCCATCTCTTCAGTTATCTAACTTTTTAGTAGCTTTCTTTTATTTTCTTTCCTTTTGGAATGAGTTATGTACTAAACATTAATTTCAACACATTTGTGTTTAAAGACTGGACAGTACCAATTCTATTCCCTCTTTTCCCTATTCTGATAGTGGAAGAGCACTTAAAAACACTGTTATCCATTTGTTTGTGAGGCCAAAATGAACAAGATTGAGATCTGAGACCTGCGACTCAGCACTTGAATAGCAGCTCCTTTTTAGCTGGGAAAAAACCACATTGATCTGAGACTTGGCTTGGCAGGTTTTACATTTTCATTAAATATTGATACTCAAACTTCATCTTTGTTTACACTGCATGCTGTTTCCTCTAGGTTTTAAACAAGGTGGGATTTTTTTCAGATAGTGTTGAAGTCAGGAGTTCATAACAACTTTACTTATTGATGTGTGGTAAGAGTTTATCAGTGGCTATTGAACAGTAGGGATATACTACGGCATTGTGAATGACGCTTAAAAGCTGTGGGTTTTGTGATATCAGGTTTCTGACCCCAGTCATCTTAGAGAATGCTTTCTATTAAATCAGTCATAGTCTAATAAATAATCTGCACAAGCGTCATGTTAGGTTTGGTCAATGTACTAGGGTGTGAACAGTAAGCTTTGACATCAACATTTGAAATTGATTTAATCTGCCATCTTGTTCCAGTTATTTGTATTGTATTTGCTTTTCAGTGACATATTCTGATGATTGAAATGAAGAAAATTGCTTGTGTGTATAGTCCTTCAGTTTGATTTTCCTGTTTTCAATAAATTATCTTTTATTTTGTATTTGTCTCAGGGTTCAGGGAGAGGCAGAAGGAAGGCTGAGAAGAAACAATTAAAAGCTGTTTAGAAGTAAAATTTTGAGACACTGTGAAGATAAGCAAGGCCCTGCTTGTGTGTTTATGTTCCCAAATCAGGGTCAGATCCTTCCTGAGGTCACTACAACAGGGTAAGTTGGCTGCTGTTGGCTATTGCTGCCTTGTGGATGGACATGCAGGGATTGCACAACCAACAAGTCACTTGTAACATGACTGGAAACAGATCTTGCTCAGGGTATGGCAGAAAGGAGAAGGGCTGCCTCCATCTTACTTCCCCGTATCTTTTCTAATAAAATCACAAGAGAGAGAAATCAGCACTTTTTCACTCGTCAGTGATATCAGTAACCCACAAGTTCATGGGAATGGAAAGTTCAGGATATCTGCAAAGTCAGCAATTCAAGGGGTGGTGGATGTGGCACAGTGATAGAGTTTGCATCTTGCTGCATCAGCCTAGGTTTAAGTGGTCCTGACTGCCACACAGAGCAGGTGAGAGCGTGAAGCTGTACCACAAATACCTACTACAAGGGTAAGGTAAGATGACACCAAAAATCATGTTAGAAGGCATAGGGTAACTAATTCCATTTTGGATCTTCCCATAGCCACCTGCTCAGAGCTCTTCTCGCTTCCACTGCTGGCATACAGCAATTTTGGCAGCACCAGAGACACCTATGCTACATTACTGTCATATCACATATAACCACATCTTAGCTATGAAAGACCCTGGCAGATATCATTCACTTGCTAAAAGGAAGCTGGTTGAACCTGATGCACTGTTGAGTTACCGAGAAATATTCAGATTATACAACATCCAGATTATCCTCCTTTCAGACGGCACTCAGGTTACTGAGGCCATCGTCCACCTTCTGCACTCTGCTGGACTGGATCCACTGTTCTTCCCCCTTATGCTGGTGTCGATGACCCTCAAAACAAATGTAAAATAAACCACCTCAAGAGGGCAAAACCAAGTGTGGCCAAGATAGAGAGCTCTGAGCCACGGATACACAGTAAGCAGGCCTGTTGGACTATTATAATAATTTATCAAAGGGGACAGTGGACTCTGTTCAACCCTTACAGACTGATTTTCTCTTTCGTAGAGATACTGTAGTTCAATCAGAAGTTATGGGCTTCATGCAGAAATTAGTTGGATTAAAATTGATGACCTAGATTATCGCTGTGAATATAGTTGTTTTGCAAGCGGAGTCCATGCAATAATCTGCTTATATCTAGCTGCAAAGAATAGGTAGGCATTAACGTAATTTAAAGAAAATAAATCTAAGCTTAGATGCAAACATGGAAAAACATCTCTGAAGTCAGTAGAGCTATTCTGTAAACTGGCATAGGTTCACAGTGAATCACAAGCAAGTCATAAATGCTGTTTCGAAAGGAAAGAAGGCATATGGAATATTAATATCTTAAACAAAGAGTAAAGGTGAGTTACTATCGCCAGCTCATTTTAGTTATCATAGTAATGACTGGCTATGGAGGGAGGCAATTATTTCATAATTTTCCATGAGTAAGTTTTTTCCATTGCATCTTTTATTCCCACACATAACAATCGAAGATGCAATGAGGACTTGTAAAATGGTTTCTGAAATTGCACGCTGCTGGCAGGCTCAGGTCGGAGGTAAGTGGGTGTGCCTGCTGCTGCACGGGGCTGAGCTGTGCCGGCTGCCATGCCTCCTAGCACGGCGGGATGCCCTGCTGTCATGGCGTTCCTCCTGCCCTGAGCTTCAGATTGTGCCTTAGGACCCATCACCAGCATCAAACCTGTTAATCGGTGTTAACAGGAGCCTGATGTTTGAACGCCGATAGTGTCAGCCAGCAGACCTGAGAAAAGCAAGTGAAAGGAAGAGGGCAGGCTGAGCGAAGCCTAGATCTTCTGTGCCAGGAAAAATGGGCAATAGATGAAGTAACCTTCACAAGAGGCACAGCAACCTGGGCATCCAAACAAAGAGGGTATTGATTGTTGAGTCAGTCTTTCCACGGGACTAAATAACCAATACAGCTAACGCCCTGAAGACCACCACCATCCCTTCCACTCCCTGGTGTATTTCTGAGAGGGGGAGAGGGAAAGGCAGGGGCGAAACTGGAGTGTCATGCACGGAGCCGACAGATCTAGCTTGTCTGTCGTCCATTTGTGCCTGGTTTGTTTGTGTGTTAGCCTTTGGCTCTGGGTTCCCTAATTAGGTCTTTTTTCTTTTTTTTTTTTTTTCATTTTGTTTAACACTTCTGGGAGGCATCTTGCATCTGTTTCTTAAGTTGAATGTGGTGAGCTAATCCTCTCTGACTGCGTGTAACATGCAGACTCAGCAGCTCAGATTTTCTTCTTCTCATGCTTTACTGAAATGTCAGACAGCAGCATTCGTATCTGTGCAATGACAGGGCAGGAATCAGCCTGAAAAGCGAGTTTCGGTATTGATGCAGTTCTAGTTTCTTTTCAGCTGAGTGGAAAACAACTGACTATGTTTTTGGGGTCAGAGTTAACAGTGAATTAAGCCATTTTTCTATATGTGCATGTGAATTGTGCCTCCCTGACAGCAGCAAGGTATGGAAATTAATGCAGAAAGCCAGCTTGACCACTATGCTTTAACAATACAAAACTGGTTGATTAAGCTGGATTTACACTGCTTCATATTGCCAAATAAATTAAAGATACATTTGGTAAAAACAAATACAGAAGAGAATAATTCAAAAGTTGTAGCCAGGATGCTTTTTCCTATATTATCTTATTAATTATTTGTATAATTCTCCGTTCTCAGAAATGCATTCTAAGCCATGTAGTGTGATGGCAATGGGCATTTTGATTACTGTGTGCATTGCCAAAGAGTCATATAATTTTCTTTAGACTTGAGAGAAAAGAGTGGTCAGAAAGAAGTGCCAGAGACAAGAGATTCTGAAAAATCTATTTATAGCAGCTACATTTGACTGGCATAAGCTCTATCTAATCAATCGATACTTGGGGGGAGCACTCCTCTTTTCTGGCATGATTTACATGTCATAATAAAAGCTATGAAGATAGAAATGAGACTTGATCTAATACAGAGTTGTGGGTTTTGAGTGGCCTCTTAAAATTCAATATGGCTTTGCCTACAACAGTATACAACAAGTCATATTTAAGCTAGTACAATTTCTTGATTGTAATGAGACCTGTGATCTCTACCATCAGACATAAAGTGCATGGGTTATGGCCTCTCCAGGACAGAATGAAGGAGGGGAGAGGGAGCTGAGTATGTATATGGAAGGAACACGATGAAAATAAGACCACACTGTATGCTCATAAGCAAAAAAATATAAACCTAGTTACTAAGAATCCAAGAGCTTTAATGTTGTTTTTTTTTTAGTCTTGAGCGCTGGTACTAGAGAAAATAGAGAAAACATTTATTGACTGAGAATTCATTTTGCAGATGTGTGAACTTTTTTCTGCAAAATGCTGTTTGATCAGTTTTGACCACACCTTTCCTGTCTTCTGAAAAAAGCTAAAAATATAAAGGAGGACTTGTGGTTAGAAACTGACAACGCTTATTTGGTTGCATGGTTACAGACTGTAAGCATCTGTTAGAGAAAATGGATTTATGTTATTGTCAGCTCCCAATGTTTTGTGAAGTTGTTTCTAGGTACAGTCCCAGAAGCTGTTGTGTAGATCAACAGGGACTTAAAGGACAGTCAGTGTTTTGATGAACAACTGCTGAGTTTGGTCTAAAAGGAAAAGGAACTACAGAAATAATAACAAGTAAAGGTCTATATGCTGAAAATGAAAATAAAGTTTACATGTCACTGTAATTTCATTGGGGGATTAATGGGATTGGGCTCTGTGTTTTTGTGGGGGAAAAGGGGATGGAAGCTGTTTTACAATAGCAACTGCAGAATGTAAACTGTGCAGAACTGTCCCTGAATATTTTAAGTATCCTGGAGCTTGTTTACAGGGAAGAGTTACCATATCTTTAGAGCATACCTGCACTTTAGGCTAACCTGGTTTGGATGTGCTTAGCATTGTAGTATGCATGACACAGCTGCTTCCACTTACAAGCATTTCACAACCTGAAAATAACGCAAGTACCTTCAGAAAAATGGGCACAAAGTGCAATATCAGAAGTAGAAGGTTGGCTCTTGACATGCAGTGTAGGCTTAGGTCTCTATACCAAAGCGTGCAATCTTTAAAAGAGAATAAAATAAAATAAAATAAAATAAAAAGTAGGAATAGACCTGAATGACCTGAACAAGGTCCTCAACTTTTTGAGGAACCTAAGCTTTCTGGCAAAAGTCCCTTGAGGGCACTTTGGTGGTTAAGACCATATCCTGTGAGGGGGAAGAGGCTACTCAGCTTCAGCTCCTTGCTTGGTATATTGCAGGAGTAAAAAGTAATGTAAAATTCAGAAATTCCTGAAAACAGATGATATACTAATCCTTCAAACGATGTGCTGTTGGTTTAGAAACAAAGGGGGCAGGAGCTGTATTGGAAGTGAGGCAACAGGACAAAATGTCACAGACGCTGTTCTGGAAACCTTAATAGTATTCACAGATTGCTCTTACCCCCATTGCAGTCACTGGTAACTTTGTTGGTTGTTCTAAGGAGGCTGAGTAGAAGCAATTTGGGGGTGTAAGTACTAAGCCTGTCTAGCAGAACTTTACTTCTATGCTGGCTTTGATCTATGGAAGTTTGGGCTGCACAAAGCCTCACTAGATCCTCAAAACTTGCTTGCTAGGAGGGAAAATGCTGATTTATTACCCAGTTGTCATGACATCTTCAACCATACAGGGACCAGACTTGGGATGAAGGTATCTATTCAACCTGTCTGTAGCGAGACAATAATAACATGTCACTCTGCTAGAACTATCCTCTCATTCTTACCAGGGACATGCAAAGTAAATGAAGGCTAAGACCTCTCTTAGACTGTCCAAAAAGGGCATTTTTGCAGCAGGGCTTCATACCATGCAAACTGGCATAACACTCATTGACTGAAATGGAAACAATAGGCTGATTTATACCAGAGGTATCATTTGAAAAGGAAAATCTTCTTGCAGTAATCTGTATGCTCCTAAAACTTTTGGAAAAAAACCGCAAGCAGGCCAATGGAAAAAAAAAACCACGACCCTACAACATTTTAAGATTATTACATTAATTTTACAAAGTATCGATATATGTACTCCTAAAATGAGTTGTAAAAGATGGGCTAATGACAAAGTGGTATATTAGATGATGGGATTAAAACCAGGTGCTTGCTACATTAAGGACACTTGATATTTCATCATCATCTATACATTTATCAGCATTGTGACTGAGATGGCATGTAATTTGCTCCTGAAAGTATTCTCCTGCAGTCCTTGGGTCTTCAGAAGCCATTAAAGCAAATTAGCAACAAGCGTCTAGAAATCAAAGATAGGCTGCCAAATAGCTGGGCATGGATTTTCAAACCCGTAGGTATGGTAATACCAGATACAAATCTTAATGTGTCCCTGCTGTTGTAGTCCATGGCAAACATCAGGTCTGGCAATGTTTATATTGTAATTGCAATTTTTTTTGCCTCAAAAATCTATGCCTCTAATGGACATTACACATTAAAGTTCAGTAAAAATATATATTTTTCTTTTTAAAAAACAATTGGCAAATGATTTTTTCTTTTTAATTTGTTTTAAAGCTAATCCAGCTATTACTGATACTCTTAGCAGAAAATGGATGTAGTTTAGGAAAGCTTGCCTACTGAATCTTGCTCTAATATAAGCATGCAGGCTTCATGTCTGTAGAATCTGCAGTATTAAAGACAGGAAAAACATTTGGCAGACAGGAGTTATCTGAAAGGGAGGTTACAGACTGCATAATGCTGGTAAAGTAAGCTCACACTGTTTATGTCTGCACCATATGGCCTATGTATAAACACAGTAGTTCAATACTTGTCTCATTCCTACCCAACATTCTCTTCCTCTCATTCTCATCTTCACTTCCTTGTTTATTTTTGCTGTTAACATCAACAGCATTGTCTATGGACTAGACAGGCATGAGCACTCTATATGAAACTCAGAGTTTCATATAAAGTTGTAATTCCCATAACTGGCTTTTTATTTTTCTTTTCTTTTTTTTTTTCCTTCAGTGGTCAGCATCTTGAACTATTCAGAAATGTCTACAACCCTTAAACATGTGAACATAAATTCCTCAAGCCCAATTAGTAACTGTTTTCATTGGAACTATGCTAAAAGGGAATATGGCCACGCATGCCTAAAGAATGAGTCCAGAGGAACAAAGAAATATTGTGATAGGTTATCACTGGACTGGGTTGACAGTGAGTCATTGCATGTTAAGCGGTCAACAGTGAAGGCTAACAAAACCATTCTCCAACTGAAACTGTAACCACAGTGGAAAGATGGACACCGGTTTGACCAAACCATGTTTGTTTTAACTGCTTCTAGCTTGACTGATGATACCCACCAATGGAATAGTGAAATCGTGTTGCTGCTACAGTTACATTCCTCCTCCTTTCCCATGTCTAAGAACAGTTGATAATATTTGCTAGCTCCACCCTTTCTTATAATAGCTAGTTAAGATATGCAAACAGAAACTGTTTCCTATTATCTTTGTGCAATCCCATGGACCTCAACTGGCACTGCTGATGCTGATGAGAGAGGCAATATTGTAAGTATCAGATGGAAAGTTGGGCCTTTAAACCTATACATGCATACTTGTTTTCATAGTTGCATATACATTCTGGCATATATGAGAAGATGTATCAGGCTGACATATGAAAAAGTATGTAGCTACATCAAACCATTAAGGGTTGAGCATGAACCAGCAGTGTGCTCTGGCTGCAAGGAAGGCCAGCAGCATCCTGGTTGTGCTAACAGGACCACAGAAGAAGATTGATGGAACTGATTATCTCCCTTTACTCATGGGACCACATCTAGCTAATTGCAGGCAGCTTTGGGCCTCCTGATACAAGGAAAGACATCAGTGAATTGAGCAAGTGCAGCAGAGGGCCACCAAGTCAGTTGAGGCTGGAGCACCTGTTGTGTGAAGAGCGACTAAGGCTGGTTCAGCATGGAGAAGAGAAGGTTTCAGGGAGGCTTAATAGTTGCTCTCCACCCCCACAGTGCCCAGTACGTACAAGATACCAAGAAGAGAGCTCGAGGTAGTACATGGTGGGTGGACAGGAAACTGGGGATAAATTGAAACAAGAGGGTTTCCTATCTGATAAATATTTTTTTCACCATGAGGACAGTTAAGCAGTGGTTGCCAAGAGGTTGTGCAGTCTCCATCCTTAGAGGGTTTGAGTAAACTAATCTGATCTCAAAGCTCAATCTGCTTTGAGTGGAGTTTAGACTACAGGCTTCCTGAGATCCCTTCCAACCAGAATTATTCTGTGATTTTGTGATTCTATGGATTCCACATGGATGAACATATTTACTATCTTGAACTTTAAATTTGGCCCTGTTTAAGCAAAAGAAAAATGGAAGACTATTCTGCTATTATTTGTGCTACGACCATGATTGTGAAGCTGTCAAGATATGAAATGAAAAAAAGTGCATTTCAATTAAATTTAATTTTGGAAAAACTCCTTCTTACAAACCAGTTCTCAATTTATTGAGAATTTCTTGAGAGTACAGCAAATATAATTTGACAGACTTACTGCGTGTACATAGAAGACTTTATATCAGACCAGACATTACATAAGCATGCACAGAAAACTTTACATATTACATGGGATGTGTTGAATTTCCTGATATTTGTTGTTGTCTGGGAACCATGTAAAACTAGAGAGCCAAAGGCTGGCATTCTGTAGAATGGCTTTGCCTTGTCTAACTTTTCTCCTTGAGGAATGAAAAAATGATCACATGCCACATTTTGCCTCACTCCAGGTACATTAAATGATGTCCAAGACCTATATCTTTAATATTTTATAAGCACTTATAAGTATTTTAAAATAGAACTGTGTCAATAAACAATATAATATAAAAAAGGGTGACACAACAGAGGGAAAGCAGCAAAGTTACTGTTCTCTTTACCAGACATGAAAGTTTAAGAGCTGCTCTGGAATTCCCTGTTCATAACAGCAGAATTAGACCCATTTGTACGTGTAGTTTTTGAATAAAGCAAGATGCAGTGAAAAGTGCTATTCTGGAATTGAGGAATGCACAGAAGATGTTCAATTTTGCTTAATTTTCATTTGCTGAAAGCAAAATCTCTCTTCTATGGCAAGGCGGGAAGCTGTTTCAAATACCATTTGTATCAGATCCTTCCAAACAAATGAAAATATAAGAACTCTTTTTCTTAACAGCAGTGAATGAGTTCGATCAGATGAGAGAAAACCTGATTCTACCCAGGCAACACTTTGCACTCTGAAATGGTAGGGTGATGGCGTCCAGTGTTTTCCAAGGACAAACACAAGCTTTAGTATTGCTCATAATTTAGTTAGTGATTTCAGAAGAGCAGTAGTGTGTTTAACAGTGCTATAATTCATAGCAATTATTGAAGTGAAAGTGACAGAACAGCCACCTGACCAAAACACATCCCTGGAAGTGTGTAGCCCCATTACAGAGTTTGGTATGTTATCTAACACAGGTTAACAAACACTTTTTTGCTTTCTGGAATCCTGATGTGCCTGGGTATCGTAGGTCCATCTGGACTGTGCAGGACCTGGATGTGAAATGAGGATGGTAGATGCATGCTCCTTCATGGCTCCCAGCTTCTAGAGGTACCTGGGAACGATTCTGACTGCCGTATGTGACCACTTCAATCACAGGTCACTCTGGCAGCAGAATACGTAAGGTGTACAAGCATTCTGGATGCACCCGTTTTCTCAGAAAAAAATCCACAGAACACAACCATCTTTATAAATGTGTTGTTCTAGTAGAAAAGGCTTTCGTTCACTAAAAAAAACCCCATAGGCTGACTCTGCAATAGAAATTTCTTTGCTGATCAAACTATATTCTGTTTTAGAGAAGGGCTAACTTGTGCCAATCATTCATGTCCTCTCAGTTGTGATAGCCCTATCATCAAAACATTGCTTGCAATTTATTCTAGCTCTGGGTGAAAATCATATTTACTTACGGTTAGTATTACAATAGTATGTGTACTCCAAACAGAATTTGTGTTTTATTCTATGTAGGTGCAAACACATCGAAAAGATTGTTCTGCCTGTGAAGAGGTTTCATGATTAACCAGATGCCTGGTTATTAGAGACACACAATATCTATACTTCAACTAAGACAGGGCTTTAAATTCATTAGCTGACATTCCTTAGATATGGCTCTACATAGAGGACTTTGGGTTCATACCTACTAACCTCTGTTCGGTTGCAAAACTCACTGAAAAAAACCCTCTCTTCACCTCATGCCCTCTGAAAGCTGTATGTAAAAGAATGTAGCAAAACAGAAGTGCAATTGTTTCTTGTTTAACTGAGTCCTCTCCTATGATGTGAATCACCTATCTCTTCACTGGAGCTCCAGTAATACTCAAAATGTCTTCAGGAGCTTTGAATTAACTAGTGGGGCTCCTAGTTTTGTAATTTACTCATTGTAGTATGGAGCTGTTGATTTCCTCTTTCAGCTGTCCTGTCAGGGGCTGATAGCATGTTGACCATTTCTGTTCTGCCATGAATCTGTAGATCCCCCTCCTCCCAAACGGTTGGCCTGCTGAGATTAAGTAAACTCTAGTTTGTTCTTCTTCTCATTACAGCTGATCCATAACACCTTCTATTATGTTGTCCTATACATTGTCACAGAATGAGTTGTCTTCTTTTTGCCTCATCATGTATTTGCTCCTGTTGTTTTAAAACCTAACACAAAAGCACAGAGCTGAGAATAATCTAATTACCTTATCAAGAGGCCCATGTTGAGCTCCATGCTGCTCTACTGAGGTGACTACTGGCATCTAAGCTAGGTAGTAGGTTAATGCTGGCTTAAACATACATTTTTACAGTACAGTAGAGGTGCTCTGCTGATATATGTCATGTCATTTAACACCCAAAATACCTGATGTGATCTTTCTTTTCTTTCCCAGCTGAAGAATGGCTGTAACCCAAACTGAAAAGAACTGTAATAAAGTCACATTTGTTACAACACTTTGTGGCTTCTGTCTTAGAAATTAATCAAGTAATTATGGAGAACTATGCAAAAGAATTTCACCGTGTCCTTTTAAATATGCTTTCAGTGCAAAATAAGTTCAAAGTTACAATTTTATGTGCAAACTGGTTGATTAGATCAACCACAGATGCAAACAACTGATGCAAAAAAGTGTTTGGACAAAATAAAACTCACAATTTAGAGGATTTTTTGTGTATATGCACTTCTTCACAACCGGAGAGCTATTGTCTTGATTTTGTTACTGAAAACTTCACTTGAAATTCAAATTAAAGATAACATATAACAGAATTATACTGTGTTTAAAGACCACTGAAAGTAGGAGAAATGATTAGAATGATCCTGGAGATTACTTTGGTTTCTGGGGCAGGGAGGGGATGAACTCTCAATGTGACGGTGTAGCTAAAAGCACTGGTGTAGCTTTTAACTGTAGAAACAAAACCTACGAGCATGGGGGCTTTATCGCTTCTGTGCTTGTGAAAGCAACCTCGACTGGAATAGCGTGTCCCTTTCATGTATCCATGAGCTCAAGAGAAGTATTGAAAACTGAGAATGGGTAAAAGGAAGAGTTATTGGGAGTAAGAGAAATGTGATGACAAAGCAGTCCTCAGCAGACACATTATCTGCATTTGAATAATTAGATATCAGAATCATTTATCAAGGTGGATTCTTCATCAGAAATACTTAAATATAACACAGGGTTTTTGGGGGGAGTTGCTTGGTTTGGGTGGTTTTTTGTTTGTTGTTGGGGGTTTTTTTGAAACACATGCTGTAGTTCAAACAGGATTGATTTGGGAAGAGCCCTGTGGCCTAGAGGAGATCAGAAATATCAGTCATTACACTTAGCTGACTGATGTGCTATTGCTAGTCTGCACATCTTCTAATTATACTAAGGAGAAATGTGGGGGCAGAGAGGGATGTTAATCTCTCTATCTCAGTTCACAGAGGGGATGAAACTGAAGTGAGAAGCGACACCAGACAGTAATTACTATTCCTATAAAAGCAATGGCAAGTGTAAATATTTCATCGTGGGTCTGAGTGCTATTGGACATTTTTTTTCTTAGAAGTGTAATTCTTGAAAACCAATGACTCTAATTTTCAACTTTTCTTGAAACAGAAAAAAAAAAATCTTCCTAACCTTCTTTCAAAGAGAAACTTGAAAACAAGGCATGGTTTCACCCTGGAGGCTCAGGAAGTGAGAGATAAAAGCATGCAAATATATAATTAAAAATAAGACATCATGATTTTTGGAGAGAGGTGTGAATCATAAATGTTACATGTTTGAGGCTGGCAGTGCTGTCACTAACGCACTGATCCGGGAACTCCAGGCGCTGCGTCCTGTGCTTCACCTTTGGAGAACGTGGAAAAGAGCAGATGAGACCCAGTTCAGATCACATGAGAAGGACATTGCTGTGGCTCAATGAAGTAGTGTTTAATCACAAAATCACTTAAGATTCCTTTTCTTTTTTTTAGTGCTTGTGAAAAGCATTCAACTGTGGACTACAGAAAAAGGCAAGAGATTCTAAACTGTGTTGAGGCTACGAGTAGCTGAAAACAGCAGGAGGCAAATGATAGATGCTAACAGAAGCAATAGATTCCTTCAAGCACCACCTGCTTCCTTCCACCACCTCCTGCCCTCCTTAATACTTTTGATTTCACTTAGGGCTTGCAAAAAACTCACATACAGCATTCATTAAGTCTGACTGGGTCTGAAATTTTTCATTGCCTTTTTGCTTCTTGTGCTTCAACCTGCGCTCATAAACTAATGCAATGGCTTCCTAAAGATATTTAGTAATTTAGCAAGCCAGTTGTTGAGAATGTGGGCTCCTCAGATGAGTTAGGGACCTAAGGGGTCTATGTGTGCTTAATTAATAACCAAGATGAACTAGAGAACTACAAGTACCTTATTGGGTCCTTTGCTTATTGTTGTCAGAGAAAATATTCCTTATCTTAATTCATTGAGGTGACAATGCACTGAATTTTGATGCTGTATGACCCTTAGTAACAAAATTAGGTGATGTGGTTTCTTTTTTCTTTCTATTTATTATCTTTGGATATTAAATAAGACATTTAAAAATTTAAAAAATATCAGATAATTTTTTTTAGGAAGGCATACAGATTTAATTTAATTTTAGTTTTCTGAGTTGTTGATTTCCAAACGTTTTTCTGAATAGTTTGGAGTTATTCACATGCTTGCTTTTTGGAGTAGACTTTTCTTGGATTATACAAGTAATAATTACTTAGCAATTGCAAACTAGTTTATACCCCAACAGCAAATGTGTGATCCCTAAAAAGAAGACTGGTTGGCAGATAAGTGATTGCTTGGGACCTGCAAATGGACAATCTAAACATGAGTTAGTAAAAGTGAGTTAATCAACTTCTATGTAAGGTACCATACAATATTTTAAAAATATGTCAGATCTCAAAGTAACTCCTTAGTCAGCCAAGCTTGTGAAAGAGCTGGGAGGAGAGAAGCTGTGGACTTACACCGAGCAGTAATTATGATATTCCAGCTTACTCAAAGGTCAGGTCCCTGGCCTCATGTCCAATCGCACTAAGGTTCTCAAGCAGTGCAAGGCAACATGCAATATGCTCTTAGTACAACCAAATCCCTGTTATTAGGGACTCCTAGTCCCTTCCCCTTACAGCCACGCAATGTTAAATCAGGAATAGGCAGCTTTTACGGCACTTACTCCTGTGATTCTGCCTGAGAGAACTATTTTAATTGGAGATTTGTGTCATGAGGAAAGCTGAGCCACAGCCTTATGGACTCATTTCATTCTGGACTGGCAGAGTGGTCCTCCTGGATCTGCTGTAGCCAAAAGCCTATGGAGCCTTGGGCAACCTGAATTATTCCAGAGATGTTAATCCCAAGGTGGTCCCAGATTGAGGAAGACCAAAACAGAGATTTAAGAGTCCATTTCATGTGTAAACCATGATTACTGATAGCTCAAAGTTCTTCAGCAATGTGCAAAAATCTGAGTTGTGTCTCCTGGGAACACCCAAACTTGGACAGTTATTCCATGTGAAAGCAAGATGCCAGAGGAGAGCTTTGGAGAAGTCAGTGTACCTTTCTTTAATGCAAAGAGTGTTAAAAAATGTCAGTTCTGCCAGTGTCTGGTTCTGCCTGGGAAAGGTGCCACTAACCCTCCTGCTGCTAATCACTGGTTCTCCCACCCTTTCGTGGTTGCAGCCACAGCTGACCAGCATACTCTGACTCTTCTTTCTCAGCAGCAGCTGCAGACCTGGCTTTCTAGGTCTTGCATAGCCATTTGCTACCCCTGGCTCTACTACTGTGGACAACTCACCCCTTTACCTGTATCTATACCTTGTCTCAACTGTAGTGCCACTGAATGGCCAGTCTGGACTTCTTCTAATTCTCTAAATATTTCTAGGCCAGTTGAGAAAGCAGTCAGCATCCCCCCCATTATGCCTTACTCCATTGCTATTGCTTTTCCAGCCTTTTCCTGGTGAGGTTCTTAATTTTATGAAAGCAGAAATTGAATGCTTTTGGTACTAACTGACCTTGATACCATCTAGGCTAATGTTGTTTCATGCCTCCATCTCTATGATCTTCACCACAGAATTGAAATTAAAGGTCTGTGCTTATTACTGCTGTCAAACAAAGATCACCCCTTCCTCTATTCATGTTGTAAAGGTTAGTCTAACGACTTCACGGAAGAGAGAGAATTTAGGTAGCTGTGTGGAAAGAATTGGTTCAGAGTGAAAAATCTCAGTATGTTGGATACAAAAATGATTCCTCATATCCTGCATAGGATTCTTGTTTTAAGATGTCTCCCAAGGCAGGACCTCATTTCATCACACATATTTTTCCCAGGAATATATGATTCACTTACCCATGTAATTATGCTTCAACTGCAGGAAATGTGTTAAAGGACTATGAGAAATGGCCTTGTTTAGCTTTGTATGTTAGCATGAAATATGGCATAAAGGCAGGTTTTTTTTTATGTAGAAGACACTTGAACTTCTACCCAGAAATGTCAGAGTTTGGTTTTGAAATATGTATTTCTTTCCTGTACTGGTGTCACAAGTGCTGAATTTGGAATTTATACTGGCAGAATTGTTTGTAAATGTGTTTATGTGCAAGTGAAGATAATCATGTGCTTCTATGTAGTGGTGGAATTATAGACCTTGATACAAAAGAGGCTAATGGATTTCAGCGTACCCAAGTAATTACCAGAATGTTTAATTCATAATTCCAACACGAGCCTGTTTTTTAATATTAAGTCATTTGCACCATTATTGGTCAGTCAACTATATGGGGCTAAAGTATTAAAGAAGCAACAAGACTTTAAAAATGGAAGAATTATGCTATTTATGGCTTTGAGGTGACTAATTTCAGGTCCTTAAATAGACTTGGTTTTTTTGAGAGTAGATCCTCATCACTTTATGGAAAACTAACATCTGTAAAACTTCTCAGTGTGGATATCAAAGCACTGAGCTATCCCAAAGCATCAGTTTCTGCTTGATTAGAATAAGTGCCCAGAAAATTACTGCAAATAAGACTGTATAACAATCTTGTTCATGTAGCATTGTACGTTGTAGTCACAACAAGCATTTCTAAAGCATGTTATTTACATTCTGCTTTTTTACAGTCTTTTTACTTGATTTTTTGGTAAAGTTTTGTATCTATTCTGATCTGTCAAGTGGATTAAAATCACTTTGTTCTTATACCTTCGTTAGAAAGTATATCAACATTCACAAAGAGGTAAAGGTATATCTAGACTGAAATATTTGCAGTACACTTGAGGGGATTAATTATTCCGCCACATTGAACTCAGTTGACTGAGGTGAAGTAAATGGAAAACTTCTACATCTGGAATGTTTAAAGAAGCAGAAATTTAAACTCTTAGGTTTATTTGTGTTTGACCCATGCTTAGAGTTTGCCACTGTAATTGAACATGTGATAGCCATGAAGTGTGCTAACTGACTTCTGTGCTATAATAAGCACTGTTCTGTTTTGTGGCCAAATTCTCTTCATCAACAGAACATTTTAAGTTTCAACTGCAAAATTATAACAACCTTCATGTTGGAAAAATTTTAGTAAGACGGTGGTTATAGACAGCTGCATATTTCCTGGCAAGTAAGCAAAGCAGGTTGAAATATTTTTACATGAAAAATTCTCCTCTTGGAAAATGTGGTTTTGCCAAAATAAGAACTTTCTGAGGGAAAATGTCAATTTCAATGCATATTTTTTATTTCACAATCAGGGTAATCAAAACAAAGCCCCCCACATTTCAAGGTGACAGTCTGAAACAAAGATACATTTCAGTTCCAAATAATTATTTGAATTATAATAATAAAAAAGAAACAGATCAAGTTACACAGGAACTATTGTTCCAATCACAGGTGTGGTAATTTTTCACTTTGTCATTTTTTTTGATACTTCTCATAGTTTTTTGTCCTACTTTTTTGATAATCCAATTTTTCATTCTGCTTTGAGGTAGAAACTAGTTTCCCGTGGAACAAAATTTTGTTTCCCAACCAGGTCTACAAGAAACAGATCAGTGAAGATTTTCAATAGGAATAAAGAAGAAATACTTTATGAATAAGTGTATATCAGTTACAGTTATCGGTCTGATGTCCCAAGCTGTTTTCAAACAGCTCAGGAGAAAACGATGCCATTATGAGATGTAGAGCTCCTCAGAGTACTTTTATAAACAACATTACACGCATGAAGCTGTTTTAGATTTTCCTTTGACTGAGTTACACACACAAGTACTTCAGAAACTGTCTTTTTTTGAATCACTTCAGAAAAATTCCTCAGATCTTTCACTAAAGTCCATGAGAACTGGGGACAACTTTTCCATGTGAGAAAGACCTCACCAACATTTTATGTTCCCCAAAACACTTCATCCTGCATGAGCGGTGACCTTCTGTCTAATTGCTTTTTCTTATCTCATGAAATTATACGTGTTAGCATGTGTAGTTAAGGATCTAACAATCTGAAAAATCATACCTGAGGAATCACATCTCTTTGATTTCCAGTCCACTCGGTAAACAGCTTCTTTTGTTCACCACAAGACCTTCACAACCACCCTGTCTGCCATCTTCTATGAACAATGATCTACTCAACAAATACTATGTAAACCATGCCTGAAGAATATTGCAGATTGACCAGTTAAATTATTATTATAGATATGATCAACTGTTCTGTAAGAAACAAAGTATTCTCTAAACATAGCTTTTACATTGCCTGATTGCTCCTACCTAGACTTCACTGTCTGGGCTCCCAGAAACACAGGAGCACAGGATTATTTTTCACTTGAGTTTTGAGAATCTAGATATGCTGAAAAACCTATCTCTAAAAATAATACATCCATCTCACATATTTTGGGAAGTTTAGCCAGAAAAAACTTGGAAATTCCACTAGTTATGTTATTGTTTATGATTTTGACTGTGGTGGTAGCAGATCAGCACCATTGTGCCTAGGAAATAACATCTAACAAATATATCTTCCAGCACAGAAGTGATGCTAGGAACAGTATCAGGAAGCCTGGAATATACCCAGTGAGGTGGAGTACCGGGTGTTATTGAAGAAGAAAATAAATCTGTCTTTGTTTCTGGAGGCCATATAGTTAAAAAGAAGTATAACGCTATAAACAGCTTGTTTCAGAACAAGAATTTCATTGCAGAAGATATGTGGTATTTTCCTCATTCTCTCCTGATTCATTCTGAGGGTAGACTTTACAGTATCATCTAAAAAGACTGCTATTAGGCATAAATAACAAGGAACTGCTTCCTTAATCATATCATAGAAGTCAACAGTTTGATTAGCCAACATGTGTTTAACAGAATGAATCAGAATGCAAGACGGTTCCTCGCAGATAGAATATGCTCTTAAGAAAGGACTTTGGGAACAGCTTGTGGGACTAAGACTAAATGTCTTTACACATACACATTCTCATGCATCTTGGATTTATCTCAAGATTCAGGATATAATCACTGGAAAACAGTCATCTTTCCCAAAGTGCTATAAGACGGAAGCAGATAAACACAGCTCCCCAATGGGCAAGGGAAGGAAGCCTCGCGTAAGCTTCAGTTTACAGCACTGTGGCTGTCAGTGTATGGCTGGGCAATGATTAGTGTAGAAGGGTCTCAGTGATAGCATTTACACCTGGACTCAGCCCTCCACAGAGTTTATGGATGTTTTGTTTCAGTCCCATCACAGTTAATGACAGTCATGTGTTTCAATTCATTGTCTGAGACTGGGATTGTCAAAAGGCTGCTTGAGCAGAGATCTTTAAGAAACATGGGAAAACAAGATACACAGTACACTTCTTTCTGAGACTTTACTACTAAACCATATATCTGCTATGATTCTGTGAGGATTTTTGTGTTACTGCTGGCCTATACTTTCTGTATAGCCTCCTATACAATTGGAACTGTTGTATCTGCCCCAACTCATCAGCACTACTTGAGGAGAGGGGGAAACTGAAGCTCAGCTTTTACTTTACTTGGATGCTCTCTTCCATGATTTCCAAGCAGTCCCAGAGTTCAAAGGGAAGAAGTTATCTAATTTTCTTTTTCTGTAAATCTTAGAAAGAAGCTACCTATATGAAGTAAAACTCATCTATCGAATAGGAGCTCTAAAGACAGGATATAGTTGACATTTCTTTTTCTATCACAGGGGTGAGACACTATTCAACAAGCAGTTAAACACATTTGGGAAGAAAAAAATATAGTTCCTTGCCATAATGCAGTAGGCTATTATCCAATTAAAAACAGTCTGATAAAAACACTTTTTAACATTTGTCACATTTTTTGCCTGTTTGTGATCCAGCCAAAGAATTTCTATCATTTTCTGAATGCAACCAAGATGTAGCTAACTGTTGCCATACCAATAACTAGGAAGAAAAAGAACCTCCTCCACATGGACTACCCACACAGATCTGATGGGCACAGTTTGTGAAATGCCTTGGGAATAAAATGGTGTGGTGACTGATGGTACACACATGGCTGCTGCAGTTGGATCTGGCCTTAGACTTACATGCTCTGTGTGTGTGTGTGTGTGTGTGTGTGTGTGCGCATATGGTATAAGTGTGAATCACTGAGGCATTGTGTCTGCTAATGTTCCCAATCGCATCTCCCATTTAAGTTTCTGGCTACTTCTTTTTCCTCGGTCTGTCAAACTGTACTGTGTCGGAGCTGTGGGCCTCAGTCTCGTTGTAGCTCTCACAGCACAACTCACATAATCCTCACAGAAGAAATATAAATGAGATTTTTCCTATATTTTTTTTCTAACTTGGGGACAGTTTTGTCTATGTATCACCTTGAGTTCTTTGATGTCTATGTGTTTCATGATACCTGTTCATTGACACCAGATGTTGAGACATTCATATGTAAAGTGAAAAAGACTTTATACACTGCAAGTTAACACATATTTTCAATTATAATATGTCCACCAAATTTCCTTTTAAAGCAGCATTTCTTTTCCCATTTCTTCTCTGTCTTCTTGGCTGTTAGATTGCAAGTATCTTGGAATAGCATTCAACTATTTGTGGATGATTGCAGTGGGCTTAGCACATCATGAAAGCTAATACATATGTATTTTAAAAAGGATAAGAGTCTGAAGAAGTGTCTGAGCTACTTATTTCTCATTTATGTTATAAAAAAGTAAATAAAACAATAAATAAATCTCTGTAGTCCATGAAAAACACTAATTAGAAAAGAGAGAGCAGAATACATCCTTAAATCTTTAGACTCTCAAAGATATTAAATTTACTACTCAGATATTGTTGTCTTTTAGTGCCAATATTGTGATATGACTTATTGTCATGAATAAATACAGTCATTGAACCCCCGACATTGAAAAAATTAGGCCAGTTCAAGTCAAAAGAAATTTTGCTTGAGAAGAGAGGATTTCTGCAAAATGAAAAAGGAAATCCCATGCTGCTTCATTTTCACATCAGTCAAAAAAAAGCTTATTCTGAAACAAAATATCACTTGGTTCTGGGCTATTTAACCCTTCCTTCCTTATTTTAATCAACTATAAACACTTTTTTATTTTGAAAGCATAGAAAGCAAAGATTTTGGCCTTTCCAAAAAGAAAATCTTAAAAATGTTTTGACATTAAAAAAAAATCCCTTAATTTTTCAGCTAACATTTTTCCTCAAATCCTACCCATGCTTGTAGATAGCTTCTGCCATGTGTGCCCCTTCCCCTCACTGAAAATGCCATTAAAAACAATAGTAACTTCACTGATTACCAAAAGCATGTGCTCCATTTTAACAATGGAGTCATACTTTTACGTACACTTAAGTGTCTACGAGGTTTCATAAATCATGTTCCAATGCAATATATGCAATCATTTTAAATGTGTCTAATGCACTCTTTATTGAATTCAAGCTTTTATCACTCACAAATCTGACTTCTCACTTAAGACTACAGGGATTTTTCTGCAGTGCTTTGTTAATAACAGGATTTTCACTTATGTTTGCTAATGAAAATGTCTTCTAAGATATTTGATAGGAAAAATTCAGACGTTTAGGCTGGATCTGCCTCTTTACATTCCTGTCTCTTGGCTCCTCATTTCCTACTTGCGGTGTTTCCCTCTGTGAGAATACAAACTTATTTGTTGCTCAAATAGCTTTAATGTGGAACAGATTCTGGTCTATCTTTGCAAGCTGTACAGCATCTCCTATATTTGTCCAATGTCTTCTACAGCACTTCTTGTAAAGGGAGAGACAAGTACCTTATTAGAGATTTTCATGTAAAATTCTGAAGAATGCAGGTTATGGCATATGGCAGTACAAGCAATTAATGGTTTGTAAGTCACAGAGTTGTAGAATCATAGAATCATAGAATAGTTTGGGTTGGAAGGGACCTTTAGAGGTCACCTAGTTCAACCCCCCTGCAGTGAGCAGGGACATCCCTAGATCAGGTTGCTCAGAGCTCTGTTCAGCCTGACCTTGAATGTTTTCAGGGATGGGGCATCTACCACCTCACTGGGCAACCTGTTCCACTGTTTCACTACCCTCATTGTAAAAAATTTCTTCCTTAAACCTAGTCTGAATCTACCTTCTTTTAGTTTAAAACCATTACCCCTTGTCCTAATAAAGAGTCTGTCCCCATCTTGCTTATAAGCCCCCCTTTAAGTATTGAAAGGCTGCAATAAGGTCTCTCCAGAGCCTTCTCTTCTCCAGGCTGAACAACCCCAACTCTTTCAGCCTGTCCTCATAGGAGAGGTGCTCCAGCCCTCGGATCATTTTTGTGGCCCTCCTCTAGACCCGCTTCAACAGATCCTTGTCCTGCCTGCACTGAGGACTCCAGAGCTGGATGCAGTGCTCCAGGCGCGGTCTCACCAGAGCGGAATAGAGGGGCAGAATCACCTCCCTCAACCTGCTGGCCATGCTCCTTTTTATGCAGTCCAGGATATGGAAGCGAGCTTCTAGTATGACTAGACATCATAGGATTCACCCACTGAGATCCACAGTGGCTCCAGCAACCCACGATGAAGAAAATTGCACAGGGCATCTTATGTCAGATTTGATAAAATTTCAGTTAAAGCATCCATTCAAATGGGACAAAAGTTTTAATGCTAAATCTATCAGACTGGGACACTTTTTCTGAGGTCATGAACTTTGAAGAATTTGTTCCTTGTGGCTGTCAGTAGGCCTGCTCTTCTGGAAAATAGAAGCAGTATTTAGCTAAGGGTCCAGCTCTCCTCTGGGACACACACATAGCATTTTATCCAATTTCAGTGGAGCTTATGAAGTTGTACCCAAAGATTACGTGATCCCTCTAATAATTAATTGTAAGGATTTTTAGGTTAACTTTAACCCGTGTTGTTCCAGTTAGAAGTCCCAGTGCAGAACCTTTGATAGTAGCAGATCAAGCAGTAGAAAGGCACCAGTCTCTTTTGTCACCTGGTATAGCGGTCACAGATCCATGCATAGCGACTCTCGGCTGAGGCTAAAGGGGATAAAATATTAAATGCAATTTCTCTATCTCCTCACTGCTGTGCTTGTAGGAAGGTTGGCTTTGGTATTACATAGGAAATTTCAGCTCCAGTGGAGCCAGCATCTTCTTGCATTTCTACAAGGCCTTCTAAATTATGCAGACGTGGATAGTAAAGGCCAAGAGCTAAGGGAAAACCCTTCTCACAGTATACTGAAGTGAATCAGGATCACTGAATGCACAATCTCTTCTGCTATTTCCTGCCCCACAGATGTCTACATAACATCTGTGTGTCTGATCTCCTTAAGGCGCACACAATTGTATAGGCTGGACTATAATCTGATCTTAAACTAACTTTGCACAGTTAATAAAAAAATAATGTTTTCCCAGTTATGATAACAGGACTTTATTGTCAACACACAAGTATTTCCCTTTAAAAAAGTGAACTTCATAATGGGTTCAGGGTTTTGCAAATGATCCCTCAAGTTCCAGTCTTGGTGTTGTATAATGTGCTTTAATACTCCTTCATACTGACTTTCTGTTTACTTAATAGAAAGCTATTTAGTTTTTGGAACTTTACAGATTTTGGCACACTGAAAGAAACCAACCTTCTTTATTAAATTCATGACTGAAGGAAATCACTGTAAGCCTAATAAGATTTATATGTTTCCATTCAATGTCAGCAGGGAGTCAGATTAAATCAAGGCTGAAGGTCTCAGCTGCATTCGAACCCCTGATCAAGATACTAATGCTTCAGTTTGAAAAGTATGACAGGATGATTAGATGATTTAAATAGACCAGGGCTTTTTGAGATGGCTGATATCACTAAAGCAATTATTTTTGCAGTCAAATTATGGATTTCTAACAGTCATATTAATAAAATGTGGTTTGTCAAGTTTTTCAGTAAGGTGGTTTAATGAAAAGAATAATTTATTTTGCTTCTTTTGTTTAACACAGTTACCTGTTATACAAGTTGTCTGTTACTAAAAACATAATATCTGAATACTTAAATAAAGTTGTCCTCAAAGCATTTTACAAAAGAGGTCTGTGTGATTATCCTTTTCTGTAAATATAGAATGCAATATCTTCAATGTTAAAGTTATCAGATGACATCCCAGGATTTCAACATCTGTGCTGATCCAGGGCAACTAGGGATTCGTTACCTTTTGAGGTCTTGTCCCTTAAATAAAGCTAAAATCGATCAAAAAAGAAGGAGTTATTTAACCTGCACTGAGCATTTGGAAGAATTTTCTTGTACCACCTGAAGATTACGTAGTGTTAGTTGGTATGCTTTCATGAGAGATGGTCCAAAGGCTGCCCACGAAGGTCTGCAAACTGACTTGTCCTCTTTGCTTCTCCTTCCAAGGTGAAACCAAAGCTGTACCAAGGCTCTTAGTACCTGTTGCTACCCATAGCATTCATGAGACTTGTAGTCAATGATGGAAGTCTGAAATTTTCACGACCATCTGCTGGATTTAGAAACACTTCTTCTATAATTTTAATGGAATGAAAAGTATCTTCAGTCTGCTCCAATTTATGCAAAATAGGCTTGGAATTTTGGCCACTAGCAGCCTGCTGAAAAAATCCAGGGACATGAAGTTAAATCTTGGGAACCTTATTTTCATGAGCCACGCGTGATGAAAATATTGAAATCAGTCATTCAAGCTATGGTTATGTTAAAGCACATCCTTGGAAAGCCAAGATTATTAATATACCTTTTGCCTCGGTGTCTGCAAACCAAAACTGTAATCCCTGACAGTTAGTCTGGGAGCCAAAAACTGTAGATAATGGATCCATTTGTAATAAAAAAAAAAAAGTAAGCCAAGCATTAAGGAAGATGGTGGATATGGAGGGTTACAAACTCAACTAGACTTTATTCAGGCTAAGTTCCTTTCTAAACCATGCTTTTCTTCCTGCATGAGCTGAGTGATCTTTGCTGGCTTTGTAGGATTGCAATGCTGTGCAGCTTGTTCCAAAAACTGTTTGGCACTGCTGAAAAATGGATGCACAAATCAAACTTGGCTTTGGCAACAAGGTATTTCCTAGTCCTTACTGGGACTAAATGACAACCTGGAATACTGAAAGCTGTCAGTAAAGCAGTTTTAGACATTTTATTATTGTCTAGGCACCTTTCTGAAATTTTAGCCTGAATCCTATAGTGGACTTCATGCAGAGGCACCAAGAGCTTGTACGGGCAAATGGTCAAGGTCTAACCATGTGATGCTAGAATTTTTCTGTTAAAGAGGTAACAGGAAACCCCTTCCCAGGTTCTCATCCGGAGTACAGGAAACCCTACCACTCTGCTGGGCAAGGTGGGTGTGGTGGGTAGGGAAGATCACGGATTGACACTTCACTGCGGTAGATCACTTTACATGGGAAAGACTTAGGCCTACTTGATTAAGAGGCATCAGTGTTGATAATGTCATGGAATTGCCTGAACTGTAATCATACTGCACCTCGATAGCCTGGGAGATAAGTATTTTCCTTTTGCTCTTAGCAAAGTGATAGCTGACAACTCTCCTTATAATGTTTCGGGTCACTGAGAGATATTTTGCCCCTAATGAGGACCTGGAAAAAAAAGTGTTGAGCAGAGGGACAAACTGATTCTTCAACATACATCAATCAGGACTGTGTAGTCAAGGATCCTCTAATGAAGCAAAATGTTGTCGGCTAATACAAACTGTCAGTCTCATCCTCTATTGCTACTTGCCAGTTTGCTGTGGCTGTATAATGTTATCAGTCTACTGTGCTTTGAGAACGATGATATATAGAGATAAGAAGTTTCCGTTGTTTATCCCAATCAGATAAAAGTAATGGCAGTCTTAAATACAAGTGCCCCCTCTAATTTCAAATTCTATGGGTACACAGTTTTGTCTGAATAATGTGGGCTGTAAAAATTTCAAGTAATGTAATGACTGAAGCAAGAAAACACAAACACATTGCATACTAGATGCAGCTGAGTGAGTACTGACTGACCAATTGCAGCTCCCTGGCAATAAATTCTATATGGCTCAGGAGTTTTAATTACAAAAGTGTCCTAAAATATGCAAAAATGTCCTTTATGAAAAGCAAGCATACATGAATGATTTATTATAAATGTATAAAGCAAGAAATTACATATATATGTATATATATAAAATGCTTTGCATGACTGAAAAAGTGGCAAGGGTAAAGGGACATGTGCTGAAAGGAAACCCTCTCTTTTTTGTGAGTAGATCAATAGGGGAGTATTTTGCAAAGCCATCCAGTGAACGGACTGAGCTTTCCAACATTGCTGTAGGCTACTGGCTGCAAAACAAAATGCTTGGGCATCTATTTTGTTACAGGCCGTGAAACATCATGTTTGTGTAGAATCTGTTTAATGATGAAGGCCTGGTAGAGAAATTTCACTTCTTCTGCATGAATTTCCTATTAACACAAGTGACTGTTCCCAAGCAGTGCTCTTGGCTAAGACTCTGCAGCGACTGGCCAAACTCACGCCAGTGAGATAAGACAGCTTCTGAATGGCAGGTGTCAGCAGCGTAGGCAGCTGCGTGACGTGTGACTGACGTGGAAGGAGCAGGCTCACTGCCAAGACCTCCAAGCAGTGATGTGCTTGAGGTATGTGTGAAACGCTGATTCGGTGCTTCAGTTGTGGGGCTGCTTTGACCCATTTCGTGCTCACATATGGAATGTGTCTGCAAGAACCAGAGATACAGGTGGAGCAATGTGAGACTGAGAGGCACGTGTGCATCCATAGCACCCTTAGATAACTTGAATGAACACCAAAGTGAGAGGAACTCATGTCTGCTGTGATAAAAATGCCAAATGACTAAGGGCTAGACTGATAACTGGCAGTGCAGAGGTGCAAGGTGGGCTCTGACATATTCAGTGGCCACCATAACCTTAATGCTAATCTCTCTCTTCCATACGCATGGAAACCCAGTGACTCCCACCAACAAACAAAGAGGAACCAGAGTCTGCCAATGACAACCCTGTTTCTGTCTCTTCAGATTCATACAGAGACTCGGGCTCAGTGGTCAAGGGTTTCTCAGATGCTAACAGCTAATTTACAGAGATAGGAATCTGCCGTGACTGTCAAATAAATAGCAATGACACAGTTTCTAATGCTGCCAGGCCTTAGCTTATCTCTGGGACTTGCAAACTATCAAGTGGCACCCAGAATCCCAGGCCGTGTAGGAAAACACATGCTGCGTGCTCCCCTAGCTTCTCTCTCTCCTCTGCGATCCGCTCTCAGGGATCATTATTTTGTCTTCTGACTCCTTGAGTGTTTGAGGCTTTAATCTTCAATGTCTCTACATGTGCTTTTTTGTGCATAGTAGCAACAATAATGGATGAATTGTCTTTTTTTAGTAAGTTACTGTGTTTGTTTATGCAATATAATATCTGTATGGGACTCCTCTGAATATTTGTTTTTTCTGCTGTGGAAGAGCAAAGATCATTATTTACTAGCACGTGTTGTCCACCACTGTTAGCGGAATCCCTAAATTAATAGTCTTACCCTTAAAACCAGAAAGCCTTATTCTTCCTTTGTTTTTATCCTAATGCAGACACCTTCATACCTCTGCAAAAACCAAGAAGTGAATCCTTGTCTGATAATGTTTACCTCCTTCCAGGGACATGGCTGCATGGTCCATGTTGGGCAGCTATTGCAGCCTAGCATGGGGATCTTTGTACAAGCTCCACTCATATTGTACGTATAGGTGGCTAGTTGCTCTTGAAGGTTCACCATCCAACATTTCTGAAAGCATTGCATTTATTCTAGCTATAGTGATTTTGCTGTTATTACACTTCATCTGTTGGAATAAGCATGCAGATGGAGAGATGGTGCGGCTCTTCTCTGTGCTAAAAGTAGCGTGAGAGGGTAAATGGAGGGAGAGAAATTATTGTTTTTAGAGTGTTTGCAAAAATTAGGAAAAAAGAGCCATACGCTCAGATAAGAGTTGAAATCTTATTATTTCAAACCAGCATGACAATGAGGACATTGTAACCCCATCACCTACATCTTTCATACAAAGTGAGCCAATAAAACACCAAGGATAGAAAAAATGCTATGCATCTCCTTGCTTAATCACTCCTTCCTGCAGCTCTGAACGCAAACGACCCTTGTTAACATTCAAAGCAATCCTTTCCCATCAAATACTGTCCAAAGGAGTTCCTGCAGAGAGACTTTCTTTTTCTATGGAAAGGTTGGGGAGTGTTACGGGCTACTTGGGTACTAAGCTGAGGCTCCTTAGTGACTGTAAATCAGTCCCATCTTGTTAATGTCAGTAAGGTTATGCTAATTTATGCTTGCTAAAGTACTCAAACCTGCCAACAGGCACCTGGTTAAATACCTATGTTTAACCTGCTGGAGTTGCTCAGAAGCAATTAAAGCAGCAACCACTCCATTAGATGTGGAAGGGTTAAAGTGTCACCCAGTTCAAGTCCATCTCTCACTTCAACATCAGGGGCATTAGAGTGCCTTCCCAGTGTCCCCCTCCTACTAAAGCCTCTGATGGAAATGTGAAAGCAGAGGACTATAGACACCAACAACATACTCTAGGAGCAAGTGAAGAAGGAAGCTAAAGACTTGCTGAGACCCTGTCCTGTTGTGCCCTGTGCTGAGTGACGATAAGATCCAAACTTCCCCCACTATTGTCTTCACAGTCCTTACCTCACTTTTCCCTTCTTGACCTGCTGTCTTTGGTCTCTTTCCTTCAGTCCTTGAACATATTTTCTTTTTGTTTATCATTACCCCCCCCAAAAAAGAAAAAAAGAACCACCTGATGTTTGCTACTGCTGCTAACTCTGCTTACATACTGCACATTTTTCCTCTCCTTTGTGTTGTCTACTTGGACTGTAAACTCTGAGCAGTGTGTTTAGCTAAGCGCTATACAAATAATTGAGACCCAATCTTGGTTTGTCCTCGGGAGTTACCGTAATAAGAAAGGCATTTCAATTTAGGGCAGTATCATAAAGATGTGCCTGTTCTTAATGAGAGCTTGTCTTTCCTAGCTCCTACCAATACAAAGCAAAGAGAGACCAGAATACTCATTATGAATAACACTTCGGCACAATCCTGTTATTTCATTGCCTTCTGCAGTCTACCAGCCACTTCTTTTCCTTACAAAATGTACCTGTTTAACAACAGCTAAAATATTAACATGCAACTGAGCAAAAAGAGTTATTCTAATGTGGCAAGTTGTGCCCTTGCAGGACTGATGACACAAATGATAAAAGAAACATATCAACCAATTGGATTAATGTTTAAAACAACATATCACATTAAGGAATAGCTAAAAACCATAATCCTACAAACTTACAAATTAACTTTCTGGAGACAAGGCAGTTAATTATTCTGGGGTTTGTTTTGTTTTGTTTCTTTCTTGTTAGCATCCATTTTTCTGTCTTTATATGGGACACTACTTCCATACAGTAACATCGTTTTTTCTTGGGGTTTTATATGAGTGGTAAGATGTCAGAGAAGATTTTGATTGTCTGATGGGAAAGTTTCTTGTTTAAGCCAGCAGTTGCACTGCTCTTCTCCTGACTGCAAATTGTTTCTGGAAAGCTTTAACCTGGGCGATATCATTAAAAAAACATTTAGAAATGCTAGTGTAGTCACTTACATGGAAAGGGAATGTAAGTGTGGATTATTTTAAAAACTGAAATAATATAAGTCTGCTATCATCCTTTATTAGATATGAGACATCTCACCTAACTGTAAACACTCACCCTGTAGATATCTCCTTTGAGCAAGTCATGCTACTCCTTTTATAGTCAATGGAAAGAACTGCCCTATTTTAACCATTTCCTTTCAGATGAGATAGATTACACCCTGTAAGTTTCTGTTTCTTCCTCTTGACTCTAAAGGCCATCTACACTTACAAGCTCAGATGGGGATGTTTACAGTATAGATATTTGCATTTGGTCAGCTGAGTCCTTTTTTTAGTGTTGGGTCTGTAAAGAGTGAAGAAAATGGATCTCCTGAAAGGCTTCACTCAACATGCACCCATTGCTCCTTCTGTTCATCCCAGGCCTGGACCAAAGATGGGTCATAGCTTCTGAGTTTGAGGCAAAATTGAAAATTGAAAATCGCTGTGGATGGGAAGGATAATCAGACCAGGGTCTGCAGCACAAGAAGGAACAGGGCAAGGATGGAAAATCTAGAGGGCTGGGCGTAGTGGTCCCACTATCTCACTCCTCTTGGCTGTTGTTGCACCACATGCCCTGACACCTCCCTTGGCTGCAGCAGGCAGCCTGGTCTCCAGCCTTCTGGCACAGGGAAGCGACGTTCTGAGCCCGTGGCCTTTCTGACACCTCTGCTGATTGCTGCTTCTGGTGTCTCTGACATGAGCTAGCTTTGGCCTGCGATGAAAAAGAGGTATGCTTCCAGACCAGGTGTTCTCAGGGATAAGTCCTCTTTCCTCATTCATCTGTCCTGCTGCAGTTTTTATTTGCCGCTTATTTGAAAGACTGTGATAAGCGGTAATTGGTACAAGATAGTACAGGCAGGTGCCTTCCTCCTTTAGTAACGAAAGGACATGAATGATTGTGAAGGAATTTGCTTCCCTTCAGAAACTTAATTCTATTTACAGACCTTCCTGTCATTTAAAAAACTAATCTCAGGAGGTGGGATATGGCTCGGGGGTTATGGGAACAGTTAAGTCCTGGCTGCCACTTGCTCCTTGTGAAGAGTAAATCATGGTTCTCTCTCACTTTCAAAGATGCCTGAACCTAATATAATAATGGACTTTAAGGATTATATCCTTTTTTTTTTAGGCAGTGGTAGGCCATGCAAAACCAATGCAGGAGAGGAATTATTGCTATTTTGTGTGTCTGTGACATAAAAAACAATATGGGAATTTTGGTGGGAATTAAATGATGGGTCAGATTCACAGAAGAATCTCAGAAGAGATGGAAAGGCCCCAAATACTTGTTTCAATATTTATAGAATTATATACCACCTTTCTAGACCGAAGAGGTTTTTTATGTTTTGCAATTAATTTATTTTAAAGATTTTTTTTTCAAAGAAAAGAGATTCCCCAAAGAAAAATGAAACCAACATATTTGGTTTCTGAACCAGTCTGAACCAAGTCTGAACCAACCTTTTTCACCAAACCTAAAAGGCCTAAACCTAAAATTGGACTTGGAAAAACTGGAGACAGATGAGAGAAACGCTTTTTCCCCAGGCTCCTTGGAGACCAGGGAAGCTGCTAGTAGCTTGCTTTAATGCAGAGCTGGAAAAGGGCTCTGTCTACCCACACAGCATAGCTGTATTTATCTGAATGTATTCCTATTACTTTGCATTGGATACAATTAATTATTTTGCACCTACAGTGTTCTGCAGCATATCATGACATCACATTAGCCTTGTGTTTGACATCAAACTGATGCAATGAGATACGTTAGGAGTTTTATCAGAGCTGTTTTAATTAGGCAAGATATTTTATTCAGTTAGTGAATATTTGCTTTGGGTTGCCTGTAAAAGACCATAAAGTGCAAGCACCTAAATGCTCCCAGCTAAATGTCAGATGGGGTATCCTGCACTCTGCTGATTAATCACATAATATTTAGATCATTTAGCTAATCTGTTGAATGCATATTGCATAGTTAATGAAAGATTTCAAAGCTGCAGGCAGACTTAAGGAATGATTCATCGTGTACAGTACACAGTCTTCATTACTCAGTGCAGAAATGCAGTATCCATAGGTACTGAGCTTGAACTGGGTGAGGTGCAAATGGCAAGGTTACCCTGCCAAACTCTGCTCCACACAGCAGAGACTTCTTAGTGGGGCAGAGACTGATCCTTGAGGTATTGATGAGGAAGGGGACTCATCAGTACTGTTCTCTTCCCGAGTGCTGTAGTCCCTATGAACTGGGCTCTCCCCTTGCATTGCAGCTCTGGGTAAAAGTTTAAGGAGGTAAAGAAATGGTAATACTTGCCCAAACAGAAGTAGTTCTGGGAGGTGCGAGAGATTGTGCGCACCTGGGTTGTTTTTTTCTTTCTTCCCTCTCTCAGTGATGTACAATGGTTAGCTAACAAAGGTTGAAAAGTCAACATTACCATCACCACCTATTGTCGTGGATTGAGTAGCTCATTCCATTTTCAGGGTGGGTTTTTTCAGCCTATTAGCAGCAATTAAAGGTATCAGTTGACTTCTAAAATGACCATGAGGTTTTTTTTCCCATAACTCTGAAAGCCAGAGGTTTACTGAGTTTCTCTGGGATGGTGGAGGAAAAAAGGTTGGTTGTTGGGTTTCTTAAGATCTGGGAACAAGAAATGGAAGCTTCACTGAACTCCAGCTCATTGATGTTCTGTGATCCAGCTTGTTAGGTCTGGGCTGGAAGCCTTAGGCTTGTAGCAAAACACTTTATGAGGGCTTAGTAGATGAAAAGGTGAAAAGCAAATTAGAAATGGTAAGGAAGAAAGGCGGATGGGCTGAGAAGACAAGAAATGAGTTCTATTTAGTTATTATGATTTAGCTGATCAGGCAAATCCTCACTCACAGATTGCCTGTGGAGAGAAATTACATGAGCAGTGTGACATACTATCACAAACAAATAAAAATAGTAGAAACTCTCCTCTGGAATGTGGCCAGGAGACTCCAAAGTGACATTCCTCTCCACATCTCTCTCATATCACTGTTCTGCACCGTTATCAGTGCTCGGGAGCATTGGGGGTCATCCTGCCCTCCACTCCCTTGGTGGGAGGAATTGCGAGTGCTCTCCCTATCTGACTGAGCCAGCCAAAGTCAGCTGGGATAGCTAATATCCATCTACTCCTGTTTTTTAAAGCTGGCTCTGGCTGAAGCAGATTAAGGACCATTCGTGTTATTCCTCTCTCTGCTAACCCTCCAACGGGGGGCGGGGGTGTGAGAACAAACATCTGAGGTGGGAGTGATAGTGTCTTATCCGCTCCAGCCACTTTCTCAGTGAATATCCATTCAATGTCTGGGGGGTTATATAGCAAAAAGCAGCATACATCTCCCCTTGTTTAAAAAATTCCTATATGTGGTCAGGACCTGAGTTTATATCTCATCTGAAAGATAACAGCTCCAGGAGAGCGTCTTGGGAGAACAATTTAGTACTGAGTCAGAGGGAAGAGAATGAGTCACTGCAGCTCTTAGATTTTTCTTGGAAGTTTCTCACTAAAACATTGACCCAGCCTGACACTGTTTAGTAGATGACATCAGAGAGACTAGAGTTTTTGCTAAATTCAGAGTGGATAAAGGCTAGGAACCCAGGAAAATGGTTTGAAAAGAGGGGTTAATTTTTTGTGGGGTAGTTAAAAAGTGCTTAATTGTGGTACATTCATCATGCACTTACTTTAAAGCCAAATTAAACAACCAAAAAAAGAAAAAAATCAGAAGGGAAGACTGTCTAACCGGAAATCTTGAGCTGTTAAGTAGTGGATACAGCATGTGTCACATTACAGACTGTTCCTTCCTTTAGCAATGGGCACACAAAGTGAACTCATTATAAATGAATTGTATTTGGCTAGAAAAAGCACAGGTCTTTCTTCTTCTTTTTTTTTTTTTTTTTTTTTTTTTTTAAATCTTACTATGCAGCTACCTGATTTTTGCAGTAAAGCTGCCTGCAATCCTGTGAAGGATCCCCTGATGAACAGCAAGACATCAATGGCAGTGCCAGGTTGTCATTGTGGAGTGGTGCTCTGGTGATTATCAGTGAATTGACAATGATTAGTGACTCACTGTTGCTCATTCTTAATCCAGCCCACTCCACCACTGCTTGTACTGCCTTGTGGGAAGCAAATCTAAGCACATGCACAGGAAGAAGCCTCAGTGTTACTTGGCTGGCATCCTTCCAGAAACCTCCTTTGCACTGTAACTGCTTGTCTGCTACCCACGGAGTTTGCCATCCGGCTAAAGATTTTTTGCCAGCCCTATGGGGACTTCAGAGGGTATGCATTCTACATTAATGCCGAACAGTGAAAAAGAGAAAAATTATTTAAGCCAGTGAAATAGAAGATGTGTATGTATGTGATAAAATGCTAGTGCATATGTGAATGAAAAATGGACCTGTTGGCAAGGATCATTGCAGTCAAGTCTCCTGAGGAATCTCCCTGTGCTGAAGAGATCACCTCCCATGGAACACAGTGGGACCTACAGCAGCATCCTTAAGAAAGGACCCCAAACCAGAAAGGTTTCTATAAGCTTCTTTTCTGCTGCTGCAAGCTTGAAGCAACATGACATGAAGACAACTGTGGTTGTACAAAAACTGCATATGTTGTGCCTTGCCCTCAGTAGGCTACTCCAAGACTGTTCCAAATGCAGACCAGGTTGAAAAGTGGTGTGGTTCCTGCCTGGCCCATGTGCCTTGGCTCACCCCAGTTAGATGTAGCAGAACCTAAACAACCTGTAGGCCAGAAGTTCCCTCACCAGGTATCAGGATCATATGAGATTGAGATAGGGGAAGAGTAGAAGGACAGGTCAGAAAACTGAGGGGAGTTCAGCTGCAGAAGCAGGACTTCTAAGAACCTGAGCTGGTGAAGCTGGAAATGAACCAGTGGAAATATCTGAGAATCACTGTGGCTGTCTGAGTTCTCTTAAAATGCTGTAAGATCTGCCCCTTTTCTACTAACCCTCCCGCCTCTGTCATACCAAAATATCTCCTACATGAAACTGGCCAATAAAAACTGAGCTTCTTCTATGATTAAGCAAAAGAAAGCCCAATATATTTTCCACAAGCTGTTCTTTGAAAGCTGGAGGGAAGCAATGGGTTCCTATACAAATGGCAGTCTTTCTAGTCTAGCCCACATATTTGGAGCAGTAATTCTCAGAAACCAAACTAAAGGCAAAAACATGCTCAACAGCTATATGCTCAACGGCATGTAACAGAACATTTCTGATACCTGGAGGAATTTATAAAATAAGGCAAAGCGTTCTACAATAACTCTGAGGAAAAAGGAGTAGGTCTGTTAGGGTCTCTAGTCTTTGACTTTGCTCTTCTTGCCAAGCATATTTTGTCACATTTGCTCTCAATGCTTTGAGCTGTTTCTGGCAAACCAAGCAAGTTCTGCTTACTGCAGCAATACATCTTGAACAAACATGAAGTTGTTTATACATAATGTTTTGATGGATGGAATGAAAGCTGGCATTTCAAGGCACATTTCAAGTGTTTGCATTCAGGGTTCTTGGCACACTGGTGCATCCTGCGAAAAAATGGTTCTGCCTCAATTATATGGAAAACATCAGCTATACTTAATGGGTGGCTACAGATGAGGTTGCATCCACACAGCTACCTGCCAGGCACTCTGTCCAGGTGTGCTATCTGTTACCTAGAGATGAAGGGATACCTCCCAAAATACTTTTGGACATCTCTGGTGTCTTTATTTAGGTTTTGACTTTCTGTGGTTTCCATCAGAGTTTAAAGGGATCCCTTTACCTTCTGTCCTTTCTATTAGTGAAGTCCTTGTCCATGTGTCTTGTAGGCAAAAGACATGTGGAAACTAGTTTCTCAAGCTTTCATACTTCTGTTTCAGGAGAGAACTGGACTTTTTGAATTTCTTGTCAAATGAGGCATGAGCTAACGTGGGACTGGGTTGTGTGACTCGTGTACCTGGCCTCTTTAGGCTACATGGCAGAGAATGTGACTTTGGGGACTATACCCTGTGTATGGGTGCCTTTCTGTTTAACACATCCTTGGGCTACTGCACAATGCTGTGGCCTTCTGCTCTGTGACACCAGCAGCTGGCCAACAAACCACAGACCAGGCTGATCAGCTGTGGCACAGAGTGTCGGAGCGGGATGGAGACCTTGGCTTTGTGCTGCATAAATGAGGCAGAGAAGATCATGTTGCTGTGCGGGAGTCAGCTGTGAATTTTGTACGGTGTGTGAGACTTGATGGATCTGCCAAAGGCTAATACTTCTTACCGTCAGTATCTGCTCCATGGTTCTTCATTAGCAGCTGCAGTGACTGAGAAACCTCAGGCTCCTGCTTTCGACATCATTTTCAGGTCACTGTTTCTTAGCACCAACAAGCATCACAAGGACATGTGCTATGCCTGTGCTCCTCACGCTTGTTAGGGCAGGCTTTCCTCCTGCTGCACTTGAAATCAAGGGACCAAACGCCCACTGAAGCTAATGAGAACATGGGTGAGCACACTTCCCATTTGGTGTCCATCAAACACGTGCTTAAGAAACTCCTGATATATTTTTATTCTGATCATGAATTTCGTATGAAGATTGAGACTTGCTAAGGCTTATAAGTCCTGAGACTGTAGACTGTAAGAAATTCCCAAGTTTTGTGTAAGTATCCAGCTTTGTTCTTCTGTGAGAGAACCACATGCCAGCATGGAAGCTCATATGATTTTGGGTGCAACTTAGAGAAGCCATCTGCTTTATATATATACATATATATATATAGACACTCTGTGTCAAACTCTGTGCCTTCTGTCAGTGCAGCATTTGTTTACATAAACCTGAAGTGGCAGGTAATGTTGATTTTCTGATGAATAATTGAGAAATATTAAGGCTGACCCTTATAATTTTTACATTTTCGTAGCTTTAGGTTATCTGCCACTGTGGCAGCTTAGTCATTGTGAAACCGTAATGCTATCGCTTTTGCTGTAAAACAAATCTATGATTCTTGTTTGAAACATAAACAGAAAAAAATTTATGCAAGACTTTAGCTAAAAGCATCACCTTTACAGTTAAAATACCTCCTGTAATAAAGCTGCTATAACATAAAATCATTGGAATGATATTAGATCCTGATATCTATTCTCCTCTGATTAATACCTTGTTAGGTGGTTCATTTCAATTTAAATAGGTCCCTGTACTTCAGGTAGATGACCAAACTTTTAATATGACATTATAGTGGACAGGATTTATCTGTTATGAAACAAGCTTACTGTTTTATGTCACCTTGACTTTGAGCAAATGTATCATATTATAACCAAAATTGTTCAGAGTACAATGGAGCATAAAAGAAAAATGGTTCTGAACAAGGCAGAGGCACAAGTTGACTTTCATGCTTCCTAAGGACAGAGGCTCCAGGGAAGTGTGGAACATCATCTTTGTTGGTTTGCTTTTACTCTCCGGAGTTCTTTGGGGAGTCCTCCAAGACTCACGGATTGTACTTGAGCGGACTGGTTATAAATAGCATATGGCATAGGAAAGATATAGAAAACAAAATTACCTTCCCATAACTTATTTCTATTGTGGTAAATTGCTGACAGTGTCACCAAAACAGAGACCCATCTTTTGTTTTCTTATGCTAACAGTAACAGACAGGAAAATGTTTCTTTTTTGAGTCTTTCATAACTGCTGTATTTCCTGTATCAATCCTATTTTGCATATTAGTTTGTGAGCAATAAAGGGCTGATAGAGGAAAGGAATAGAACCACAGAACAGCTATGTTATTTATAGGAAACCAGAGTGGATTTAATATCATTTATTTTATTCAGGAAAAAAATCAATATCTATCTCAAGCGGGTAAGAACCTATCTTGAGTGGACAAAAATCTTCATTTAATTCCACTGCACCCACAGTGATTTCCCACTCTGCTGCCTAAAGCTCATTCTTCACAGTTAATAATAAACATCATTGACTAGATGATGACTGCAGTTCCTCTGCTAGAATCACAAGTGATTGCTTATGTTCCAGCCAGTGCCGTTCTTCCTTCAGTGCATTCATTCACAACACAGTCTGCATTACCAAAGCCTCTGCTCGATCACCGGCTTCAGCCACAGTCAAACTCACTTAAAGTCAAGCCGTAAACGTTTTCCAAGTAGTTGTGAAACACCTAATAAACCTGTGAGCTCTCCTTGTGTTCCAGTTAGTCACTGCCTGTTTACCATAGGAAAAAAAAAAGAAGGACTTTGACCTCTAGAATAGAATTTCAGGGGCGATCTCATCCAGAACGTCTGAAAAAATGTGTCACCTCAAGCCACTAACCAATTTAACCTTTACTGTGTTTCATACTTCACAGAGAAAACAATTCCCTCTAACCGTATCCTAAGGGTACTGGGGAGATACTGATATCCCTGACAGTGTATTCTGGCAGATAAGGTTTCATTTTCATCTTTGGCATTTGAAGATGTTAAGTCTAATGATACTGTATAAAAATGGTGATCTCTTCTGTATTAATACCCAAAATGCTAATTCAATAACGTAAAACGTGAATGGTGGTAAGCTTCTGGAAGTGTCTACTGGTGTCTACTGTTAGTTTAAAAAATATTGGCTTGGCTTCTTAATAAATAGGTGGCTGAGTTAACTCCTGGAGTGTTAACCAAAATAGTTGTTAGTAATCTGAGAAAGTCTAAAGGTTGTTTGAAAGACTTGTGCATTATTTTTTCAAAATGGATTGGGACAAACTCTTCATACCCACTAAGTTAGTCCTCCAAATAGTACAAAATATCTGTAAATCCTGAAACACTGTTTGAAGCATTTCTTGGGGCTATGATTACAAAGCATCCATTTTAAAAGTTAATGTTAATCAAGGCTTAGCTATGAGTGAGAGAAAAACGTGCTTGAATAACTACTCAGTATAACTCCTTAAGCTAGATAGCTTGTGTCCTGCTTCTATTCAATTGAAAATATATCTTCTCCTGGATTACTTTCTACTTTCTTGCAATCTAAGAAATAGTTTACCATAGAGGTGATAAAATTTCCATCATCAATGCAATAAGAAAACGTTTTGGTTTCAAATTTATTTATTTTTCTGGCGGTGCCAGGCACACACCAGCCATGTAACATAATATAATGGCATGCAGAGCAGCAGCAGAACGGGAGTCACTCGAGGAAGCCACACACTGGTTGTGTAACGCGTTGAGCACAGTCCTATGGGGCCGTGCCTACCTGCTTCTATTGAGTCTGAGCACCCAAAATACTGTACGTTATGTTTCTGTCTTGAGTAACTAATCGATGAAGGCTGAAATAATTAATGATGAATGTAACAGAAGCACAGTGTGGGTACCGAGGTTAACAAGTTTATCTTATTTCTCTTCATCCATTATCTGTGCATCTCTGATATTAAGTAAATCACCAAATCAAGAATTGGGTAAATATAACCTAAAACTTATGAGTCCTGCAATATTCCAATTACATTTTTGGCAATGTGAAAGGTGTGTGGTAAATCATCAGTCTGATTACTGAAGTGAGAATGTTGCAGATAACACCAGAAGATCCATTCCCCGGGAGTGATGGTTTCTTTATGATTCCCTATTATTAAGCAGTGATACTGTCTGAAGGACAGAAAAATAATTATGCTTTTTTTTTTTTTTTTTTTTTAGTTCAGTCTGGATGCTGATGTTATTCTTGTCAAAGTGAATGTGAAAAAATCCAATTGGGAGGCAGACTTCAGCATGACTTCAACTCCTGCTCAAGTCATGGTGGAAGGTGCTTGGGATACCTCAGGAAACATTTAGCAGCTCAGTAAACCAGGTCTGGAACTTGGAGGAAAGGGACTCATTTGCATCTCCACTTCTAAAAAATTTAAAGAAAAACAAATCTTTCTTGTTATTAAAAACAAATTTCCCAAGAGCATCTGGACTTTCCAAATGTTTAGCATGTGGATGACTCACCAGCTTTATGCTAAGATACCATGCTGTTATTTCAAAACCAAAATATCAGCTTTGACATTTTTATATGTTGCACAGAGATCCATAGTCTTTCTCATTATTATATATCATTTCAGCTTTTAAAAGTCTAAAAAAAAGTTTGGATTAAGCATGATGCTGATTTTGAATCCAGGAAGGTCTGTTACAAAAAGATTTTTCTCTGACAAAACATTTGGCAGAGGAATTGTGTTTTAAAAAGCCTTTATTGTTCTTGTTTGGCCAGACTTTCATATTAGCTGAATTGTACTTGTTGCAGAATTTGAAACAGGCAGGAAAAAGTTTTCCTTTTTTCCAAATAGCTTAGGACTTAGAATGGACCAAAGGCTGTCCTGAGCTAGGCTGATTAAGGTGGTCTTTCCAGGACTTCTCTGCTCACTGGGTCTTGTTAGAAGACAATTCAAAGAGTAGCTCTCCCACCACTTCTTGTCAAGCGGCCTTAACTTCTTAGAAACATAATTTATAAAGGGGGTAGGAGGGAAGAGAAGATTTAAAATACCTCATGTATATGCAGATTTCTTTGTTTTGAGAATTTTTACCAATATGAGTGGTTTAGAAGAGAGCTGGGGCTTTGCTTTTAGGTGCTTGTATAAAAAGCAAAGTAAAATGCCCTCCTTAAAGGATTTACAACTGCAAGACTTCTTTTTGGCTTCTGTGACTACATGTAATTTTCATGCATAAGGAATTATATGTGCACAAGGAATATATACTTAAATCTTGAGTGTGGTCATGAAAGTTATTACTTGGAATAAAATAAACTATGAGTCTTTTTGAATGGCCAGTACTAGGAAGGAGAATGTAATCTGAGGCAAGGAAGGACAAGTGCATTCCCTAGACATATCTATCGCTTGTGAAAAACTAATAAAGAATGAACTTGTTATTTTTGTTACAGTGAAGTATGGAGTTTCAGATAAAGAAAAATTTAGTTCCCAGAGATTTCCAGATCTTCAGCGCAAGGTGATCCTTTCGTTGGTGTAATAAAACCAGCAGGGCTGAAGCATCTTGGGATCTTTTGGTTAACTCATCCTAGACTGACATCTAGATGATCTCAAGATCAAGAATAAAACAGGTATATAAGGCTTCCCTATCTCCACGATGTAGCGCTATGGTTGTGTTATAAAATGTGTGCATATATACCAAATCCAGAGAGGATGATTTTAAGTGATGGAGACCTACATCACAAATATAGCAATTCAGGTCTTTGTGTATGTGCTATGTAAAATAAGTAGCTCTGGACTTGCTATGCACTATTTTTCATGATAAATTGGAGTCTTTCTTTAGCCACATAGGGTCATTAATTTTACATTTTCCTGGGTTCTCTCCAAATAGAAGGAAGGCTACTTTTTACTGTAGCTGTATTTGTATCTAGTACAGATATCAAATGGTTTCTATTTGTTTTATTAAGAGCCGTGGTTATAGTGGCATGACCCAAAAGTATGGAGCCTGTCAAGCAGCTGCTAAATTGCATCTCTTGTCCCATTCCCAAAAGGCCTTGCTCTGCTCTTGCACACCTGAACACAGGCGTCTACAGGCCTGAATAAAACAGGTATAGGTAGGAGAAGAGACCAACCTCCTCTCCAAAGGCTACATTGTTCTGTGGCAGTGTCCTATAAAAGCAAACTAGAACTTTTTAGCTACACTTTATTGTGAGGGATGGACTGGATATGCGGATATAATAATTGTAACTTCATAATCCCCCTGTATGTGGTCATCGCTACTTTTCTATGGTTCTGTAAATAAGATGATGGAGTCCCTCTCTTGGGGAACAGAACGCATTTCTTGAGCCCTGAAAATCCCTTTGCCTTCCCTGCTCCTATGCCTGCTATCCATTGCAGGCCATTAGGTATACAGTTCCCTCTCGGTAGCTAATGAGACTTAAATAAACATACTGAGAGACGAACACGGCTTCTACAGTTTAATAAATGATGCTGATTCTGGTCTCGATTACGCTGGTGTAAATCTGGAACACCGCCACTGCTTACAGTTGAATTACTCTAGATTTATATCATCAGAGCTGAATTTAGCCCATTGATTACAGTTTTTTAACCCACTGCAGTTTTATCACTGTGATTTAAGCCATTTTTAAACCCCAAATATAAAGATAGTTTAACAGATCAACTTGCGTACCTAATCTTTTCTGTATCACTTTGCATACTGCAACTCTAGCTTTATTTTTATCTGTTTTAAAACCTTACTTTTCCAATAGTGAAGGAGCTGATAACATTGTACTGATAACTGATAAGATAACATTACATATTATAATTAGAAGTTCAATGCTTCTTTTCTTAGAGAAAGCCCTTTAACTCTGCCCTTGAATTTTTGTGCTTTTGGCTGCAAGTAATGTGCAGCCCAAGTTTCTAAACGCAGTTTGACATCTGGTTCATGATTAAAATGAAGTGATTTGATGGATGGAAGAAACACAATGCATCTTAAACTATTCCGAGGAACAAAGTACTGTTTTGTTCTATAAAACAAGTAGCACCAGACATACTATGATCACATCACCAGTGTTATAATGAACAGGTTGTTCAGAATCTGCCAAAAATCAAAGGTGAGTCAATGGAAAAAAAGACACTAAGAGGAGAGACACAGCCAGTCAGCTCACAGGCAACATAAAACTTTGAGTCAAACAGCCTTCTACCACAGTCTTCCTTTTAGGTCAAAATACTGGTAAATGACAACACTCTTTGCAGAAATTGAGCCACTTTCCTTTAGACTATTCTTAGCTCAGGTGGAGAATGACTACCAAAAACTATATATAGTATAAAGAAGGAAATTTCTATGCATTTTAATTCTAAGATGGAGATGCCAAACATACATGAAATGCCACGATTTTAACCTTTTTTTTGAAGCTGATTCAGCTCAGTAATGCTTCTGGAAAGTGTTAGAATTGGTGAAAAAGGGGAATATGAATTGATGTAGTAAAGGTATAAGGGAACAGGAATCTCTCATTGTATGAGTCTTGAGAACATAAAATATGAAGATATTCCAAGCTGACTTTGGGTTAAACGCAATTGCCAGTTTTGATGAAGCGATGATCTTCAGCAGTGCTGAGGACAGGAATCCATACATCTCATAATGGTTACGCATATCTTCTTGTTATAATAAGAAGAAAATCTGTGTGGGAAGGGGGAGGGGAAAGAAGATATAAAAACCTGTGTAACAGAAGCCATTTAAAATACAAGATTTGCCAACTATGGTTACCATAGTTACCTTGCATTATAATTATAGAAGAAAGATCTCTGGTGGTCTTATTTAACCATGTGTGGGACGTATCGGTGATTGGATGATGACCCGTGTTCTTTGAAATAGAGACTAGACATACCCTCTTTCAGCACATCAGACTCATGGAAATGAATTAGTAAACTCATTAAAAAAGTCAACCTGTCAGTGTAATAGTGATGAATTATGTTTATTTCAAGACATCTGGTCACATTTCCTGGAGATGTAAGACTGAAAACTGTTAAGAACAGGAAAAAAAGTTAGCTGAGTGCTTTAGTATTAATTTTCAAACCCACTAAGTCAGGTCATGTGCTCCAAGAGAGCTGATACACACTCCTGACAAAGAATTAAAGTACACTGACAAGTCTAGATTAACTTTGATGATGGAATAGAAGCCTGTTAAAGTTATATATGTAAGCCTCTGTGGTTCATTGTCCTTCCTATTTGTAAGCTGGCCATTCCTGAGACATGTATGATCTCTCCCTATAGCTTATCACTTTGGAGATTTTTTTTTATTTTTTCATCTTAGGAAAAAAAGAATTGAGGAGTTTCAGAATATTCTTAATAGTGCAGGACAGCACATGTTCTCCAGCTGTTTTTCCTTGAAGATCATACTGGCCCAGATCTAATGTGGGGCTTGGAAGATGCAGATGCAATACCCTATTGCACCTAAATTATCCTTTGGATTCTCATGCCTGGTACCACCCATGGACTACTTGTAGATAATTTGTCTTGCCATTGTTCTACCATTTATCCTGGGGACAATGATATACAGGACTGCACAAGGCAAAGGTACAGGCTACCTCATGTGCCTAGGAACTGCTACTCATAGAAACCCAAAAATACAAACCTCTTGAACTTCCCCTTCTAGGCCTTGGGAAGAATTTGCAGTATCAAGTCTTTAATCCTTCCTAATTGATTAATTCCCGAAGTTGACCTTTTTTGCCCTTTTTGAAGCTTCCTCCTACATACCTTTATGAAAAACCTACAGCTGAGCAAAATATAAAACTGTACTTAAACAAGAGAAGGACTGTTTTGTAGCCTGGTGGCTTTTGAGTTATAGCTGCATTGGCCTTTTAAGATGCTGTAGATATATTTACATTGTGGTCAAACAACTGACCTTGCTATAAGCTGGCTAGTTTGGGACCTGCTAACATCATTGTCACGGCAGCTCAAGCTAGCTGCCCTTGTATTTATCTATGTCTGAGGCAGATTTTGCAGCCTCCTTTAAGCTTGTGGCTCCTTCATCTACCACTGAGATCAGCACCTGAAATAAAGTTTAAAATTACACTAGGTGTGTCTGCAAGGGTTGGAATGAATCCTTTCAACTGTAAACATAAAACACTCTGTGCCATGTTGTGGCTCGTGCTTCACTTTCTGTCAGTTTGGCATTTTCTGTGGCAGCACCATTACTTTTTTATTAGATCTCCTTGTTTCCCACAACTTCTTCCTGAGAAAAATCAACCTGACTGTTCTGTTTTTCTACCCAGACTACTCATGCTTTGATCACCCAAATCACGGCATGCTTGTGAAGCAAGGAGACGCTATAGTAGTATTTATTATAAAGAGAAGAGCCCCTTGGTTTACATAAGGTTTACATAGGGCTATCTAGGACATTGAACACTGGCCATTTCCTGCTTGATTGGTTTTTAGGCTCTCATCATGGCTGCAGAGGAGGAGTTACCACAACATCAACGGTTCTGTCACCTCCCTGTTCTGCATTGCTGTTTTATTCTGTTGTAATTCTAGCCTGGTTTCCAAATTACCTTTAGTACTATATTAAAATCCTGGAATATAACTAAAAAAAGGTCCCTATCCTGAAACATTTCCTTTAATCACTAAATTTTTACATCAGAAAAGGTCTGAAAAACGCTTAATCCATTTTGCATGTGTTATCTATTTTCTGTTCTGACACTGACCCAGAGATATCAATTGTTTAGATCGTCCTGCTTGTACGACAGATTTTTTAGTTAGTGTAAACTGGAGTAACTCTTGATTCTGCTGGGCTATGCCAGCCTACATATATTAATAATCTGACTTGTAATTTGCTTGTTCTCTATACACTGAACATTCACTCATCCTACACCTAGAATGAAGGATGGAAGTGGGAAGGAAATAAAAAGAGCCTGGCATATTTCTTACTGTGAAAAACAATTCTTATTCTACTCACATACTGATATGTCAAAGAAACCAGTAAATCTTAAGAGTATGTTGCAGGTCAGCATTTTAATCTTTTTTCTTTGTGATGAAGAGATTAATCATAAAGGTGCAATACTTTATGGCAGTGAAAAAATATATTGATGGAAATTATTTTTATGGGGCTCACATTGCTTTATTAGTCTCCATAACATGATTAAAACAATTCAGAGAAGCAAACCATGGCAACCTCACTGTACTTCCTGAATCCTATCCTTTCTTTACGGAGTGGCATTTATTGGCTGGAGAGGAGATTAACTAAGAACTGGAAAGACCCAAATGTTCCATACTTGCTGCATGACCATGGAGTCTGCAGAATCTCTAGAGCCACTTGATACTATTTCTGCAGTCTTCTGTGAAGCCTAGCAGCCTGAATATGTGAAAAAAGATCTGTTAGTTTTCAGTGGGGGAGGGTGTAGCTTTTGACTGATGCCCCACATGCATGAATGACTAAATTTAAGCCTGTTAAGCCTTTTCTCCAGGTCTCAGCCTTGACTGGACATAGAGGGTGGGGGAACATTTACTTTCTCATTCTGAGTAGCCTCCATTTTACACAACAGAAGTGGTAATTATCACAGATTCTTCTGTGCTAAGAAAACAGTGTAAGACTGTTAAGATGTAACAAATTGTCTTCATTTTGAAGTGGGTTTTCCTTTTTTATCCATAGAAGTAATGCAGTAATGAACATGAATAATTAATTCTTGCTGCAAAGCCAGATGCTAAATTGTTTCACAAGCAAATTGTTTGTTTATGCAAGTGAGATAATAGACCCTTAAACTCATTTTTGCACATATATACAGTGCCTAATATTAACATACTAACATGGCCTAAACATTGTGGTTGCAGCTATTTGGACATGTGGAGGCATATGCACAAAGTAGCTTGCTGATACGGTTCTGGCCCAGTTCCAGTCCAAAAGCTCACACTGAAGAAACCAACTGCACTGAGCTGTCTGATTTTACGAATCAGAACTTTTCATAAGAATCTTTTCAAAATGCATGTTCAGAATTTAATCCAGCAATGATGAAATGGGTAAGAAAAGCTTAGTAGTTCATTGGTCCACTCTGTGGGAATTATTATTATACAAGAATTTGCAAGACTAGAATCTTAAATTTGAAACTTTTCTGTGGGGATGATAGCAGTGTCTATTATCTAAGGCAAGAGCATTCCTTGAGGTGAGCCAATGCCAAACATCCGACACCTGGAAGCTCAGCGAGGTTTAATTTTTTTTTTTTTTTCATTACTCTGTCTTCTGTTTTACTCCTACATCTGCAGATTTGAATATTCAAGCAAAAGCTGAGAGTGGGAGTACATTATTTTGGGCTACTGGTATTTAGTTTGAAATTGTCAATCAGCCTACAGTCAGTGTACAGTGAAGAACAAATACTGCCTCAATCTGAAAAAAAAGCACTCATTACTGTTGATATAAAATGAATTTATACTGAATAATCCTAAATTAAATGTTAATAGTTCACAGATTGTGTATCAAATGTTGCTGCATGTTGAGTTCCTCACTGGGTTCTGCAGTAGTGTAAGCAGAAGTACACATGGAGCGTAAGTAAAAATGACTTCCCATAAACTCATTTTTCTTACCATTTTCTCAAGATCAGTAGCAATTTTCCTGCAGTGAATTAAAAACCCGCAATTTTCTTTTGTCTTCTCTGTATTCTTCACCCAAGTGGATTTAGACTTAACACTCCAAAACTGCTACTCATATAAGGCAGAAACATCTGCACGTGCTCAGTCTGCTATCAACTAAATAAACTCAACCTTCAGAAACCGCTCAAAGAAAACAGGACAAATTCACACATATCCAGTAGCTCTATGTCAGTGTCACCTCTGGAAGAAACACAAATAATATAAAAAAATGCATAGGTGACCTGTAAATAAATTGAAATTTCCAAAGCATTGGTGATATGAAGATGCTTATACAAAAACTTGGGAATTAAAAATTGAAAAGCAATGTAATTGTCAAGTTGTTAAGACTTGGGTAGAATATTACCTTCTGTATTTTTCCAGCTAAAGATGATTTTTCAGAAGAAAGATTGGATGTCACAGTGACTTCAGCTAAGCTGCTGACTGAAGTTTGGCCTGAGGAATGGCGGGTGCTGTGTTGATGTGGTGGCCATCTGCTTGACTGGTTTTATGCCACTGTGGTGGAATGGCTCGTAAGAAGACTTGCTGAACTGCTGAGAAGTAAGCGGAATACTTTTATACTGGAAAATACTAGTTTATCAATACAGAAAATTTTCCATAAAATGCATTTCTTTTGAGAAAAAGGTTTGCTAAGAGGGCAACTCATATCCAGTGTGAGATTTCTATTCAGAAAGAGAGAAAGGGTCAATACAGACCCTCTTGACATCTCAGGGTGCTATAACACCTTGTTTGGCTGGCCACTGTTCTGAGGAACCCTGGATCTTGAAAAACATAGTATACTGCATTTTTCCTGGCTTGTTTTTTAAAAATGGGTTTTATTTTTTTCATTCTAACTTAGGATAAAACAATCCTGAAAATGTCTTTTTTTTGCAGTTCTTGTTGGATTGTTGATAGTTCTGTTCAGTAATTTTCCAGTGGGTATTTGCTTAAGATTATGATTCAAGCATCTTCAAAAAATAATTGACATGTATTCCTTTGGTACATTCGTTAGTGATATGTGAAACAGAACATTCTTATGCATGTGTTTGAATATGCAATATTTATCCCTTCAGAAATAAACTCTGTTCAGGATGGTAGCCTTAACCTGTTTTATTTACATATTAAAAATAATAAAATAACTTAATACTTAATGACCCCCAAAGTTCTTTGTTCAGAAAATAAAATTTGCTAGAATTTACTGAATTACTTCTTGCAGTGTTAGTAAAGCAAATTATTCCTTTCTAATTAGTAGAAATCAGAAAATGCCATAACTTCTATCTAAAAAGTTCGAGCAGGTCTTCTGAGGGCAGAGTAGTTAATAATGCACAGCCTGATATGCACCATCCCTGTTATGGAAGCTAATACTGCTAATTATGCAGTGAACTCTGCCAGAAGCAACCACTCAGAAAACATAACAGAAGCCCTTTGCAGAAGAGGAGTCATTGCAAACGACAAAAGTGGAGCAGAGCTGTCAATACAGGTATAAGGGTGGCCTCTGGTTTTGTGTGCCACGGTGAGAAGCTGTGGAAGTTCTGCTTTCAGAGGTTGTTTCTTGTGGAGATCCTTTTCTTGTTCAGTTATTATTGGACATGTGCCCAAGATTATATCCAGGCAGACTGAGGTCCTCGCAGGGCTAGCTCTGTGAATATATTTTAATAAGAAGAAATCTACATATTTCTAGCTACTCAAATTCCTGTTCTTGTCCTAGCATCTCTAACCAAAAGACCTGAATAGTGAAATAGCTATATACTTATGCCAAGGTTTTATTTTGACTTCTTTGTAGGATTTTAATTTTTAAGCTTTTCAGTATAATCTTAAATGGTAACCTGTCATGGGCTTGGTATTAAGGTAGATACATGATGTTTCTAGTCATGTAAGGTCAAGTTTGGAAAGCAGTCATCATATTTTCACTGTGTCTATCTGGGCATCCCAAATGAACAAATATAACTTGATCTTTCAGAACTGCTTGGTATCTGAATCTGCTGTTGGCCTTACTTCAATACTCTGATGTGCATTGAAATCACAAGGCAGTTTTGGCTCCAAGCTACCATCAACTAAATTATGCATCAGCATAATCAAGATAAATCAACAGTACTCTGTTGATACAAATACAGGATCACCTTAAGTACTAACAGAAGCACTTCATTTTCACTTATAGTTCATCTTGCAAATTTTTTTACTTTTGTCTTCTGCAGATTCTGGGGACTCTAAGCTACTCTGTGGTTGTGAAACCATTTTGAACATTGCACTGCTTCTCAGTGCTGAGTCATGTGAAAGAAATAAAGAAATTGATACAATCTTTTTCAGACTTGCCTCTTGACAGTCATATACTTCAGGGGAGGATGCAGGTTGTCCACATTTTTATGTAGCTTTCTGTGCTTTGAAGGAAAGGGTCATTCCCATTTCCATTTGCATTTTAACATGATTTTCACAGTAAGATTTCAGTACTTTACTCTTAGGCTTTGACCTGGAACTGTGCTAAACAGCCATAAGCTTTGATACTATATCTGGGAAATATATGGAATACTGCTCCATTGCAAACAAACCCTAACAGTGTGGCTTCAACATCACTGATACTCAAGAGATGGAAAATATCACTGACCAAACACTGCCCTTCCACATTTGCAAATATCATAATCTTTTATAAAGCAATGGGAACTGCCTGTATATATGGGAAGCAGAAATTCGCCCTGAATTAAAATGAACATATGAAAAAATCAGAGAACACAGGGCTTACAGAAAATGTTTCTTTGCTCCAAAGCACCGGTTCATACAGAGGCCAGGAAAGCAGCGACTGTTGGCTGTCATCATTTGGTAGCCTGTGTGAAATGAGATAGTAAGTGCTGCCAGGTACATTTTCTGACTAATCCGATGCCTGTTCAGCTACAGGAGTTGAGAATGTGCCTAAATAATGAAATATTCCCCACGCTCGAAATCAAGCAGGTGGTTTAGTACCTTGATGAGTCAGGTGTCATAACAGAAAGCACTATAACTCTTCATGCTTGTTGGCATGTCTATAGGTAGGCTCAGCCAAGAGGACAAGAAAGGAACGGACTTCTCAGCCCAGGAAGCTTGTTGGCAGCATAATGTGGGAGCTTACTCTGTCACTGCCTAGGCTGTGCTGGAAGATTAATGGTTATTTTACTCTGACTGCCTTCAAGTAGGAAACTGCGATATTGACTCTTTAAGAATGACTAGAGGTTTGTGTGTGCATCTCTGTATAAATGCACAATTGCATATAAAATGCATACAGACACGTGCACAACATGTATATACAGCTTCTGGTAATGTAAATAGCTCTGCTACTACAGGGATTCACATAAAAAACCCCAGTGGTTTTATCAACCTTTCTCTGCACCTTACAGCTATCACCCCTCAAACAACTTTTTCACTTTTTTAGGGATGACATTTCATTGCAAAGTGAATAAAAATAAGAAAGAATGGCTAAAAACACGATAGGAACATTAAGAATTGTAAACCTTGTGCTTAATCAGATGCTTTTCTATAGTTTTATCATTATGAGTTTTCTGCATGAGAGGGTGGTGTGTGAAGAACATCTGAGGAATTACTATAGTTAAAAGGAAGTGGAAAATACTTGTTATTTCCAAGGACTGGGTTTTCAATGGCTCTTTTGTTTATGTCTCAAAGTGTGCACATAGACAGACAAGAGTTTAAAGTTCTTTCCCAAGGCCTTCAAATCCCGCAGTTTATTCCTCCTTTTGAAAGCAGAGGCCTCACTCACAGCTCAGAGAAAGGGTGTAAACTTTAGTACGCTAGGAGAAATCAGTTATTGTGATTTTGTAGCCGAGCTGGCCGATCGCGCACATGAGCAGGGAGAGAGGCTCGTGGTAACGCTTACACATTGTCTGAAAGTTAGCCAATGTTTCGGGGACATCAGCAAGCACTGGATCAGCCACAGCATATATCCAAATGCCTACAGCCAGAGGAGTGGGCCAAAATGATCCTTTTGTGATTTTCTTCACTCTCAACACATTTGAGGACTCCCATGGTAGATTTTCATGTGAGAGCACAGTGCTCACTGCATTTGGGGCACGACTTTCTCCTGGTGCCCCACCACCTGTCACTGGCTGGTTGGTTAGCTGCCAAAGGCTGCTTATCACAGCCTGGAGAGGTATATTAAAAAACTAGAGCTTCATGTTTGTAAGTGTGACTTGGCAGTAAGTATTGTCTCAAAAAATCCCATTGCTTAGGGATGGGCAACCACTGGGCTGTGCTGGGGAAATCCCTAATTATTGTCTAATGGCCATAGCAATTGCAAATTCATAAGGGCAATGAACTGTCTTAACATATTTAATATATCCCTAAATCATATATAGCAAGTCAAATGCCCTAGTACACCCATTTTATGTCTTAAAAAAAAAAAAAGAAACAACTTGGTCACTATACTGAATAAGCTGAAAAATGCATCTTTTATGTAGTAAGCTAATATTTACAACCAACCAATATGCTGGGTGCTCAGCTGAGACACTTGGACAAAGACTAGTTCACTGAAAACATGAACATGAAGAGCCTTCTCTCTGAAGATGGAGCAGCTTTGAGATGCTCCATGTTAGGCAGGCAGAAATCTAGACATCCTGAGTATTTAGATACTTGGTGGTTTTGGTTTTTTTTCAGATGAGGCAACAGGAGAAACCAATTTAAAAAACAGACCACTGTTATTTCAATGGTTCATAAAACAACCCCAGATCTCCCTCTTGCTTCTGCTGTACCTGGGACCACCCTACAGAACCGCTAAGTGCATGCCCAGAGTGTAACAGAGGAAGGCTGTGAGTTCACTCCAAACTCTCAAGAATTTGAAGCTGTCAAACTACTTTACCTTCATCTCTGTGCTTTTACCTCCTCAACTGACCTTTTATGTTGTTTTAAATTATTTCATAGCTATCTAAATTTAATTTCACAAACCCACAACAAATAAGACTGTAAGCAAAGAGAAACTCATATTTGTACTATTACACTAATAGGCTTAATAACAATAATCCACCAACATCTGCAATCATAAAATAAAAACTTCATTATCATTTCAATACAGTTAATACAAATCCTCAGGTTCTCCAGTACACCAGCTGTGTCCTGGTGCTCAACAACACAAAACAGCAATTCATGCAAAATTACCAATCTTTG
>NW_009258616.1:823138-874963 GCF_000687185.1 Egretta garzetta | reverse complement strand
TTTCCTCTCACTGGAAGTCTTTCATTTCCTAGGAGAATACAAATGATCATCTGCAAGGATGCCTTCAGTAGCCTTCTCACCTCCAGTACCATGCCTCCAGCTCTTTACTCCTCACAGTTAAAAGCCTCAGGTGTTTGGTTAATGGTCTCTACTGATTTGGGTGATGTGCTGCTTTCTCCAGTGCTGCTGGCATTGCTCTAGACTTGCCCATGATTTTCTCTAGCACCTCTAACTAGCTTGGAAGCTTAGAGCATTAGGAAAAATACTCCTGTAACAATAATATTTTCTGACATCTTTCCTTAAGGATTGTGAAATGCTCAGAAAAGCAAACCAACCAATATTTAATGCTTCTCTTTGAATTAGGATGATACTCATAGTGTTGGATACTCTGTTCAGCTAGAAACTTGAGGCCTTAACCAGGAGCAAGACCTGAATGTGTTGGGCACTGTGCATGCTTTTTCTAGGAAAAGTTCCTCAGAAGGTGTTTGCAACTTAAAGGCATAACAGAGGCAAGAGGCTAAGAGGAGGAGATAACTTCAGGATGAAATATTTCTCTCCTGAATTTGAGCCAGTAATTCAGAAATAGTCCCATTGCACTGGACTTACTGGTTCAATCAGTGATAGCAGTTTTCCAGTGTGCATTGTAAACATGTATTAGAGAGGTGATCAGATCAGAGAGTTCATGATGCTGAGATATTACTTGTGTCCCTCCCAGGCAGCTTCTCATCTCTGCCAAGTAGCCAGCCAGTGAAAGGACAGTTTCTGTTTCAGACTCCTGGGTTGCTCTCGCATTTCCTCTCCATCTTACTCAGTTGGCCACCTTGTCATTCCCGGTGTGGGTACAGAAGAGCTTGCGAGTTTGCTGACTGAGATAATGGATGTCTTCCCAGCAATTCTTTTGGGAGGGGAAAGGAGGCAAAAAGTTTGCCTGTCAGTTGGCTGCATCTGTTAGTCCCCAAAGCCTATTGAGAATACAGAAAGAGGAATGAACATCTCAGATAATGCCCTATTATGTAGCAGACCACAGATCTCTCAAGCTGCCATTAGGATGAGATTCAGCACTGGTAGACAGAAGAATAGTCTAAAATAATTAACCATTATGAGAGGGTTGGCACCTTTCCTGAAACCATCCTGCACTGTACCTTGGTAGAAAGAGGACACAAGCTGTCTTAGCTCAACGTGTTAGCTACACACTCACTCTCCTTTTATATTGGGAAGCTCCAGTGTTTCTATGCCCCATGGTACTCTGGCAAATAAAATAGTGTCTAAATGAACAACTGGCATACTTCTTTTAAGAACATAGCGTTCCCAGGTGACAGGATACATGCCTCTCTACATTTATCATTTAGTTACTCACTAGTAGAGAGAATAAAGACAGCCCAATGGTGTCAGGACCACAAGAGTCCGTAAACAGTGCTGTTTGTTCACTGGGCAGGTGAAAAGTTTTGAGATGTAAACCATTTAAAGGCGTTTTAACCTCACTGGGAAGATAACATCATGTTTTGATATTGTTTTTTAAAATAAGTATCAGAATTGTGTTTGGGCAAATAGCGTGCTGGTAAAATGGGCAAAACACTTTATGACTTGAACTGACGAAGCGAGGGGAGCCAGATGCTATACTGCAGTCAGCCATTGTTCTTTTAGACAAATCACTTCCTCAGTGCTATCTCCTCCTGTCATTCCCTATCGTGTTTATTTGCACTGCAGACTCCTTATGGCAAGAGATGTTTCCTAATAATTGTGAGTCTGCAGCCTAAAATTTTCAGACCTTACTCCTGGTTCATTTTCATGCTGTTTTCAGATCTGAAGTGACTTGTATGGAGCAGGTTCAAGGGGAGATTCTGCACAATGCTTCTGGTGCTGTGGAACCAACTCAGGTGTGTTTGCACTGAAAATGTACTCCGCTGATACTCCGTAAAAACCTGAAGAGTTATAAATTTGGCTTTTAAGGTCCAGCTTTGAAGCTACTGAGGTATTTTTGTTGCTGTGCATATAGAATTTTTCATTTTAGCTTAAAGTCCACATTTTCAAGCCTGTAATAATTTATCACAATGCCCAGGATTATAAAACTTTAATTCTGAGACTTACTGTTAATATTTATATTCAAAAAAATAAAGTCCAGGAAATGACCAACCCCAAACCAGCTCTGGACTTGTTATCTGAGAAATATGGCATTTTTCATTTTGTGTAGACCCCTAACTAAAACTTGCCACATAAGCCTATTTTATTTCAGCAACAATGAATTTCAAAAATGAATGATAAAAAAAGTTTCTCTCATTCTGATTTGAGATTGTCAGAACAAATCATTTAGTTAACAGCTTTATGACTGCTCCATTCTGCTATCACTGCTATGTCTAAAGGTCAATCTCTTTACCCCATAATACAGATTTTTTTTTGTTTGCGTAGCTGATTCAGTCTTTCCTCCCTGAGTCAGATGGAACAATCTCCCTTTGACCTTCTCTGCAGGTGTTGTAGACAAAATTCTGCACAAGATATTAAGAGGGAATATGCACAGACTTTCAACTTTGACTATGGATTCAATAGAAGGAAGAGAAAAATGATCCAGCATCAGCATAAGAATGCAAAAACATCCCACAGGAGTGGGATGCTTTCTTGAGCTCTTTGAGAATAAGGGCTCTTCTCTTAGGAATACAGTACAGCTACTAACTCATTACTTAGGCAGAGATTAGCACTTTGAAGTACCACGTATTTTATAATCTTTATATAGACCAAAGAGACAGCTTGATGGACGACTTTTCTGATGTCATCCTGTCACGATGACTCTCAACAAACTTGATATTTACCCCCTTTTTTTCCACAATTTCTGTTGTATAACAGTAATATGACAGTAAGCAGAGTGTTTCAAATCAATGGTGCATTTCTTGCCTGGTGGAAATCACTTCGCCTTCATATATGTTTCCAGACTGCTTCATCTGAAGATCAAAACAATTCCTTAGAAACATCATGGGCATTCACTGTCCTTACACTTCAGCAAATCACAGGCAGTCTCCAGTTTTTGACTGAATGAAAACATTTTCTGTCAAATGGCACCCATAATACAGATGATGGCCTCAAAATATGAATCTAAGCCTGCTGTTCAAGGAGGGTGGGCAGTGCAGCATAACCCTACCAACAACAAATAGCCTGTCTGTTCCTTTTCTGTGTGGTTGCCACTGCAGTTCGGTTATGAGAAACAGGATTTTAAGGTATTATTAGCTGAGGACTCAGGGCATCTGAATTTGATTCCTTGTGATACCACTAATGTCCTCTGGGATACTGGTTAAGTCTAGATCCAGCAAAGGTCTTCAGCGCCCTGCAAGGCAATGCCCAGGTGTACAGAGTGCAGAGCTTTGTGTCTGGTAGTAGTTAGGCTTCCTATGTAGTGACTTGTTATAAATGAGATATAAAACAGCTTTCCTGTTAAGCACAAAGACTTAGATGCCTGAGTACACTTTAGACCTTCAACTCCTGTCAGGGAGTCAGGGTGGCAGGTAAAAGCCTCCTTGAATGAATATTCAACCAGTGCCCAGAGTCCACCCAACAGAGATACGTGCCTACATTTCTTTGAAGGAACAGAGCAGAGTTCTTTATTTTTGTTGTTTCTGTCTCTCCTACACAATACACATGATAAATAAAACCATAATCTCCTCAGTAGCTATCATCCTCTCCAAGTTGAGGTTTTAGGACAGTATCACTGCAAGTACTTAACTCCTAGGGGAAGACTACCTTTTAACAGTGAAATCCTATCATAAATTTTCTAGAAGACACTTTTATGCAGCTCTTAAATTTCCCTCAGCTCTTTAGGTGAGATATCTGGGTGAATGTTGTCAGATATTGTATATTATTGTGATTCCATTGTGTTCTTTACACCAATTGATGTGTACTGAGAATCTGGATATGTGCATCTGTTCCTTCCCTTTGCTTCAGCAAGGCAAGCCTTTTCTTTGAGGTCATGAGTCCCGAAGAATGGGCCTGAACCATCTCTGTCATAGCTCACTGTGTGCTTGCCAAAACCTCCTGCTCAGTGTGAGACCATCCTACTATGATTCCAGCAGAAAATCTGTTGCTATTTTCAACTTGCTATGTCTTAACTAGTTCATGGGGCTCTTTCAGGTTGTTCAGTTTGCAAATGCGTTTCAAAGGAGACAGTAAATTCAGACTGTTATTGCAGCAGAGCAGCCCAAAAGATTTTTCCACAGCATTTCCCTTCTGCAGCAACCTTCTTTCCTCTAAGCACTGCTGGAGCTTCCTTGTCTTCTATTTTGTCACCTCTCATGGTGCCCTCCCCACTCTTCTACCTGAGGGAAAAAGTGCCTCCTGTGGGGAGCATAAACAGAGAAAGTTTACCCCACGTCTGGTTTGAACAATGTATAGTTTATTTACTTCTCATAGATGTCAACACTGACATCTTTTTTATTTATTACTACACCTTGAAAGGAGCTTTCTGCATTCAGAGGCATGGGCAAATCACAGTTCCACAGTGCCCTATCCCAGCTGGACATACAGTCTTCAATTTCCACATTTCTGTAAGTGGCCAGTTCCTGGAACCACCTAATGGAGAGGACATTTTTGTTCCAGGAGCAGTCTTGCAAGTAAAACCTCATGATAGTGGGTTCTTGGGCTAAATAAATGCTGAATAGAAAAGCCATCCAGGGATTTGGTCCTATAGAACCACTGCATGTGAGAGTCAGTGACTTTCGATCAGTAACCCTATGCTCTGCTGTCTTGTATGTTGGTCATAAGGATCATATAGAAGGGTCATTGAGTTTGTAAGCAATGTGATATGTTGGAAAAAAGCATGCTAACGTCAGTATGTGAAGAAACTGACTTGCACCTCTGGTACATTTAGCATTCCTTATTTTGAAATTGTCCTATATTAATGAACAAATGGATTTTTATGCACATTTACACACAATTATCTGTACTTTATATAATACGTTATTATTTTATCTCACTAGCTATGAGCAAGCCCTGTTCTTGCACATTTTTTATTCAAGTCTTGCTTGCTTAGAGATGTAGCTTGATTTTTAATAGGCTTATCTATTCTATTTACTGTTCCAACAAACTTATGTGAATATATACAGAGTCCAAAAAAAAGTTTCTCCATGGCTGGACAAAGGATTTTTTCAAACTATGGATCTGCAAACTGTGAAAACTGATATAATATGAAGAGGAAGGCCTTTTTCAAAGACAGGTTGGGAGGCCTTGCATACCTAACACTGACAAAAGTAGCTGCATGCTCTATACGCATTAACTCCAGTTCTAGGTGGGCTGCAGCATTTTCTGAATTGTGGCTATTCTGCAAAAATAGGTAATCTTTTTTCTGAAATTCTGCGAGGATAGCAGGATTTTCCATAGCATTTCTGTGACTGAACTGTATATCAGTGGTACTGACAAAAAGCAAATGTTAAGCTGACAGTCCATAGGTATTTGTGTTAGGACTGGTTTCTGTTACATTGGACAAAGCATTGCTCGACACAGAAGACAGACAGAAACCCCTTTCAAAAGACCCCTGTCACAGAGTAAGAAAATTAGCCTGCTTGTGATGTGATTATCCCTGTTTTAAATAACATTTAGAGGATACTTTGTGCACATGAGAACAATAATGAATAGAAATAAAAAGGTGATATTAGACATTCCATAGAACAGAGACTCGGTTTTGGTCTCTTTCTGCTACCTTTAAGGAGTCCTTGTCCATGAATGTGGTTTGTGGATTATAGGAAGTTTAATTAAAAAAAAAATTAATCATATTACAACTTGTTGCTGTTACCTTTTGTTCAGTCAGATAGCACTTGAAAAACACAGAGAGGAAAGATTCAGAATTTCCCCAGGTACTTTAGCCCTCTTTCTTGTCAGCTTCCCTCCTGGCTTTTCCCCAAGAGAAAGTCCAAGGTCTGGTGATTTCTTCAAACCCCTCCCTTTGTAAAAGTTCTGCCCACCAGAAGGAGTAGAAAGCGCATTACTGTACTCAGTAACTGCTCACAGTGAATGAACACAGGTCAGGTTTTTTTGGTCAGTATTTGTGGTAACAAACCTTGTCACCTACAGAGCTTATGTAATGAATTAATTAAAGGAGAGAAAAGCATTCTCAAGGAGTATTCCCAACCAGAAAAGAATCCAACTTTGTCACATTAATGCCTCAGCTCCATTCTGTAGTTTTCACAACACTGTATCTACAAATTTGTGTTGCGTGCCCTTAGTCGTTCTAGCCACAACACTCAGATTTATGACAGCGTAGATTTCCCATTGGAGCAGATGGCATACTGCAGCAGAATTTATTAGAGCTGCATTTCCCAGACCCTTTTCTGCAGCGCTTTTGCTCCTTCCCCTCCTTTTCCTGACGTGACAGGGCATCGTATGGCTCTGACACTGAAATCAGTATGAAGACACGTGTGGCTCCTTGCAAATCTGCTCTGCATAAATAATCACTCGGATGACTGACCTGCTAGGGCGCCTAGCTGGCAATCACACAGCAAAGCCTGTGATTTCTCCCGTTTGGTGCTGCTCCACCATTCCCTTATCCTGACTTCTAAGCTGTTATGTGTCTCTCGTGTCTGACATCAGAAAAGATAATCAGCTGTGGCTTAGGAACATTATCATTCTTAGGTCTTATGTGTAAGTATCTTGGGCTGGTAAGACGACAGGTAGGCATCAAAAAAAGGACGTGACTGGACAAAATAAGGCCAAGTTACGAGTGTTTAGGTTTCCAGGAGGTGTTATAATTTCAGTTCTTCCATAAATCAGGTTTGTAACAGATGGGTGAAATGTAGGTCAGATGCAGCAGGCATCTTAGTAAGCACTTGCTTTATGGTTCCTTTGATCATTTCTGTCTCTTGTCACGTGATAAAAAGGTTTAAATCAGTCTGTGCAGCCCACTTCCAACATGACAAGGGGTAATGAGAGGACAAAACCTGCAACACAAAGGGCAGGATTCTGGCATTCATCTGTGCCTTGGCCAGATTCATCCTGGATGCACACCGGATAAAGCAGTGGTGTCGCAGGCAGGCAGAATTTGCACCCCTGTTGATAAGTACTGCGACACATATGATACACAAGACCACACACTGAGCTGAAGCTCTTGCAATCCCAGGGTATCAAAGGGTCAACCAAGGACATAGTGGCAGCCTCGACTTTGAATTTCCTAGCTGTTGTTGACTGGCACAATGCTTGAGGTTTACCTGTCTGCCTTTATATTTAGAAAAGAGCTGTTTGAGAAACAGAGCCCCTTCCTCCAAACCAATAAGCAATTCCCAGTCCTTTCTTCTTAATGGCTCACGGCCCCTTCAATAAACGTATGTACTGAAGACTTTAAATGACAGGGTTTTACATGGGATATCCTTTGGAGCTGTGAGGGCACGCTGTATAAATACGTCATAGCTCACAGGCACAAGGGACGTAGCTGCTCCTTTGGAGCTGTGATAGCGGCTGGTGGTGACGCCCCAGCTGCACGTGCTGCCGGCTCCCAGCTCCTGACGCATGCAGAGCCCCTGCAGCCGCCTCCTGCATTGCTGGGCAGAGAGCTAATGGAGATCACTGCTGCCTATCTGATTTAGCTTTAAATCTAAAAAATAAACACGCACAACAAGATTCAAAATCATCTGGCGTAGTACCCTTTCTTCCTGAACACCATTCTCCCCAACTGTTTTCCTCACATCTGGTATCTTTTCCTAAATTGGACACCATGTTTCTTGTTTTATATCACTGACTAGGATTTTAATCCCCATTAAAAGGTGAGTGAAACCCAGGAATTGTTTTCCTCATACATTTCTAAGTTTGCTTAGTTCGGAGCCTAAGAGTAAATTATTTTTATTATTGTCATTATTTCTTTATATACTTTATACATATTATTTTTTTATGTACTGCCTAGTACATAAAAAAATGTAACCTAGTAAAAGCACTTACATATGTGCTTAATTCAGCTTAAGGATATAAGTACTTCACCTTCTGACATCTCTGGGTACAGCTGTAAATAGGAAATTATAGTTACTGGTACAGAAAGACATACTGATTTCAAAATCTCTGACTCAGAATACTTTACAGCCTGCATGGAAAATAATGCTTGAGTTAGAATAATCTCTATGGGCAAAAGGGGGGTAGGAAATGACATTTTTGTGCTATACCTCTGGGAGCCACTGCTGTTAAGTGCAAGCCAGACCTGCAGTGGGGCAGATGAAGGCCAGGCTACACCTTCCTCTGCAATCATTGCATTACGAGGGGTGCCTCTGGCTGGGGCCTAAGGACAACACCCACTGGAACTGAAATCAATGATAACCTTTCCATGGCATGAAGTAGCTTTTGGATAGGATCCAATAGGAACAAATTTTAGCTCACTGTGGAACTGAGTATCTTTGTTGCCATCCTGTTTATTTAAAAGGAATGTGCAAAGACCTGTTTCCCTCACGCAGAAGAAACTTGTTAGAAACCACTTTTTTGGTGACAATTCCAAGCTCTCCTCTGGGACCACTCATCCTGTAAAAGTCTTTTAAGGCATTTCTGAAGAATAACTGCCAATACTTGTTCTGGCTCTGTTTCTGATTCTTCCTTGCTATCTTCTCTCGTCTCCCTACTGAGTTAATTTTCTGGCTCTTCTATAATACATACAATAATAATCAAAGCCAGAGACATTTTGCCATGTACAAGTCAGCTGGATATGGTCATAAAAGCCTTTGGTGGAGATGCTACTCTGCCTTCACCAAAATAGTTACACAGAGGTGCTTGTAGCTTACTTATCATTACCCTAAAGAAAGCTTACAACTTCTCTTTGGAGAGATTTAATCTGATGCACCACAGCTACATTTTATGTTGTCTTCCTTCTAGACTGCATGACATCAGAGAATTATGCTTTGTCTCCCTTCAGCTTTTGGCATTTGGTTATCTCAGAAAATAGAGATATGCTGGTGAACTGGTCTTGACTAAAGGGGCCACACGAAAGGCAACACACTACTCTCCATTGCAACTCCAGGCAGCATGTCCATTTGACAATATAAGTAGAATGGGATCTGTACTGATCAAATATCAAAATGTCTTTGATAGAAAATTGCCTGTATAGAGTAATTTTGCCACTGGACAGTTACCCCACTTTTATGAGAAGCGGAAGAAGAATACTGTGACTTGTGACTGTGTCTAAGCCCTTAACAATGGGCCATTTATCTGGTTAAATATGATGCAAAAACTCTTCAATAACCATGTCTTCATGTTATGTTATGTCATGCTATGTTATGTTATGCTATGTTAATGACTCATCTGTCATGGATGAAGAGCAACTGCCATTTTGGCTTTCTCCATCTCCAGGAAGACTGTTGGAAATTAAGCCTTTCTCCTTTTCACATTCTCACTGTTGTAACACACAGCAAAAAACTAAATGTGCCTCCTTGCTTGATGCTGCCCTGAAACTATGCATAGTAACGGATCATCAAAGCAGCGCAGCTCTGCTTGGCAGGGACATTTTCCAAACTGGAACTTCAACATACCATGGCATGGAAATTGCTCTCTGTCTTCTCATTAGTGCTGACGTGGATTTGATAAAGTGCAGAGGCAGGGCTGGGACGGCAGTTGCCAGAGTGGTACCTCTCTCCCAGCATGAGCAGTTCCAGTACACCCACACCACCGGGGAGGGTAGTGAGCTGCCCTGTGATACAGCTTCACAGCCACATGGCATTTTAGATATGTTCCACCATTTAAAAAAACCCACCCAAACTCAAAAGCCCCTTAAGTAGAAAATGGAAATTATAGCCTGACAAAGATGGCATTTCTCAGGATTGGCTATCTCCAAAATGCACCCTCTTGGTCACAATTGTTGAGTCATTAATTCCCTTTCTAGGCAAGCAATTAGCGCTCTATTTCCTGGGAAGAAAATTTCCCTTTGGGTGGTAGTGTGAGAGGTTGGGCAAATGATGACAGGTTTGCAGAGGTTGGGCAGCTGCCTAATCCTTAGAAAAGTTTCTGGCGAGATGTGTTTTACAGAGGAACACTTGCTTGTCTGTAAACATCCATGCACGCATTCATTCACATACCACAGAGACATGTCAGCCACGATCCAGGCCTTGCTGTTCCCTGTGCTGTAAAGATAGAGTTCCTGTCTAAAAATCTAATAAACTCCACAGCTGATGCCACCTGAAAAGTGATAGATCTATATAAATCAGTGATATCTGATTTATACCAACTGAGAAAAACTTAATTTCTCTGCCTCTATTGGGCCTTTGCTTGATTATAAAAAAAATTATGAAAATGTATACCTAAGTACAGCTTATTTGAGCAAGGATAAAGGAGAGAAATAAACTGACAGACTTCCTTTTTCTTCACTGTTTGTTGTAGTTCATCTATCTCTGTTATTGTAAGTAAAAACTAATAGACATTCATAAACTAAATATTTCTCACAGTGCATTTTATTCCTGTTGCTAGTGAGTGCTACTCACTTCAATTTCAAATCCAGTTCAGACTGTAGAGCATTAATAAAGTCAACTGATGAAACCAATTCCACCCTTTATAATCTTAAGCTCTAAAAGATTTACTAAATTCTCATGTCCTTCGATCTCATGTGACTAGCACAGTCAGAAGAAAATATAAAAACTGCAGCTGGGCAGATAAGATTTAGATTAAGAGAACCGCTACCTCATAACAAAACTAGGAAGAGGATCACAAGTGTTGAATTCAGTTTGGATGTTGCTCAAAGCAGAACATAAAGTGCTGGGAAGAGCCTGTGAATCCCCTGCTGCTGGGCAAATCTGTTTTCTTAATGCAGCTGCAGCACTTAGGTAAACAAAACATGACACCGTACATTTTCAGTTAAACAGGAATAATTGTGAATAAACTTTCCACAAAACTCTTTCCACCACTGAGCATGGTATTTCGTATTGAAAATTGCTGCCCCACGGTCTTCAAAGGCCTTCAGGCACATGAACATTTTCTGTAAGGGCTTGGGTCCAAAGGGTAGGTGTGGTTCCTGGACATACAGCCCATAGAATGAGTAAGGACAGGAGCCTGCCCTCAGTATCACATGGCCAAGGGTAGATGATGCTGTGCCCTTGCCAGTGGATTCCACAGCTCTTTGTGGAACAAAGCGCTTGACCAGGTCCTCAGCTTGTGCAGGTCTCCAGGGCACCAGCAGAACTCTTAGGCTCCACCTGCAAAGCTGGCCACATCGTTTAACACTTTTCGATACCAGCCCCAGGTTTTGCTTGAGCAGTGATCCAATGGCCTTAATCTACTGGGGGATTTCTCTGGGTAAGCAATGAAATGCTCTTGCTTTTGCATTTCCCTCTCCACTTTCTCCTTCTTCCCCCACTTGTCAAGTGCAGAGGGAAGGTTTGTTGGCTGGAGGGGAGGTTAGAAGGGGAGGAATAACACACATCTCTCTACTCCTCTGATCCTGGAGCTGCTGGTGTGGGAGGCAGAGCCACGTTGTCTCTGTTCTCATTGGAATCTGTAGTTAATGTTCCCCAGGGGACAATTATTCAGTCAGGAGCTTTATGAAGGTCTCCCAGGTGTCAGTCCCTCGAGGTAGGTGAGAAGAGTAAGAAAATGGAGACAATGTTCTGGCTCTGTTTGCCAGGATATTTCCTCTGTGTCAGTTGTTTTTGCCTGTTCCTGGAAATGCAAAGCTCCCAGAAATGGTTGTGGACCTGTCTCTACATGCTGATGTCAGCTCTTCTTTCAAGTTCATCCAAAGCTAAAAAGAAGAGTAACCTGAGAATTGATTTTTGCTTCTGTTGAGCTCTGAAATATGTGTCAGATTTGAGCTTCAGAGAAACTGCTTATTCACCCAAACAGGATTGCACTTCTTTTATATTCTTCTTTGCATTTTAACTGCACCCGGTGGACCATTCTTGCAAACAGAGAAATCGGATGCCCAGCTGAGTACCAGCAGCTTTTGTGACATGTGTGCTGCAATAAACAGCCTTTGTTTCTTCTGCTGTTGTTGCATATAACCTGAACTGAGCACTTTTCTCCACAAAATAAGTGTTTCGCTTTTTCAAATTATCTTTTTTTTTTTTTTCTTTTTAAAATTAATATATATGTGTTTGTGGATAACTATTGATTAGGCCCTTACAAAAAGATTTTCCAGTCACCGTGAAAAATCCCAGTGATGTGGTTGGTCATGTTACACAGTACTAATCGTTACAGGGTAATAAATGAGAACCATTAAGCACAGTTGATCTGTGGTTCACATTTCCTGAAGATAAACTCAATACTTACATTCAATGGCCACTTTTTCCAAAATGGAGTATAGCCTTCACTTGTTTATATTATTCTGAACTTTTCAAAAAAACATCTGTAGGGCCAGGTTCTGGTCAGAGTCCTGTTCAGAGCAGCACAAAACCAGGGAGTTTGGCTGAAATAAAATTTGCTCCGTAATGTGATGAGGAGAGTTAATGCTTGAGCAGCGAGGCAAGGTAGCAGAGTGGTGGTTATCCAATACTTTGTGATTATCATAGTACTCAGCTGCCACTGCAATATTGTCAGCCAGCACAGGATCCACTTATCATGCTGCCTTACAGCCATCAGCAAGGAGCACAGTAGATCCCATCTAGGACACATAGCAGCATGTATTATGGCTGAGGGACAAAATAATTCTCTTATCTGCAGGATACACCAGAGTGTATAACCTGACCAGGGTGATAAATCCTTGCTCTAGCAGCTTTCTTCCCTGTAGTCAGGCTCTGTAGCAATGCAGCAATGCAGGGGGACCTCGTGGGCAACCTAGACCTGCTATTGCACAAAGCTATCTCATATTCAGCTTATAGCCAGGAGCTGTTGAAATAAGAAGGGCTTACATTTGTTTCCTTCAAGTGCTCATGTGAACAATGCTTCAGTCATGAGACTATTTGCACAAAGTAATTAGGAAGGGTGTGAGCTTGCCTGACTGAGTTATGTTTCACAACTCAGCTGTGTGCTCCAGGCTGCCTCTGCTCCTTGGGCAGCACAGGCGGGCAGTCAAGCTGGGTGCAGAGGCTCTGTCTCAGAAACAGGCTTGGGGCTCTGGCCACAGATATTCTCCTTTCTGTGCCCTTGTTCTCCATGTCCCCTTTGTCTGTCTTGTCTATTCGGGCTATAAGCGATTTTGGGACAGGGATTGTTTCTATTGATATGAAGAGTGCCACAGTGCACTCGTTTGAAGTCCGCACCAGCTCTGTACATGCCCCCAAACCTGAATCAGTATAGTAACACTAGCATGGTGTTTGACCATTAAAATTGTTGTGGAAGCTAATTAATCTGGGCAACAGCACATTAAGAAAGCTATATTGTCTCCTAGTTCCTTGCACTCTGCTGTGCCATATAGCTACAGCCTATTCAACTGAACAACATTTAGGCTCAAAGGGACCTTGATGTTGAACAGGACTGTTACATGCTACTGTAATAGAAACTAAGGACATTATCAAGTGGTGCCCAAATTACTTACAGAAGGGGTAAGGAATAAGGTGAACAGCAGTAATTGTTCAGCAGTACCCTGGCTGCCAATTGTGACACCTTCATGGTCCAAGAGGGTTTAAACCTGGAGAAGTAACTAAACAGATAGGAAAAAAAAAAGAAAAAAAAAAAAAAGGTAAAGCAAAAGCAGCACATATATAACTGTAAGCTTGTAGTGCAATATATTGGGAATCTGGGAGCGGCAGGGGGAAGATAGAGAGAGTGGAAGAGAGAGACAGAGAGAAAAACTCAGTGTTCTCCCTACTGATAACGCATGTATAATTGTAAGTCAGTGCAAAAGCCAGAGCTCAGTCCAGTTTTGATGTCATGGAAAGGGGCTAAGTTTTCAAAAGCTGCCTTTTCTTGTTAGGGTTATAGAAAGGCAGAGACAAATGATTCATAAGCAAGAACTACTTTTAATAAGAGGGGTTTTTTTTACACCTAGAAGGTAAAGAACTCAACACAAAAATTTTCCATCTCAGTACAACTGTTTCATGAACTACAAACTGAATGAAAGTAAATTTAAACTAGTTCCAGGATATAACCTGTAAAATAAGGCCAAGATAGCTGTTGAGCCTCTGTCTCACTGGAGTAATAGGAAAATAACTTGATTTATACTGAGTCCCTTTGGCCTTGTTTATATCTGGACTTGTGGCAAAAACTTCCGGAGTGAGGCATTGCTACTCTCATTTCTGTAACTTACACCACTTTGTTTTGTAATTTTTATTTTTGGTAATCTCCTTTGTAAACAGAATGTCCTGCAGAGACCTACAGTAGTGAGTCCAATGCAAACAGGACATCAAAATGCATTACATTTAAAAACACATGCTGGTGTATGGTTAAGATTACAACACTCAGGACTACAGTCTGTAACATTATGTAGGGCTACACTATACAAACACTCGAAACGAAGAATTTCTCACACAGTTACTATTATTTTTGAGGGAGTTTATGTTTGGGTTTCTTAGCGCCTTATCACAGACTTTAATAACCTTTCCTTGAAAAATCCTCCCCCTTCCTTCGTATGTGACAGAAATCAGGGTGTAACCAGACCATGGGGAAAACTTTGCATGGAGTATTCTGCTCAGGTAAGCTATAAGAGACCTCAAAGGCAACTGGGATCTGCGGGTAGCCCCAGCTCTGCCCAGTGGATGTGGCCGAGCCTGGGGAGCCGCCTGGCATGCAGAGCCCACTGGGTGGCAATGAGACAGCTCAGACCCATCTCTCACCTGGACCCCCTCCTCTCTCCTGCTTGTTGCTCAGCTGCTGCCACCCAGGTACAATTTTCTGGTCACCAGTGTCCATTCCCTTGTCCCCTTGCTTGTGTCCCCTTGCTGTCCCTGCTGCTGTCAGATCGGGGTTGCTGGAGGTTGCAAAGGGCCAACAGGGCAGAGCAGGGCACAGGAGGCTGGAAGACTGCCCATACAACAATCTCAAAACCAGTAGCTCCTAGTAAAAAACTATAGAAAATACAGAAATAGGAAATGTCCCCATATTTCAGCCTATGTCCTTGTATTGAAAGGAAGTCCCATATTAAATTGGAAATCTAGCAACCTGTTTGGGGCTTACTCCAGACTTGCTGAGAGACTTAAAGTGGGGGGTCAGGGCTTAGTGCTATTTGGTGGAGTAGAAATATGTGAGAAGATTTGCGCCCTGTAGAAGATAGTTTCCAGTCTAATGCACTTCAGTGATTTCTGTGTTTGTCTTGCAGCTTGTCCTGCAATGAGATGGAATGCTCCATTGTGTGGGAACCTACTGTTTTGTAACCAGCTTGTGCAAAAAAAATATTACTTTGATAGAGATACCATTCTGTTTAGGCAGTCTCCAAGTTTTACTCAGGCCTTACAGCCTGCTTAATTCGCTCCTATGTCACAGGAGCGTGTCCCATGTTTCTCAGATGACTTTGAGTACTCCCTCCCGCATAATTAATTTAATGCAACACTGAAAGCAGGACAGTTTACTCTCTGTGGAAGGCCCTGTAGCTCCAGTGCGACTTAGTCCTTCCCAGCTCCCTTTTATCCATTGACTTTCTTGCAGTGGAAAGAAACAGCAGTGCAGGCGCTGCTGAGAGATAGCATCCCTATAGCCATAATGCTGCCACGTTAAGACAACTGACAAGGTAGCTTTTAAAAATCTCCTGACACAGCCGAAAAAGAATGTTTGCTCTAAAACCTTGTCTAACCGTATTAGTTAAAAAGAGTGACTCGATGAAGAAGAACAAATTCCAGTCTTTGTGAAGGCAGCAGAAATCTGGAATTACTTTCTAATGACTGAAGTGCAGTTACAAAAGATTTCCACTTGCAGAGGCAAGATCAGTTTTGGGCCCATATCGCAGGCCACATTTTAATGACATTTTAATGACAATTTGCTCCAGGTGTGGCTAAAGTGTGTATGTGGATTTTAGTCAGGCGTAATAAATATCTGGGGCCATTCTAGACTCTTTTTTAGACACTGGTGAGATAGAGGCAGCACTTGTGAATTAAAACCAGTCCCAGGGACAGCCTTTGGACATTGCTTTCAGAAAGATTGATTCCTATCATCTTATCAGCCAAAGCATATGACTGCAGAACGCACTGAGAGCCTTTTCCACGGCTATGACACAGAAATGACTGGCAGATTATCTGCTCAAGTACAGAAGGTCAACAGTCTTGCTGGGATCTCAGAATACAGGGAGGACAAATTCCTCTCTGTTACCAGGTACAAGTTAAAAGACAAAAAAAAAAAAAAAGAAAAAGCAATCAGTTTTAATGGAATGACTTTGGATTTACACCGTTACAGCTGAGACCAGAATTTGGCTCATTGTGTGTAGATATATCTATGAATAACCCTCTTAACCTGTTGGAAAGCTAATGATGGAAAATGTTCCCCATAAAAGTATATATATTACAGCTGTGTAAATATATTAAAAAACCCCAAACTGTCAGCAAACTTGCTGGCAGACGTACGAATGTTTCAACAAGTTCTCTGTACTCCACATAGCTTAATTTTTATTCTCTACCTAGACACACACACATGCACACACACGCGTACACAAACAATAACATTTAAAGAGTACAAGACTCTTAAGAGACCTAATTTTGATCGGTTAGCTCCCCCAAACAAACAGGATCCCACTGCTACGGGATGTGCTGCTTGTGAAACACGTTTTATAAGCCTTACCTGGTTGCCAGCTGTAAAATTCAGCAGGCAATCTATGTAACAACCCTGAGACATAAGAAACAGAGGGCCTTTTCTCTCCCTTCACATCTTCCAGGGGAGAACAAGAGACGACCTAATGACAGCACTGAGGTCTCCCCAAAAATTCCTCAGCAAGAGCAGCTGGGCTTCTTGTCTTATAGTTTCTGTAAGTTGCTTTTATTATAGGCTAGTGGCAAATTTTTAAGGAGCAAGGAAGAAACATGGAGTTGGTGTCTTTAAGTCCCACTGCCCCTTGGAATTACTTCTGGAGAGACATGAATGACAAACTCAGGGCTAAATCTATAGACATGATCTATAGTCCTTCCTTTTTATATCTGTGTTTAAGCAACAAAGTGACTCCTGACCCAAACTTGTACGTCCACTATTTCAGTGGAAAAAGAGGGGGGTAAAGGAGGATTTGACACATACTTCTGGTATTTTTAAAAGCTAATAAACTGTTTAAACCTCTATAACTGAGTAGTTATAGTGAATAGTTAGTGTTTTTGGCAAGACTGTTAAGACATATTTACAGCATGCAATTGGAAAATAAGCTTGTTATAAATAAACTATTCTCAGTGACAGATTAAGAAAATATTGGATATGTACAAAATGACAGCATTAAACAATGAAAGTATTTCCTGAGGAGTTGAGCCTTAGCAAAAGCCACAGACAAAATATTTTTAGTGGCATTCCAACACTCTGTGTTTCAGAGCCATTTATAACAGAGCTCATTATGAGATATTCCTTTCTGCTACAGGCCACAGCTGGATATACCAAAAAATAACCCTCAGAAAAAAAAAAAGATTAAAGAAATATTTACCTACGAGAAAGAGTCACAGTACCTGGCTTTATTTCATATGGCTAATTTCTCCTCTTCAATCCACCATGTGGGTTCAAGAGAAGAATTTGCCCTTATGTCTCCAAATCCTCAAGACCTCCCCTCCCCTGAGGACTGCTATAAATCCTCAGTCATTCCCATCTGCACGAGCACAGAAATTCCAGAAAAAGGCTTCTGTGGAAGCCTGACATGGCATGAGGATACCTGTATGGGCAGGCTGCAGTTACCTGCTCCCCTACCATCCACCGACAGCACAGTAGCTGTGAACTCAACTGAGCTCAGGTATACTTTCTTGTCTGTTTAGAACAGCTAAACCAAACCACTGAATGAATATCTGTATTACAGCTCTTAAAGCCTAAGATGGGGTTGGGAGGTGGAAGGTGAAAGGATGAGAGCATCAGTGTAAAAATCCATAGCCTCTGGAGCAGCAGTGGCTTGAATGCCTTCAGGGCACCAGGAAGAAAATTCTCAGGGGAGGCACGTGTCAGGCTTTGTGAAGGATAAAGGAATCATTGCCAGTGAAGCTGGCCTGAGGTACTGGCCAGCTGTGTTACTGTGCAGTGGCACCAAAAAGGGCGTTTTGGCTGCTTCCCTTTGGGCACACATGTACCTTAATAATATTCGTGGTGGTCTGCCTCGTCCTTTTGCTCATGACTCAAATCAGAGCTCACCACAAGCACTTCTGCATTTACATAGCAGTTTTGCCTTCTTCCAGGCTATGTCTGCTCCCCTGGGGTTTTCACTTCATTCCTCCCAGGCAGGGCAGATGGTATATCCTGTTACATCCCGGGAAAGATGCTCCAGGGAGAAGAAGTAGGTTGGGAGGAGGCAGAGGGATATCATCCCTTTGCTCAGGGGACAGCTCTGTGGAGAGAGCTACATTCAATTTTCCATCCTTTCCTCTCCTTTCCTGTGTGAATGGTGTTGATAGGGTGTGTGTGGGGAAACCTGCCAGGCTCCTGCAGCTGCCTAAGCTGGTTATGTTCTCCCGGGGAGCAGACATGCAGGTAGAGCTGCCAGTTGGCTTCCCTAGCTGGGCTTGCTGTATAAATACGTACGCTCTTCATATGTTTGCCTTTCTTTTGGAGAATACTAGTTCTTGGGTCTCTGGATGACTGCAACCCAGCACACACCAAGTGCCGCCTTGTCTTCTTACCCTTTGTATGCCCCCCGGTGTGCTGACTCTAACCATACCCGATGCCAGCTGTAATACAGGTGCACACAAATCCATGCCACTGTGTGACAACAGCCCTGTCCCAGAAGTGAGAGGCAACGTGGATCTCTTGGGTCAGTTTGTTTGTCCCTCTGATCACTGGGGATGCCACACATTCTGAAATAGCAAGCTATGGCTGTCTAGTAAGAAATCCAGGTATTCCCTGCTATTTTGCAGACAGCTGTCTACTGCATCGAGTTTCTTTAAGATCTGATACTTCTTCCATAAAAGACCATGGAGATACACTGGTGAGCTTCAATGGGAGCTGAATCTCATTCCAGATTTTTACTGAATAAATGTTAGTTGCTCTAATCAGGGTGATTCAGCTTTTGTGATGGCAAATTTTAGATCTCTTCTGGGCAATGTGGAATTGGCAATTGTGGGTCTTGGCTCCAGGAAGGTATAAGAGTATTTATACCTCCAGCTCCTCTTTCCAAGAGACAGAACAGGAGTGATGGCACATCTTCTGAGATCATAGAAAGATTTCACAGGCCTGTCCTAACCTGTGATCCTGCTGTTGTTTTGAATGATACATGCTACTTGCTGGAAAATGAGTTTGAGAGTCCAAATTCTTTTATTCCAAGGGAAGTCTAGTATAACTAAGATGACATTTTTGGCATTTCTACTGGTCTGATTTTGTTTTACTGTCTGGATTTCTTGATGTTATAAAGGGCTACACAGTAAGCAAAGCTGTTGCAATGGCCAAAATTTCCTTACGGGATTGTTCCAGTGACTTGAAAACTTAACCAGGAAATCAGACGGTTCCTTACAGAAATACATTAATTACATACTATTTTTTTTCAAAACTGACTTCAGGAGGACCCTTGATGTACTGCAGCCAGGTGTATTTGCTACTGTTGCAAATTTTTCCCATGCATCATATCACATTTTGAAGCTAATAATTTGATAGTAATTGAGGGATTTTTTAGATTAGATAGGAGTTGCCAAATTCTATTAGTAGGTAGTATAAAAACAGAACAGTCCCTCTGGGGTTTATTTCCCTGGTACAAAATCTCACTCCCATTGAATAAAATGGAAGAGTGTCTCAAATAGGGCTAACAGGACCCACTCAATGGTACAAGAGTAACAACAGAAGACTAACGGTTCAGTCCATAAGCCATGCAGAAGGAAAAATGAAACTCAGTAGAAAGATTACTGTATAAACAACAGGTTTTTTTTTTTTTTTTTTTTATGAATCTGTATTTAGTGTGGGTAGCTATATGCATAAGAAAAAACTTCTTTACTGTAAAGGTGGTTAAACAACTGGAAGAGGTTGTCCAGACAAGTTGTGGAGTCTCCATCCTTAGAGATATTCAGAACTCGACTGGTCACAGTCCTGAGCAAACTGCTTTAGTTTGGGGGTGGAATGGATGATCTCCAGAGGTCCCTGCCAACCTCAGTTATTTTGTGATTTTGTGATTCAGTAGTTTCAGGGTCCAAAGGGAAGTTTAAGAAGGGATAAACTATACCCTTTCCTAAAACTTTGTGCTTTAAAGCCTCTGGCTTGTTCCAGGAACAAACAAAAGCTTTTGCTTTGTAGACTTTTTGCATGGAAAGTTGTTGTAAATATGAAGTGCAGCAATAACAGAACATAGAAAAATTGTGCAAGGTAAATAAGAAATTTTGGTATACCTTTGCCTTTCTTCCTGGATCTCCTAGTCAAAGTAAAAGGCAGAGCATCAGAAGTGGGTGCTGGAGAATGGGACTGCATTCAGAAAGCACTAATTCTTGTAGGCTGGAAGCATAATCAATAACCATATAGCAGAATGGAGGGTCACCAGTATTGTCGTGCCCTTCGGAAATCTGCTGTTGCAAAAATAGGTATGGTGACTGTCGTGTTCAGGACAACTGGCTAATGGGCAATTATAGTCAAATTCCTTCAATTTTCCCTGTAATTAGAGTAATTATATACCCAACATGCCTATATCCCAAGCTGTGAGCACACTAGAAAAAGTAATTTGTTTTCATGAAAATCTTATTAAGCTGCATCATTGGTATTAATCTTTCCCTGTTAAAAACTTTGTTATTTCCAATAATTGAAGTCCAACGTATTGTGTGTTTTGTATTGAAAAATCCATCTGTATTTTCCCTCAGGGCAAAAGGTCTGAAGCAGCTGTTAATGTGGAAAGGTCTAACAGTATAAATCATTTGAATTTCTCTTCAGTTTGATTCTAAGTAACAGCTGCTTTAGCCTACTTCACAGCACATTATGTTTGCAAAACAATTCAAATTGGGCTGTGTTTCAGTAGTTGTCCTGTTCGTCTGGAGAGTGTTAATTCAACATGGTGCTGCATTTTGCTGTCATAGTTATAAAGAGCAACTGACTCCTATCCTGGGAATTCTCTGTCTGGATGTTCTCCACCTTTTAAGTCTAATAAGAGATTGACTTCGGCTGGAGTAGAAGATACTTTCTTCCCATGGAAACATACATATCTGAGCAAATTCTTTGCTGCTGTATTTCTTGTGCAATCCAGTTAAGGGAACAGAGTGATACATGTTGTGTGTGACCTTCCCTTGCGCACAGGTAGTTATAGGGCAAACCTGGATGGAACAGCCCTGAAAATATTTACTGTACCCAATAGTCACCTAAGTCAGAGTAGTTATTTTTGCACAAACGTCCTCTATGTGTTTCACTGACACCGAAAGGATAACAATACCAAGATTTCTTTTTCCTGTTCGCTTTATTGTTTTATATTCAGAATCCTGATATGAAGAACTCCATAGTGTCACTTTACTCTTAGTGTATAGCTAGGATTTGTGCCCTTTCTGTTTCCACACTATTCTTTTAATTTTCTAGTTTTCCCCCAGACAGTATTAAACAGTTCATATTTCAGCTAAGCTTGAGGTAGATGTGGGTAACCATTTGAGAATAGTTGTGCATGTTCTGATTCACTTTCCCTATCTTATGTTCATAAATTCATACATCTTTGCTTCTCAATGAATTTTGGGTGTTTGTTTCTTTGAAGAGTGGAGAGTTCCTATTCTTTAAGCAAATATGCTCATACATGTGACACCCCTGCAGGCGCCAAAAGTTGTCAAATGCTGTAGTGATGTACTGTAGTTGGTGTTACTGCATGCATCAAAAGTTCTTAACTTTGTGTATAATGTTTTTAGACGGTGCAGTGGCCGATACATGGTCAGGGGAACACTGACAGACAAGCTCTGGTAGGTCTTGCTAGTTAAATCAGCACTTCTTTCAAGAAGATATGGCCCCCAGTTGCAGAGCTGGCAAAATAGAGCATTTTACTGCACCTCAGCTGTTCCATTTTATAGTCTTGTACATGAGCTTAACTTAGCAATAGAAGTTGTTTTGCAGTAAGATGCCAGATTATGAACTGGAGCAGCTGAGGTGCAGCAGGTTTTGCTGTATCTGGAACAGGAGCAAGAATTTCTGGCAAAGGGTCAGTAACAAACAGCTGGGATGGTGGAGAAGAGGCAGTAAGGTCTTAGCCACCACAGCTGTTTGCTTAGTGAATGTAAGTCAGAGCCTTGGGGGAAGCATATAGTCAAAAATAGTTGAATAGTTCATGAACCACCTGTAGTCTGAAATACATTCACAGGGAATATTTGTTGGACAGCTGTAAATGATGACTAAAAGTACCCATATCTGCTCTTGGATCACTTGCACAGAGAGAAGACAGCTATGTCTGTAATACAAAATATTCTTTATAAAGCTCAAGGCCTTGTACTTGGACTTTGAAGGTAAAACATTTTGAATGGAGATGACTTATTCTGGGCCCTTGTAACCAATATGTCCATACCATCCTGCAAAATTCAATCCATTCGAAGTTCTTCTGCAAATGGCACCATGACACCTGCCCCTCACAGTGCTGACATAGTTTATTAGGATATACCACAACAGAAGTCAGAGGATACTGAGGCAAAAAACCCCTATGGCCCCAGCAAAAAAAAAAACCACTCTCAGTGTCAAAATACTTCTGTTTTTTACCCCTGTTCTTCTGATAATTTTCTGACTCTTGTCTACAGAGAAGCACTCACAGCTATTTATTTATTGATCGACATTCATATCTATAAAACATGTGCCCACTGCCCAAGCATCTGGGTGGATTTACATTCACAAAAAGCCTAATAAATAATTCACAACATATTACCAACAACTGCTAGAGAAAAGAGAATCCTGAAGCTAATTAGTATCCGAGAGCACAAAAGCCCTCTAGAAACGTCAGGTCTCACCATTTTCTCCACTAAGTCTGCTAACATAACAAACCCCATGGATTTTCTTAGGTAGAAGCACAGGTAAACAGATAAGATTTGCTCTGTCCCCTAAAGGCTCGCAGGACTAGCAGTCCAGCTGGGAAACAAGTTCTAGAGCTGAGCATTCTTCACAGCAAATATTTTCCCAGCATTACTGAAACTGGAACTGACAACATAAATGCTCCAGGTGAACTCAATGGCTTAAAAGATAAAGAAAAGAAAAAAAACAGATCCCAGATCATTAAGGGCTTTGTACCTCATGCCAACATGCTCAATATTATTGCTCCACAAACAAAAACTTTATAGAGTGCTTTCATAAAAAATGCACTCGGAACTAAGAGTAAAATGTCCATGGAGTTCATTTATGAAGCGATAAAAGTAAATTAGTCATAGAGCAATAGAATAAGGTAAAATCAAATCAGATTTGCTTATTCGAACACTTTACAACCTGGAAAATAAAAGACAGTAATTTGAAAAAAGTTTTATGTCCTGACAATAAAACCTTTAAGCAGTCAGATACATTATCTTGCATTTGATGTGAGGGCAAGCAAGTTGAAAGCTGTTTAGAAACCTGCAGAACTCATTGACTTATATAGTAAGAATTTGGCAGATGAGTAAAATGTATAGAGTTCTGCTGATGTAGGCTGGATGCTTATGACCTTGTGGCACATGTGCCCAAGGGTTTGAGCTCAAGAAGCTGACACTGGTCAGAGATTTGAAGGGTTGCTTGGTGGATGGCATTCCACAAGTGCAGGGGTTCCCTGTGTAGTAGAAGCCTGTGGGGTACAATACTATTCTGTCAGCTGCTTTGCTTGTTGGTATTATTAGGAAGGGGAGCCTTTATTTGTCCTGTAGGGATACTTTTCCAAACTTCCTTTATAACTCTTTGCCCTTTCCACACACAGGCCATTGTTGCCTAATGGGAAACAATGATATTTTCTGGTGGGGGTGAGCCAAACAGCTCTGTCATTTCAGCAAAGATGGTGGGAACTCTTGTCCTTAGTTCTAAATTAGGGTAATTGTGTTGAAGAAACATTTTTCAACATGTCTAAGGAGAGTTTAGAGCAGACTATTGAATCTTGGGAGAAAGTATGGAGAATCATCATCTAGAGATAACATGATGGAAAGCAAGAAGAGGAAAACTAAACTACTTCTACTCAAGCCTGAGAACATTCAAAATGTGTAACTAATCGGGACTCATAAAATTATAATTCATGTAGAGCGTTTTACTTGCTGTATATGTCATTCAAGAAAATCTCAGAACTCCTGCTGTCCAATGGCCTGTAAATTCAAAAATATGGGAAAATGCAAGATCCCCCTCCCTAGTGACATAAAAATCATTATTCCCTCTATTAAATATAAGACAAATTCTATTATTTGTCTTCTCCCATGTCTGCTGGCTAAAATCAACACCACAGTGCAGATGGGGCCAAGCTGAGGGAGCTTTGTAAAAGTTATAGATGCATACTTTTTTATCAGCCTTCTGGGATAAAATCAGATCTCGTACAGATCTGTGCACCTCTGAATTTTCTGAATTCAGGCATTTTTTCACAAAAGACAGGAGTGATCTTAACTAACTTCACCCTATATGAAGTTAAGTGTATATGAAGTTAAGTGCATATAAAGTTAAGTGTAATGCCAAAAAGTGGACAGATGGGCTCCCTGTGAAAAGAAAGGAGGTAAGTCTAGTTGGCAATTTTTCTTATTCTAAACTAAGCGTTTAAGGTATCCTGGCAGAGTACCGTGCTGGAAGCGCCTCTCTCTACTGAGTACAGAGTGGTTCCAGAAAAGATAAGACCTCCTGCTATTTGACAGGTGCAATCAGTCCTAGCTCTAATAAATGTAATCCCTGTTTTACACAATTAGAACATCCCAAGTATTGTTTCCAATATTGTATCTGTTTTACTGGGCCAGATTCAATAGATTTGTAACTTAGTGCAAAGACATTAGTCATGAGAGGCTACTGACAACAGAAGGCGAGCAGCTGGCAAGACTGACCAATTTTTTTTTGCAGTATTTTGTAATGTTAACAAAAAATTCATTGCAGCAGAAGGCAAGGAGTGAACTTGGTTAAGGCCAGTGCCACTGCAGATGCCATCATGGCTAGAGCCATGTATATGGAAAGCATAACCCCACGTTCAAAATCCTTAAGAAAACCTCCCATGAACTTTCCTAGGCCACATTTAAGATTTTAAGTCTACAATTCTGTATCTTACCATTTTCTGCAGGAGACTTCAAATGACTTCTGTGTAAGCGTCAAGGTTCATGAATTCATCCACCTGCAAAAAGACGGAGGAATACATTCATATGAACACAGTGTGTTGCATGCATCGAGTACTTCACAGAGGAGGCAGATCACACTTCAATTTATTCACTAGTGAGTTAACAAAACATTGTAACAGATGATTTATCATAACACAGAATGTGACAATGGGTAAGGATCAGATTCTGAAAATGGCTGAGAGCCTGAAAGGCTGTGTGGAAATGATCGACTTGGTAGGAAACATGAAATGCTGTGCAGAACCTGCACTACAGGAGTGTCTGTCATCATGGCACTGCCCATGAGACTAAATAAATATAGCAGCTGCACTCACTTCCATTGCCTCTGATTTTTCTTCTTTGGTTTCTGAGACTAAACAGAATGATGAAGTTTTGGGCAAACACAGCATTTTCCTTCCTTCAGATGCATTCTGATATATCTGCCAGTGTTTATCACTGTAACAATAAAGAAGAAGGAGGCGTAGTATTTTAGTCCTTGCTGTAATATTTCTTTAATCAGTTTCTTTGCTATAGGAAACTGAGTCAAATGTTAACTACTATCAACTACTGAAGTGATAACAATCAAACATTGCAGAAAAGCTTCCCAGCTTTGGGACCAAGTCTATGACATTTCTCTTTTGTGACAAGTCTGGTTCAAAGTTTGTAAACAGCCAGCACGTTAGTAAAACTAGCTAACAAGTTAGAAAGGGAAAAAAAAAAAGTCTCATGAATGTTTCATACTCTCTCATGTCATGTCAGCAACATTTTCTTTTTCTTTCCCGCTGTAGATTAGTGTATACTGTAGTTACAGGGCTGGACACAGTGCAAACACCTGAGCAGATTTTATTGCTGCAAAGGGGTGTTGTGCAATCCTGACTACTGTTGGAGGCAAAAGCAGGAGATGTAATGCACCACAGCAATGGCTGTGGCATAGCTGCTTCTGCGCTACGTAGGTTGAGTTGTTGGGAAGAAGGCTTAGTGATCATATGTCTTCCACCCCTCCTGCTTATGTTTTGCAGAATCTCTCTTCTGCATGATAAGTTTTCTATCTGCACCAAGTGAATATTGTTCTAGGTTGTCTCTTGTTATTGCTGTGATTGAAACTACATATGAGATTTCAAGCAGATCTCCAGGGACTGGAGACTGTATTTCTGTAACATCACGCAGATCATTTTGTTTTGTTCAGAAACATGGACTAACTTGAGATAAATTCTTAGAACAAGCCAACATTTCCAGTTAAAGTTCTCCACTCGTAAAGCTGCAAAATTATTACACCTGTATTTACATATACAATTTATTATTTTAAAGATAAGACAAGTAAACTGTAGCATCCAAAGTAACACCATCTTGACTAAACAAAAAATAAGAGCCACTGGCAGGGTTTCAAATACTTATTCTTTACTGATGGCAAAATGTGTATTGTTTAAATGGTGATAAATATGTGCAGTTTACTCTCAGCTTTCTCCTGGTGATTAGATCTATCTACAGTAGAAATTAACCACTTAACTTGTTTTATCACTGTTTGTATTAGGAAACGAGTGAGTCTATTTCCATTTGAACAGCAACAAGAGACCATATACATCGGGAGACCTTTTAATTCTTTTATTCAACATGACTCGTATAGTAAACTTGAAAAAAATAAAAAAACTCTGAAGCCATTTAGGCATCTGTGTCGAGGAGTAAAATTACATTTCTGTTCTCATGTGATTCACCATGTGAAGACAAGTGGCATCATTTTTAAGACTGCCTTAGTGACTTGGGAATCATAACACTTATTTTTAAAGGGAGCATATTCCATGCTGTGGCACCCTGCGCAGGGACACCCCACGTCTGGGTTTTGGGAGCTAAGCCAGTATCCTCATGTAGCAATGTACCATTCTGTGAAAATGTAGCAACCTGTATGGAGCTACTCCAGGGACCTCCCCGCTGAGCTGCCTTGACGTATAGGCATGATGTCAAGCACTTGCATGAGTAAGTATCATTAAAAATCAATGTGATATTCTTTTCTGTTTCCAGTAAGGATTTATATTCCTGTAAACTATAGATGCTTTTATTCTTTCATCCTTTCATGGGGGAAAGCTAGCAAGGACTTCAAGAGAAGCTTATTAGTATCTTTTATACTGTCTCAATGCTATATGCCCAAAGTTAGTAGTAATTATACAGTGGTGTGGGGTAAATGTTCTTCCATGTGTATAATTATGTTTCTGTTTATTTTAATTTCTTTTGTCTGCTTAGTCTGCTTGCATATATATCTTTATTTTCTTTTCTGAAGCCCTGTATTACTTAACTGTGTTGAACTTTATTTTGTAGACCAATATACATTTTGACCAAACCTGTTACATTTTGGAGACCTGCCTCTTGATGTACAGGATGGAATTTCCCTTCTTTCCAAGTGCTGGAGTCTACACATCAGGTGGTAACTAGATTCACTTTATAGTGAATGGACAGACATAGGCAGTTTTAGAGTTCACTTAATCTCCTCCCAGGGCAGAAATCTGAAATAGTCTTGATGAATGAACTTGCCTTTGGTTCTCTATTAATAAGCAAGCATGTAAATGCCCACTTCCCTCAGCTCACATGTGCATGTGTAATCTTAGATGTCATGACTTCTGTCCATTGAGACTCATTCTCCGTAACAAAGTTTTTTGGCGAGTCACTGGTTTTAAAATGCTTCCAATGAGGACAACAGTTGCTCATGTGACTATAAGCCAATGGAGGGTCAGGATGGCTGTGTCTGATCTGGGCAAGATACTTATTCAGTCTCCCAGTTTCTTTTATGTGGTTCATAAGATCAGACTTTAAACAGCAGCTTCTTTGTCTTGTTCCACAGCCATGCCTATTAAAAATGGTTGTGTTCCTGGTACAGTTAATATTCCATTTACTAGTGAGCTGAACAGCTTTTTGTCCCTCTTATCGTAAAGAGAGATTGCTCGTAAGCCTAAAATTAGATCCATCAGTTGTGGGTTTTTGTTTGTGAATGTGCATGAGCTTGTCACACTGCCCCTCTGTTCCTCTCTGTTCTCCTAAGTATGCAGGCGCCGAAGCACACGCTGTAGGAGCCATGCATCCTGAGAGCGCCGGGGAGGGAGACTCTTGCACCCTTCGCTACCTTACCTGCGCACGGGAGCCAGGGAGGCAGGCGGAGTGGCAGGGTGGCGTGACCTGCATATTTCAACACAGAGATTATGAACACTACGCTTATTCCTCTGGGTTTGCTGTGGCTATGATGCCATGAGGAAAGCTGAATTTTTAGCAGTACTGCACTTTGTCACAGGGAGGAATCTTGGTTCTATAGGGCAGTGGACAAAAATAGCATCCTCAGATGAACGGATGGTTAAAAACAGGACCTGTCAGTCTTAATAATGTCGGTTTAAACTTGAGTTCAGTCTTTCTTCCAAACGTGCAGAGCTGTGAATGACACAACAGATTCACATTTAGCTGGTGACTGGCAACCACAGCATACAGGGGCAGAATGCAGCTACTGTTTTGTAGTGGTGCAACTACATTACAGAGCTGCCTAATGTTATGCAGGGAACCTGGAGGGGGGAAAAAAATAATCACAAAGGATGTTAAAGTCAAGTCTGTTGGGAAGCTCTAATTATAGCTGTTGCAGAAATTGTTAAGGCCTGTATATAAGTCAGCTTCTGCATGTTTGTACCTTTTGCAAGCACAAAATGTATGAACTTTCTCTCTCCTCCTTCCTGCTCTTCGTAGTGGTCTATAGAAACATGGAGGGTATTGTTTATACAGAGGCAGGATATAAAAATTTTGTTCTGTGCTGCCTATGACTGTAGAGAGGAGGAATCATGGGCAGTGTTCAGCCTTGTACAGGCATAAGGCTACGTATTAAAGAAAACACTTAGAAATCTGTGAATCATCCCCCAAGCTCCAGCATATTCTCTAAAAGCACTCCAAGAAGATCTGTAGAGACTTAGAAAAATTGCCAGTACATTTCCAGCACTCTAAAGGCATTCTGAGATACAATATGAAAACAACCAAAGGTATAAATTTCCATGGTAGGGAATGCTGTGGAGTATTGATGAAGATTAAGTGAGATGAAATAAATCTTTGTGTACAGACTAGCTAGAGCTTAGAAAGTTTTGTTTTGTTTTATTATTTGTTTGTTTGTTTGCTTGGTTTTTTAAAATACCTATTAAACCCCCCCCGCCTGTTAAAAGATCAAAAGAAAATGGTTGGGATTACAGAGAGGTGAGAGACAGCTTTTTTTTGTGTGGTTGTTTTCAGCACTGGACAGCAGAGTGAATGATTAAAGCTTGTTGCATGAAATTAAAATGGTCTGGAGTTTAAAGTAGTATAATCCTTTCCTTAAACAGAAATCTTTCTCATGATAGAACAAGAATGATTTGCAATTTCTGTAATAGTAGTCTTTCAACAGCAGTTATCCACCCATTGGCAACATTGATAGGCAAAGCCAACCTTGTATCATGGCATAGTTATAGCATATATGGCCAATTGAATGAGTTTAAAATGGTGCCTTGTGTATCCTCCCATGCCATGACAGCAAGTATGTGAGGTGCCCACACAGGGGCAGGGGCTAGAAAGGCCAAAGACTTGAGGAAATGCTGATGTTTTGTTCAACAGGAAAGACCAAATCACAGCTTGGCTCCAAAGAATACGTTAGGAAACTATACTCCATGTTTCAGACTGTAACAGATTGACAGGGAAGGGGAGACAGTCCATGACACCTCTGACCAGAAGGTTGCACAAAATCTCAAAACAGATGAATCTAAGGGCCTCAAATATTTAGAGAATAAAAAAACCCAAGCAATCTTCTGCAAAATACTAACAAATCCAGCAGAGAGTTTTTACAGGTACCTTCTCAATTCGGTGATCATCAGTGTATTTGGGTGTTACTTATGCCAAGGCCTACAATGCATTAGTAATTCTAGCTTAAACTGACAGTAACAGAAGAGTGACAGATGCTTTGTCTGCCTGCTGAGGAACACAATTGTATGGAAATCTCTAGACCATTTGAAATATTTATATATTATCCAGAAACTATGCTATTCTCAGTTAAATACTCCTCTCCATTTGCTAGGGAAAGGAAGAAAACATGCTTCACTTTGAAGTAAAAGCAGGCTTTGCTGTACCACACCAGGAAACCAAAACTGTATTCTTGATGGGAAGGACTCCCTGTTGGGCACTTTAACAGCTCAAAGTCAACCACCGTCTGCAGGTCTCTGAGCCAGTTTTCTTCCATCAGATGAAGACAAACAAAAATACTACAATCATCCAACCTCACTCTAAGTGATGTTGCTGCTAACAAATTTGAAGCAATATTGAAAGAAAGGGTCTCCTACCCCAGTGGTAATAAAGGTTGAGTGGAAAAGGATGCAAAAGTAGTGGAGTATATATTAAGAATTGCCTGAGCGTCTGAGACATCACCTGTATAATGCTATTCCACTACTCCAGTGGAAGAAGACATCTGCTAACCCATTAAACATAGGCAAAACGATGTAGGGTAGGTTTCTGGCTAGTCACACAATCTCATCCTGGGGGACTAGTTGAGGGTTATTGCCAGGAAGGTTTCCTTGTCTGCAAGGAGATCCTGATAGGGAAAGGAAAGATGAAGACATAATTCTTGAAGTCATGCCTGGCATCCACTTTGAAAAAAAGCCTTTGAGAATGAGAGACAGACGGCGATCTTAATGAGAGGAGAAGCTTCACTATGTGTACGAGAACTTGATTGGGTGCCACTTAATGACTTTATTTGTCTCTTTAAATTGTCTTACAAAATCCCCCACAAGCTTTATACTGGCAAGTGGAAGGGCAAGGCCCTGTTGCTAAGTCATATGGGCTCTTACTGGGTGATTGCATATTTTGTGACATGCTTTCCAACTGCACTCTTCCTTTAACATCGAGGAACGGTTGTCACAATAATGAGTTAACTAAAATGAAGACTAATTCAGACAAAATGAAAACCAGATTGATGCTTTATTCAGAGATTTCTAGCTTGTTCCCTCCTTCCTCTCACCTCCAGGGAGGTAAGATAAGGTGCAAGTACAGCAGAGCCTATCTCCTTGCTGATCTCTGACTCCTACAGGCAGTTTGCAGGTGGGAGTATTTGTCACCTCCCTTCTCATCCCTACCTATTGGTTCAGATATGGGAGACACTGGGCATACAGCATCCTTCTCCCCACTCTTCTTGGATCCAAAGTGCAGGCAACCCTGACGTGGGTGTAGTGGTTTAATAGTGGCTACAGGAGATGGGACTTCAGCCCTCTAAGAAACAAGTGTCTTCTCAAAGGGCCCTATATGTTCCCTCTGTAGTTAGTCCAGAGGTACAAGCATTTCCAAAGGATGATTCATATTATGAAAAATTAAGAGTGTAGAATAGATGGGATGAATCCTCTAGAGGAAAAATTTTCTCTGCACTGTCTGTTCAAGTAACCTAGATGACAATCTCAGTCCAGATGCTTGAATTTTAAAGGGCTGCAGTTAGGTGAGGTAAACCCTATCTAAACTTAAATTCCAGCCACGCAGTATCTAGAAGAGTACTTTAAACCACAAATGTCACTGAGTTAAACCTGCCTGCCTATTAAAATAAAATGGGATTAGGGTGTGGACATCCATAAGGAAATTTTGGAAATACCAGTTTGCCTGGTGGAAGCTGGCAAGAATCATCTTCCAGCAATCAGACATTTACAGGCTGGATTTTTTTTCCCCCTGCAGATGAGTCATTTACACGAATAGTCCAAGAACTATAGTCCTGTTTTTCCTGTTCAAGCATGATCTCTGTAATCCTCTCAATTTCTTTTGAGGAACAACTTCAGTGCTTTCTATTTTCTTTAGCACAGTTGTTGCTTTGATTAATGATATAATTGTTTAAACAGTTTGAAAACGTAAAGACTTGCCTTTAAGCCAGGCCTTATTTAATGAATAGCAAGAATAAAGAAGCTGCAGTATACGTTACAGAATTAGTTTCATTGTGGTGGCCCTGGTGAGATCACCCCAATTCCCTCGTCCACCTCTGCAGTCTAGCCTTTATTTTCCATGGAACAAACCCTGCCATCTATACTCAAAACTTAATCAGGAGAAAAGACAAAATAATGGCACTGAGAACAACTTCTGGCACAGCCCTGCATAACCTGAAGCTATTTTGCCTTCCCTGCAGTAGCATGCTCCATTTTGCTCGACATGATGATAAAGCTCAGCAAAAGGCAGCACTGTCGATCCTGTGGAAAGCCAACCCACATCCCTGTCTACCCACTCTTAGAAGTGTGATGAGAAGGCTTCACTCATTACCTTTACCTCTTTCTTTTAAGAAGGATGGCAGCATGAGAGAGGTTTTTTGAAAGAAATATTATACATTATCTCTGAGCTTTTAAGTTATATCCTCTTAAATCCCCTGCCTGTTTCTTTTCAGGTGACATTGGCCTCCTTCTTTCACAAAGCCTCACCCTGTTTTATCTCCCCTCCCCTCCCATAATTCTCCTTCTCTGCACTGACCTCTTGCCACAGTGACAATCCTCCCAGTTCCATTAATTGAACTTTGATGGTGTCAAAATACAGAAAGTATCACTGTGCTGGTGTACTGCTGTGCATCACTTTCCATAAAAATGCACTTTTCTTTCTTTTATTCAACGCTTCTGTTATTTTAGTGCTCAGCGCTGTCATCGCAGTACTTGCTTCCTCCAACTCGTAGCCCAGCAGAAAGAGGGAAAAGCAGCCAGCTTTCAGCTCAGGATGGCCACTCAAATATATGGAAAGAGCAAAAGCTTAGTTTCATAATCTGGGAGATGTTTTGTTCTTTTTCTCAGAATCAGAAGTGCTGAGAAATACAGAGCAGGCGCCGTTCTGCTCTCCAGCTCGCTGAGAGCTACAGTTTGTTGGGCTGATAAGTGGCTTGGTGCTTGCACATGAGTAGCTTATGATAAGGGAAGTGATTCAGTGCCCAAATGTCCTATTATCAAGAGTCTACAACATGTAAAGTAAGTGCCTGCTCCTGGATGAAGATAGTCAAGTTGTTAAAAAAAGCCAAATAAAATAAACCTTCCTATGTTGCAATTAAAACCGCGGGAGGTAATGTGACTGCTATGCATTCCTTGGGCTGTCAGCTGTAAAACAGACGCTACCTTCTGCTTTATTGCATGATTTATTTAATTTTTATCTGCTTAAAAAGTACTCATTAGGGATGAGCTGCAGGAGAATGATTTTTGGATAGACATGGGTCGAAAGAAACACACAATAAAGGGTGACCTTTTAAAGGGGGATTACCTATAAATAGCAATGGTTATCCCTCACAGCCTTCTGACATAAGCCTGCCGTGTGTATGAAAAGGAGACCCTTTCCACCAGTTCCTCCAACATGATTTCAGGCTGGCACATGACACGTTTTGGCCATGAATAGCTGAAGAGAATTTGCAAGGGATCAAGCAAAAAGCCTTAGCAGCTGGCTGGCTGTCGATACTCCCCTGGGTTTAAAAATTAGCTCAGAGCTTCCTTCTCTTTCCTCATGAACAATGGCATACACTTCACTAGAAAGGAGTATTAGGATTTTATGTTTGAAATGTGTCACTTTGGGAGCTCATTTATTTAAAAAATTAATTGTAGCAATTTTTAAAATTAGCCAAGCACTGTCAGCAGAGTTTGTTCAAACCCCAGAGGGCTTTAGCATCAGGCTGCAGCTCTTAACTAATGTTTCAGCTTCTGCTCTGCATCATGGATCTATCAAATCCTTTATTTGGAATGAGGAAGAATTGGTATTCCTGGTCATTTACTATTGTTAAAGTGAAAGAGGTGAGTGAATTAATCAGGAAAAGATATGGTCTGTTCTGTTTATAATGCAAGTTCTTGGCTTATTTGTCCTGTGAGATTGTCATAAAATAATATTTCAGAGTTCCTATTTTGCGGACCTTCATACAGAATAAATTCCCTGGTCACTCTGCAAACAGACACTGCATAGAAGATGATAGTTTTGAATAGTGAGACGTGGTCAGTGTCCGAACACTTGCGCATTTGCTGCACACGAATGCATCCGTACCGTGTTCTCAGGGGCATCCCCGTGGGCCAGAGATGGCCAGCAGCCCCTCCACAACAGGCAAAACTACTCTGCATTTCTGACTCCTGTGGCCTCATGTACTTAGGATAACAATCCTGATAAAAACAAAACCAACGCAGCTTGACTGTTGTTGTTAGATTTGTATTGGATAATTACTGTGTTTATCATCACTATTAAAATAATGATTATTAGTGACCAGGATCTGTACACAAGACCAAGCCCATGTACTACATACTGTTGGTAAACAAAATAAGAGACGGTCTTTGTCGGAAGGCATTTACAACCTAAATAGACATGCAGACAAGAGGTGTTATTATCTCCACTTCACAGATGGTGACCAAGATACGCCGATATGATGTGCCAAGGGATACACGCAAGCGTGAGGGGGCAGGGAGGGAGCGAGCCAAGCGCTGAAGCTGGGTTACCCGGCTGCCCCGGCCGTGACCACTCTTCCTCACCGCGCCTGCTGCAAACCCACCAGCCACCGGGTTTCCCTTCGCTCGCAGGCAGGAGTGCATGACAAGCGGCTTCCTCCCGAGCTGCTCCAGCCCTGCTTTTGCCCTCACAGTTGATTTCTGCCAAGCGGTGCCAGGTTCCTGTTTATCCAGGAAGTATTTGTCACTGGTTGGCTCCAGGGAAGAGATTTTTCAATTCTGTCTTGCAGATGTTGTTTTAATGCACATTTGCCAGTTGTTTCTCTGCTTTAACATCATGATCTGGAAGCTGTTCACTTTGGATGTTTACAGCTGTTGGTGGGTTTAACAGCAGTGCTTCATTCAAACCTTTCCACGGCCCTGAATTCCTCCCTGAATTTATTGTGGGGAAATGTTGCCTTTAAAAAAACTAGGGTTCTTAAAGATGAGTAGCGAACGGGGTTATATAATAGCACGCTGGCACTAGAAACAGACTCTGCAACCCAGCAGATAGCTTGCCGTCCTGCGTTGCTGCTGCCTACGATGCAATGCCTTATTTTCAGTGCAACACCACTGAGCATAGCCAGTTCTCCTCTGACATGAAAATCCCCTGAGTGGTGACAGGGAGCAGATCTCTCTTTTACTATCACTATCCTGTATTTCTATTCACATGCAACCCCAGTCCAGGATGGGTGTCCTATTGAGACCTCTCCTATAAGGACAGGTAGAGAAAATAATTCCTGTCCTGAACTACCAGGAGAATAGGAAATGTCAGCAGATGCTAACTGCCAATTTACGTCGCCTGGTTTTCCTTCCAGCATAAAATTGAGGGTAGCTTTATCATGCAGTTGCCTTGCTGCTCCACTCTAACTGGCAGGTTAGTTTTTAAATGTGATTTGTAATGTGGATCTTGTTTCTGTGTCGGAGTGCTTTTGGATTACAGCATGAAATTTGAATGTGTCTAAATAAAGGGAATGCAGTGGTGGTGGTGGCTGGGAGGCAGGGATTATATGAAAGCTTTCAGGACGCTCCGAGCAGTGTGCTGCAGTAGCTAAGGGATTTTTATGGGCACAGAGGCACAAAGTAACCCCTCTAATCCCTTTCTCACTGGCTTACAGACTCTGAAGAAGCTTAATAATTACAGGGGAATGCAGTCAAAGTGTTTTTAAGGACATATGTGCAGAGGCTTATTTTAGTCATTTCCTAACAGCAAATGCACTGGCAGATTCTCAAGGAGAAATCTGAGTGCAAGTTCTCCCTTCTCCCCCTCCCCCAACAAAATGATGATGATTTACACTTAAATCAAAAAGAGACTTAACGAGTGAGGAGCTGGGGTAATATTTCCCAGCCTGCAGTATTATTATTTTTCCACTGTCACACCACTCACCCCTCTCTTTCTGGTGAAATACAAAGCGTATTCCTGTTCTGTTGTGCCCCTCAGATGGGTTTCTTTCAGTGAAAAGGGCAACAGAAAGCCTGTGTGTTCTCTTTAAAATATTATCCTTCTGCAGAAGAATTCCACCTTCTCTGAAATTACGCGTTCAGCTGATGGTGATTCTGCTGCTTATGTATCACTACCCGTAAGTATGTCCCTAACTGCGTGTGTACTATATATATGCATATGCAGGAGGTGTCCAGGAACTGTTTCTGTGCTGAGCTTTTAGTTTCACAGCTATGTCATTTTTGGAGGAATCTGTGCCTCAGAGGAGAAAGATATGGTGTTAGTCTCTCACCCTGGAGAGTTTTCATGGTTTTTTTTTCTTTGACAGTCTTGCCCAATTCAAAAATTATGACATGGATCTTCCCTCATTCTGCCTCAAATGTCACCTCCTAAGAAAACTGGGCAAAAAATATTACAGCAATGTGAAAATTTTTTTGAGTATTAATGGTACAGGAGGATAGGAAATGTATATTTGTTTTATGGTGCATGCTAATGCCGTGCTTGGCTTCCCACTGTTGTTTGGGATACAAATTGCAATAGAAATGAAAACACTTATATCTCATTATTGTGTGACCAACCAAAAATGGCGTATTTTCTCAGCTTTGTAGTGAAGATGAAAGTTTTGTCCATATACTTGCCATTTCTGTAAGACACTCTTGAGACCTGTAAATTCATATAAAAAATATGAGGTAAGAATTAACCTCGGCTGTCTGGAATTTCTCTTTTCAAACTGCAGTATTCTGCCTGCATCATCAAAAAGACCCCCACTAAAGTCTTGATCCTTTTCTGCAAGGGAACAGATTGCTCATGTTAGGATTGCAAATTAACCGTAGTTTGAACCCTTAGCATTTGCTCTGCTAAGTCCAGTTTACTGTATGCAAAGCTTGGGTTAAAACAGCATAAACTAATCCAAGATCTGCTTTTCCTGTTTTGATATTAAAAACCTGTAGCACTTTTTGAAGAGAAGGTGTTTGCTGAAGTGGTATGAAGCTGAATCTTCTTTCCTATGACCCCAAACTTTTTTTTTTCTGGGGGCAAAACCTCTCCTTCTACTTAGTGCTCTCCCACCAAAGGGAGGACAGTGTGGTTTGTGTACTCTAAGCAGTTTAGAATTGAGCTGGTTCGGCAAATGCCTGGTTTCAAGGTAGGAAGCTAAACGCCAGGATGGAGCAATGGGCATGTGGCTCCCAGCACATGCTGGGACTCTGTTTGGCTCCATGTGAATGTGGGTGCCATCACACCCACGTTAGCCTCCTGCTGCCCTCTCACACTGCTGTCTCTTGCTTTGCACAAGGGATGCTGGAGACCTGCTTGACAGCAGTGGGAAAGAGGGAGCTTTCTCCCTACAAATGGGAGGGTATCCTTCCCCGTCTAGTAGCTACACATCCATCTATCAGACAGAGCTTTACAGTTGTCTGAGAGCCTCCAGACAGCCACAGCATCTTCACTGATTTTTTGTGCATGGTGTAGAGTAACCTTTCAGAATTTGTGATGGGTAGGCCTATGCCAGTCTAATGTCCTGTTAAAACATCCCAGCTCATGATAATACAGTGTGCTACAAACTCTTAGACTATGCTATCTAAAAATTACTCACACTGAACAATGTTTCTCTCATAACTAGCTCTGTAGACTTCTGTGGAATGACTTAGTGTGAAGTGGCATAATCCAGCCTTTCACATTTATAATTGGAGTTATCAGCTTAAAAAAAAAAAAAAAACAACCATGGGGGATTTGGGTCTTAGATGCCATTACCCCAAGGTGCTGGCCATAATCAGGTTTTATTCTCTTTGAATGTTTCCAGGAAAAGCTGCTTCCTGAGCAGAAGAAACATGAAAGATCAGGAAAGTGAATAACAACATGGAAACCTTAATGATGCCTATCAAGTGCAATAACTGAGAACACCACAGATTGTGGCAAGGATAACAAAATGGGCTGTTTAACACAATGACTGCCAGCTATTGTTTTTCAAGCAAATGACTGAGACTTTGCGATGATTAGTCTATAACCAGAGGAGAGGAAAAACACAAAACAAAACGAGAAAGGGATTGTAAAAAAACAGGAAATAAACCCCACAGACAAACTTCATATAGACATGCATTTCACTCCAGAAAGAGTCAATGATCCAAATTTACTCTTCATGTATGTCAATAAAGTCAGGACGTTTGCACTGGGTTAAGTTTAATCTGATGAGCTTGATCACAAGTTAGCTCTCTTTGGCAATGAATAAAGACCTTTCACTGCTTGATTACATTCAGCCCTACTTTGTACACCTTCACGCTGCCCCATTGGCTTTATTGGTAGAAGGGAGCAGAGATGGTATTTCCTGATGAAATAACCGTAAGCATTTGCAGTAGAAAATCACCACTGATGACAACTCTTCATACCAAAACAAATGTAATCCATAAACACATCCACTTCTGTGGTGTCTGTCTGCCCCAGCAGGGACCTCATGTTACAGTAGGAACACAATCTAAAAGGCAACATGGCATTAAAATATTGATGGAACGATGTTAGTAGGAAGGGGAATGCATATTTAATAAGTGCCTAGATGCTTTTCATGTACACATGTGACACCAGATCTCTCAGACTAATCAGAGTGAGGTTGGGTCAGTCCTTGTGAGGGGAAGGTTCCAGACAATACATGGGATATCTTGTTGTAGCTGGCTTGAACGTGTCTTTCAGTACCTTGACGGGAGGCAAGAAGCGGGGTAAGTGATGTTTTGAATCTAGCTGCCTGCTAGGGATGCTGTGCAGGTACCTCCCCTCAGGTGGTGTCTCAAAAAGCCCATTTCCCCCATGACTACCTCTTTTGTAAGGAAGCACATGCTTTGAGGTGCTGCTGTTGTAGCCTTCTGTGGGCTGATAAGAAGGCTGGAAGACATAACACTCATTGTGGTTCCCCACCTGGAAGCTGGGAGGTGGCAGGACTCCTGATCCACTGACACAAGGAAGTCCCAGTCTGCCCAGAGAAAGCATCTGAAGGAGTAAGACAAAAAGTTCACTGTATCCTGAACACCCCCTCACAGAGAAAGGTCAAGAACAACATGGTATTTCCTGATGAAATAACCGTAAGCATTTGCAGTAGAAAATCACCACTGATGACAACTCTTCATACCAAAACAAATGTAATCCATAAACACATCCACTTCTGTGGTGTCTGTCTGCCCCAGCAGGGACCTCATGTTACAGTAGGAACACAATCTAAAAGGCAACATGGCATTAAAATATTGATGGAACGATGTTAGTAGGAAGGGGAATGCATATTTAATAAGTGCCTAGATGCTTTTCATGTACACATGTGACACCAGATCTCTCAGACTAATCAGAGTGAGGTTGGGTCAGTCCTTGTGAGGGGAAGGTTCCAGACAATACATGGGATATCTTGTAGCTGGCTTGAACGTGTCTTTCAGTACCTTGACGGGAGGCAAGAAGCGGGGTAAGTGATGTTTTGAATCTAGCTGCCTGCTAGGGATGCTGTGCAGGTACCTCCCCTCAGGTGGTGTCTCAAAAAGCCCATTTCCCCCATGACTACCTCTTTTGTAAGGAAGCACATGCTTTGAGGTGCTGCTGTTGTAGCCTTCTGTGGGCTGATAAGAAGGCTGGAAGACATAACACTCATTGTGGTTCCCCACCTGGAAGCTGGGAGGTGGCAGGACTCCTGATCCACTGACACAAGGAAGTCCCAGTCTGCCCAGAGAAAGCATCTGAAGGAGTAAGACAAAAAGTTCACTGTATCCTGAACACCCCCTCACAGAGAAAGGTCAAGAACAACATAACCCTGGCTATTAAAGGCAATGAGCTGTAAAAGCTGTGGCTTCTGCATCATGAAACTGTGGTTGTGACTATGATGCACATTAGAATCTGCAATTCCACTTTGCTCTGTGCTGGGCCCCTACAAGCAGGGCTGTAAAACCGCATGCGAACGGGTGCGCGCACTTCCACGCTCTGGCTTCGCAAAGGTGTGAACTGCAAACAGCTGTTAAGTTTTACAGACATCACGCATAGCTTTCAAATAGTTGCTTATAGATGCACAAATGTTAGCCTTTGAATAGCGAAATTGTCCTTTGTGTTAAAGTAGGTAAGTAGCCCCATGTGTGCTGGTGTATGTCTGTGTATATGTGCTTGCTCCTTTATTTGGCTAAAAATGATTTACAACACTTACCAACAGTCCCCTGTACACTTTTATGATTACCAGCTCTTCTTTAGCTCTCACACCCCATGCATTTGGTATGAGTAATAAAACTTACTTACTGCCCCAAGAAAGGCAACATTGTATGCTTGAACTTCGATTTTGAAGGATTTTCCATTATATAACTATATACATTTAAACATAGACAACGAAGTAATGGCTTAATAGAAAAGTACTTGGAAACAGTGGTAAACCTCATTATGAATGTCATCTATTGGTGACTAGAGTGAGTTGTAGATTGCTTTTTAGTCCTAATCACAGCCACTGTGTTTTTCCATCCGAGAGTGTATGTTTCCTTTCAATCAGTTAGGCAGCGGTGGGAAAAAAAAAAATCTATGGTAATGAGAAAAAATCAGCTCAGTTAAAGGAAGAGAGTGTTTTCGCAGAACCTGGACAAAGCTGAAGCACACTACCAGCAATTATTTGTAGTCCATTACATCCCAAGTAAAGCATACTTGCAAAGCATTAATAGTTATGTGCACTGAGCCAGAATGATGCTTTCATCGTAAACGTACTCCGTGTTCTGGCACATCGGCATGGCCACAAGTCTCTGAGGAGCGTTATGTTATCACAGAGTTCCCTTAAGATGTAGTCAGTGATAGTGTTGGTTATAAAGAAATTTAGAAACAGATGGAAATATCACTATTAGGTCAACTTTTACATATATTGCCAATTTGCAATTTATAGACTCACTAAACTTGGGTTTGATTTGTTTTACAGCTGTTTGTTGGTTTATAAAATATTAATAGGAGCAGTAGAATAATTTGTCATAGAAATGCTGGAAAGTAAGAAGAAATAAAAACAAACTGGAATATAAATCTGAAGACTGGGAAACTTTGCTAGGTCCACCTTTTATCAGGATATTCAGCAAGAATTGAGTAAAATCTATTAGAAATACATAAAAGTGCAGGGCTTCTGAGGAATCAAGTTACTTGAGCCAGTAATGCCTGATTTAGAGCCTTTCCCGAAGTGAAGGCAGAACAGTGAAGTTTTTTAGCATGTGTATGGAAACAGACAGGCAGATACTAAAAACGTGCTCACAGCAGCATCTCAGCTATTTATTTGGCATATTGAGATCTACAGAAGTAACAGAGCAGCCTATACAAAACACTTCCAAATGAGCTGGAACAGTAAATATACTAGTTAGGAGTATTCAAGGCAAGATACAACTGAAGTTGGAAGAACTATAGAGCAACCACATTGTAGTACATGAAAAATGCCAGTCTGGATCTCTTCTCTATCGAGTAAACACCCATAATGTAGAAAAATGCATCTGCGTTCCTCTCCTGGGCTTCTCTGGTTTTGTTTCCTGGGGCAGGCTGCCTCCAGTGGAAGAGGCAAGGGTGGCAATACCTATAGGGTGGGCCAGGATGGCTTGGCTGGTGACCCTTTGCCCCCAGCATTAAACCTGTGGCCTGTTGCCCCAGACTTTCTCCTGGGAGGCAGACATTAAATGGAGCTGTGGTTGCAAGGGCTATTGACCCGGCAGGTATCCCTGCAGTCCACTTATATTGCCATTCCCAGAAAGGAGCTGGGATGCCTTTTGCATGGATTTCCTTTGCAAGGCAAAGTCAAAAGGGGGAAGACATACCTTCATATTCCTTCTTCCCTCTTCTCCTCTAGTCTTATCCCAAAGACCTGGTGCCTCACAAGGGCACAGGGGCAGAAGGATCTCTGGTGGGATGGAGGACCAGGTCTGTGGACAGAGGCTCCTCTCTATGTGTCGATCGTGATGAAGACTGGCTCAAGAGGGGCTGAGCTGTCTGGATCTAGATGAAGGGCTGCATGCACTAATCTTCCTGAATTGAAAGGATTGGACAGTATTTTACTCGCTGCAGCTCCAGATCAGAATAATTAGTGAATTAAAATGGATTTTCCACTAGGCAACGTGTTGCTGAGGCTGGATTTAGAAGGGTTTTTTTTTTTTCCCCTCCTTGTTAATGAAAAAAAAAAACCCAAACCCAAGACAGCTGTCTTGTGAGGGATCTGTATTCAATATTAGAAAGCTATACAGCTGTGGAGTCTGGATGCTATCATGAAAATTGAATAACAGAGACATGGCATTGCTGGAATACAACCCACTTCGTAAGTGTGCTGGGTGCTTGGAATGTGCATATCACACAATAAAAGTGCTGCTCTTGTCTGTGTTCAAAGCAAGAGCACCAATAGGCCTGCGGAGCTGATGTAATGAGATTCAGGCTGCCCTCAACAGCTGAAATATTCAGTTCAGCAAATGGATATTTCAAATGTAAATATTTATATGGGCCAAGGGCTCTTTGTTGCTCTGCTATTTTGACATTTTCAAATCCCTCAGCTTTACTTTTGTTACAAAGATGGTCTATTTGCTGAAGAGAAGAACAAAGGTCAGTGGCTAGTTATGCAGAAATGGTGTTATTATCATAGTAAAATACCACTTCTCCCAACCCACAAAGCTGTGATTCCATATGCTTCAACTTCATAACCTACACATTGATGGAAATAATGCATCCCCCTGGTTGTTATGAAGAAATAAAATAATAAAAAAAAGGAGAAACTAGTTATTTGAGGTCGTGATTGGGTAGAATTAATGGTTCATCAGGAAGAAATGTTACATGCATTTACCTTTCATTTCTGACACATTCCCCAGCTGCTCTTAAGAACCACTTGTTACATTACACAGGACTGGTATTCACCTTCAATACCATTGCTATTGCAATTCTTCATTCATTTAAGAGTGTGCTCACCTTTGGGGTTTCATCCAATTTAGACACTTAGGAGAGGTTTAGATGAGTTATATTTTGGCTAAAATTATCATTATTTTCTAATCTCTAAAGCTTTGAAATCAATACTGTATTCTTCTTGGTGTTACCTATATGAGTGATTCCCTGCCTTTACATAGCTAGGTGTCACTGCCACTGCTTTTTCCTCTTCCTTTGTGTACCCCCCATCCTCCAATCTTCTGTCTCCTCATCCCTTCCCTGCTCTTCCCCCTTCCAATGCTTTTTGCTTTCCTCTCCTTTTCCTTCCAATTCTTGGGTATCTTGCTACCCCCAAACAACACATCTCTGCCTTCTTGCCTCCCACCTTCTTGCTGTCTTCTGCCATTCTCCTGGGCTGCTGTTAGCTCCTTCTCAGCCCACTTCCACCAACTCAGATCCTTAAGCAGTGTTTCTTAGTTTGGGCTTCTCCCCACTCAGTGCTAAGTCTGATTTTTCTTATTGCTGTGTCTCATTAGTGGGAACTGTTGAATTATATATAACAGCTTCTTGGAAACTTGAAGCAAAGATTGAATGTTTACCAAACCACTCTTTGGCAGATACCCAAATTTATATTCCTATTGTTGGACTTCTGCCATAAATTATTTTCTATAAAAATAGAATACTAATACTTTTGCTGAGGAATATATACATCTGGAGAATAAATTCTTCCAAGACGATCAAAGAAAATATAGGGTGATATGGCCTTGCTGCTACCTGCCCATGTGGGATAGGTCGAGTTCTGAGGTTACTTATTTTAATCCACTTAAGTGTTTGGGTCCTTAATTTTGCTGGCTACTTGGCAAAGGATATGTTGAGGCATCGTTACTCATATTTGGTTACGTTCACTGCCCAATTCAGAAACCAAGAGTTAAACTTTCAGCGGGAATCTAATTATGATTCAGATCTGGAGCTGTATTTGACTTGCAAACCAAAGTGGGGTGAAACAGTTCCCAGCAGGATACCTCCTTAACCCTCCAGCATCCTGTGTGCATGGACCTCTGCCCATTTCCTCCACTCATCACCAAATTCTTATCCCTAGCAAGTGGCTTAGATTCTCCAGGCATTTTTTTGTTTAAAAAAAGAACATTGAAACCTTTTTCAAGGTGAAAACTGAGCTACATTAATTGCTAGGGAAAGGAATTTTCTAACATATAGCTGGAGAATCAGGCCACTGTGAAAGTACATGGGAGGACAGGAGCACACAGATGTCCTAAGAACATATGGCAAAGGCTGGGACTGTGAATACATGTATTATAGGATAATGAGTATAATATAGAACTCCTGTGTAATTGCAGAACTCCAGCTAGCCTCTTAAAAGAGGGCGCCTGAGGTAAATGACCTCAGTTCTCCTCTAGTCCCTCCAGTTTTGCTCAGTTTTCAGATATGGAAATTTATGTCTTAGCATTTGGACCATGACTAACAAATGCTTTTTCGATGGAGGTAGTTGAATTTCCACATGGAGCCAATTACAAATTTCATTAACATTTTACAGTACTTTCAAGTCACAACTTGCGTGTATCCTCTGATGGGAATGGACTGGTAGAGATGTGCTGGTGTGTTTGTCAGAGTAGTTCCCTGACCATTAAATGTATCATGGTTCAGTCAAATGAAAATCTCACTTGCCAAAAATGAAGCAAGAATTGACAGCATTGCTTTCATCAGGCAAAATGTTTCTCGAGAACATTCTTTTTCAGGTCACTGAGAGGCTTGTGCAGAGTTACTTATTTTCATTTTTTTGTGTGCTTTCATATATTTTCCTATCTGTGCAAACATGTGTACATTATGGCTTGCAACTTGCCCTAGAAGAGTTGCTCATGACGATTTTTACCTGATTAGAAGTAGAAAAATCTTGATTTTGTAATGACTTCATGCTCCTTTCCTTTACTAGTTTTTTGAGCCAACCACATTGACAAAGTTCAGAAACTGTTAATTTTTTTTTGAGTTCCTGAAGTACAAGCACAAAAATCTTGAGTTCTTCTTTTGGTCTCATTGATGTACCATTGGAATCCTTTAGACACCACCCAGATTCAGTGTCTTTGGGGGAATCTGGCTTTTATAGCACTCTGCTGTCAGATTTTTTTTTAGTTTATCCTGAATACCAAATTATTGTAAGTTTTGCCAGTCATTTCTTCACTTTGAATTGGTACACTGACTCTCCCCTGTCACACTCAACTCTGATGAGATACAGCTGGAGTGCTATGGGCTCCCCAGTACAAGAGAGACATGGGCATACCAGAAAGATGTTTAGGGGACTGGAGCATCTTTCATATGAAGATAGGCTGAGAGAGCTGGGACTGTTCTGCCTGGAGAAGAAAAATCTTATCAATGTGTATAAATACCTGGTAGAGTAGGGTAAAGAAGACAGAGTGAAACTCTTCTCAGTGACATTCAATGAATGGAAAAGAGGCAGTCGGTACAAATCACTTAAACATAAGAAAAAAGTTTTTACTGTAAGGGTGACTGAACACTGGATGAGTTTGCCCAAACAGGTTGTGGTCTCCATCCTTGAAAGTTTTCAGAACCTAACTGGACACAGTCCTGAGCAACTTGCTGTAGCTGACCTTGCTTTGAGCAGAGCAGTTGAAGTAGCGACATCACTGCCAACCTCAATCATTCTGTCGTTCTGAAAGTCTCCTTCATACTCCTATGAGATCCTAACTTTTTTCTCGTTTTCCATGCCTTCATGGTCTGCTTTTTCAAGACAGTTCAGCTCAAGAGCTTTTGTGTGTACATCAAATGTTGGTGTGACTTGGAACAAGCATTTTGTTTTGCCACAGGTCACACCTTGAGAACAGTTTGCCTAGTGATTTTTCTTTCACATCTGCTTATTCTCTTAAAAGTTAAATTCTTTTTGATCAAGCTTTCTAGTGCCTTTTTGGACTGAATGTATCTCATTATTCTAGAACAATTTTCTCAGTGCAATTTTCTGACTTGCTTCTCACTGACATTTCATTTTGCTTGTACGTGTTTCCTGGCTAGGTTTTATGGCATGCAGTGCCTGCAAAGTTGTATATATACAGATATCAAAGCATTACTTTGTCTCAGGTTCTGCAGTCCCAGAGAAATTTCCAAACAAACTCTTCACAGAGCACTTTTTACACATTTGTATAGAAGAAAATAACTCTGTATTTATATTTACCATCGCTACATGAATGCCATCAGAACCACACCTCTGTATCTGTATGATTGTTCATTCCCTATGAGGAAGTCAGAGATTTTATGTGGGTGGCTGTGAATCTCAGCTCCTTGCTCCATTACAAAGGGAGAAAGAGAAAAGGAAAGAAAAAGAAAGAAAGGAAGGAAAGAAGTAAGGAAGAAAGAAAAGAAAGAGAAATCTTGACAAAATCAGTCGAAACACAGATTTCCTAAAGAGCCAGAAAAAAATCTTGCTCAAGTGAGAAGTAAAATTCCCAAAGCCTTCTGGGGAGTCCGTGTTTTTATCTTACTCTGCATCACTTTATAGAATCATAGAATAGTCTGGATTGGAAGGGACCTTTAAAGGTCATCTAGTCCAACTCCTCTGCAATGAGCTGGGACATCTTCAACCAGATCAGGTTGCTGAGAGTCCCATCCAACTTGATCTTGAATGTTTCCAGGGATGGGATCTACCATCTCTCTGGGAAACCTGTTCCTGTGTTTCACCACCCTCATTGTAAAAAAATTCTTCCTTATATCTAGTCTGAATCTACCCTCTTTTAGTTTAAAACCATTACACCTTGTCCTGTCGCAACAGGCCCTGCTAAAAAGTTTGTCCCCATCTTTCCTACGAGCTCCCTTTAAGTACTGAAAAGCTGCAATAAGGTCTCCCTATAGCCTTCTCTTCTCCAGGCTGAACAACCCCAACTCTCTCAGCCTTTCTTCCCATCAGTTTCATTCTCCTCTAGGCTGTCCACCAGCCCTTGCCCTTCAGGACTTGGGAAATCCTTCTCAAAACTGTTGAAGTTACTCAGCGCTATTGATCACCTATCAAGTAATTTCCATAATGCAGTCCTTCAGAAATGGGACTGAGAGCTTGGCTTAGCCCATCCATGCAAAAACATGTTTCACAAAGGTGACCAGAGTAAAATTATTGCATCTTCTGAACCCCTCTCTCCCCTACTTCTTTTTCTTTTTGGGGCGGGGGAGGAATGTTAGGGGATACATATGTATTGAATATGTCTTTTTCCTGCTAGAGACATTTCTGAAAAGGCAGGGTTTTTTCATTTTCTTCCTGACTATAAGCTGACAACTGAGCAAAATGGAGTGGGGAATGCAGCCCTTCTCAGCTGTGGCAGCTGATAATTACCTCGCTCTGCTCAGGGCTTTCCATAACCCCAGCATTGTGAGAAGTGTACTTGATTACAGCGTGTAAGCCCAGCTCGGTGTGAGAGTTCTGCTTCATTAGGGAAATAGAGCTGCAGTACTTTCGCCAATCTCATTTCCATCTCCATTTTTGCCCTTGCGTGTAGAGCTAAACTACCTCTATACTCCAGTAACTGTCATCCTCTTGCCCTTGGAGAGCCTTACAGGTAAATGCATGGAGGCAAAAAAATCAGTGAAATATTTCTAAAAGAGGGTAGGGTGAGGAAAGGATAACCTGGAGGACCACTGGGTGCTCTCCAGAAAAGAAAAAATAAAGTTGTGACAGGCTTTCTCTGGGGAAATAATAGACCCTATCATTTGAGTGGGTTTGTTTGTCCAATCTTTGTTGAAAAAGAAAAGAAAACCCATCTCTATAGGCCTTTTAATTTAGAAAAATGGGTACATTGAATTTTGTGGCTTGGCAGCCTCGCTCCAGCTAGGTGCAGGGAGAGCCCGTGGCACTCCAAAACACTCTATTAAAGTAAGCAGGGACTCAGAGCATGAAGAGGGGTTACCCGAAGGGATTGCTTTTACAACAGGCTGATGTTTGCCAGGATGCATGTTTTCTTCTGCCAGTGATCAAATATCTGATCAAATATAAAAAATTATAATTGTGTGGACTTCTGATTTGTCAGCATTTCAGGAGACTTATAATGACATTTGAAAGGTATCTCCTCCCAGCCCTGGCGTTGTTCCTCAGCACTCACCAGTGAGTGCGCGACCCTGAGAGCAAAGCAGAGACTTAATCTTGGACAAGGAAAATTATTTAAGCATCTTTAGAATGAACTGCAGGTTTGGGATTATTTATGCTTTCATGGCCAGAGTGTTCAGTCCTTAAGGAGGTTGTAAGTGTAGCTGCATTGGTCTTAAAGTGATGGTGCAAGCTAAGGAATAATTAAGGTGTATCTACACCTTGCAATAGAGCAAGGAGGTCCCTGAGCTAGGGCAGACTGGGGCTAATGCACACACAGTATGGTGCAGCCAGCAGCAACTACCTTGGGACTGAAAGCAAATAATTTCCTCCTGAGACCATGTTGCTTCCACATAATTCAAGCACAGATGGCAAGTGAAGGTGGGAAGTAGGAGGAGTGGGTATCCCCCTCCAGGTAATGCTGCTCTCATGCTCTGATATATGATAAGTTGTTGCCACATTTTTTGTGGCTGTGGAGTCCCCATGGGGTCAGGGCTGGGCACCACCATGGCTGTCACAGATCCAGCTTGGCTGTCACCCTACTGCTAGCATAGACATGTCATTAGCTTGTCAAACTCACACTTGTGTTACACAAACTATGAAGCAAGCTACTCGATCTACTTTCCTTAGTCATGTGTCTCTTCAGCTGATATTCCAAATGCTGCAGTACAGCTTGCAGTGATGGTTTTGAAATCTGTAGCTACAAAAAGCTGGTTTTTTGAGCCTAATTTTTTCCTCATTTACATCATTAACTTTAAAAGAGCTCCTCACAGTTAGCTGTACAAAGAGAAAAAAGACTCTGATCTGAGTGTCAGAAAATATGGGCCTTAGCTCTCATTTACATGACCATTTATATCCACTCCTAAGACCCCTTCATAGTGATGGGCCTGCTGTGAATTTGGAAAGTGCTGTGCTGCAGCATATTAGGCATGATAGAAGCAATGAAATGGGGCTTGTAGATTTGCCAGCTGCCCATGTTCCTTCTGGTTCCCTGCACCTTCATGGAGCAATGCTGATCCTCCCCAGCCTCGTACAATTCCCATGCCTGTATACTTGGTAGCTTCCTCTTTTTTAATGCATAGAAGAAGAAGATCAACCACATCAAACCTATTCATAAAGCTACTCTGAACTGAGTAATGCTGCTTAAATGGCCACCACAGAAGGAAAGAATGGTCCATGCTATTACAACACTGAGTGAGGCAGTATTACTGGAAATCAGGTAAAACAAACAAAAAGCTCTCACTGCAAACAAACCTCTAACCTACTTTTTAACATTCCTCCAAAGAAGAACGAGTTTTATTTCCACCAGTGACTGAGGTTTAAAATAAGATCTTTCCTATTATGCTGCTCATGACCTCCTTAGATCTTGTCTCAGTCATAGTCCGTGGAATGAAATGGAGTATTACAGTGTAGGCTCCCAAGGGACACTCGGGTCTTAGTTACATTTTGAATTAACTAAACCTCTTGGAAAGATTAAGCCATTCCCATGCTATTGTGTTTCATTTGGTCATTTTCTTGTTGTAGTTAGCATTTTATGTTTTACCAACATCGATCAATATTGTCAGGTCTTTTCCTAGATCAGAACAATCATGAAAACTGTTCACCTAATCAAATTCTTCTCAGCTTTCTCACCTCAGTACAGTCACTGGCCATGTCATGAGCAGCACACATGTTGTTCCCAATATACTCTCTTCTGCCTTATTGCCAAACATGCTGTTTTTCTATGACTGAGGATATTTATAATGTAAGGGCTGCTAAAGCTGTCTCAATCAAATCCTTGCAATATTTTCATCTCTTTCCATACAGTAAATGTGGTGGAGCCCTTGACTGCATACTATATTGTATCTGCATTAAAGTATTGGCACCGTGCTCTGGTTCTCCGGCAGGATTCTGTGCTTTGAATCACGCACGGGCAGGGAAGAGGTATAAGTTAAACTGGGCTTGTAAGGCCATTTTGAGGCCTTTTTGAAGCAGTGCCAAGGCCTGCCTGCCTCATTTATACCTATAGCATTCTGAGATTTCCTGTGCTGAAGCACAGTCTGCTTTCACCACCCCCACATCACACCTGAGGTGTCACCAGCAGAGCAGACTCTTCCTGCTCCTTGCCTGCATCCTCTTTCTGGCTCCCCCTTGGCCTTTCAGATTCCTCTATGCAGGGGACTAAACTCATCCAAAGCTCTTGTATAGCATCTAGGATTGCTGAAGCTGCTTTCATAGGAATTGGATGTCCCCTTTTTTGCTCTTTTAAAAGGCCCCTTTTGAAGCCAGGGTTCAACAGCAAGATCGTTGTGCGACTGTAAATCAGCTTCAGTATATGCTTTTCTGTATCCTCTTGGGATGACAGGGCCTTGTGAAAGGAAATACCAAGCTGTGAGAGAAAACCTTCTAAGAGCAGGGTAGGTGTTGCTCTATTTCCAGCTGTTGATATTGGAGGGGGCTAAATTTGGCACCTTAAGACTATTTTCCTAGTGTAGCAAGGAGTTAAAATCTAGCGGGCAATTAAAGCATCAGATCATTCAGCAATTACCCTCATTTGATAGGTAAATCATTAACAGGGCTTAGGTAGGCAGTTGTGTGAGACCCATGGCAACTGGATGGTACATTTAACAGTGGTTGTACCCCTCACACAGGTACGTCTACACTGCCAGATCCAGGATATCTTTAAATCAGCTAGCTTGAGTCTGGGAAATGGTCTGGTTGTGGTTAGAGAGGGTAATTTATCCTGCCAAGAAACGGAATAAATCACAATAAGGTTTAGGGGTGCAAGCTTGTGCTACGCAGGTAAAAAACAATGGTGTTTCAGTCATGTAAAAAATGAAATAAGAGAGTGTTAAATCAGTCTTTTTTTTATTTTTAACCATGGGAAACAGACACCGAAATGTGTATGGGAAATGCAGCAGAATGTGCTATAGCCCAGGAATCTACAGAAAACCTGCTTTCACATTTTGGATAGACTGTTAAGGTAGGAGAATTAATAGCATTAGCAGCCTCTGAGGAGTTACAGAGCTTTCAGATTTCCTAAGTGGGTGGGTGTTAAAGCAAGGTGGATGATGGCAGGATGATTTTCAGTTTTAAAGAGAGCACCCAGAGCTCCAGTGAACAGCTTTAGCAGCTCGAACAGCTCGCTACCAAGCTGAACAACAGTGCTAGGGCTGGGGAGGAGGACTGGGAAGGGAAGGGAAGGAGAGGAGAGGGATGGAAGAAATAGCCTGCAGATTACCATCAGTCCCTGGCTGAGTTTACTGAAATACAAAAGGATGACTCTGTTGATTCAGCTTCACCTGCTGCTGGGAATCTTCTCCCCTGCCCTCCCTCACATCTGATCTTAGCTCTACGTTTCAGAGCATGTGTCAAGCACAAGGTAGAAAAGCTGCTGAATATTTTGGGCACAGACTGTTTCTTTGTGAAAAGTAGGAGATATTTTGAAACTGAAGCATGTCTCCTGGAAACACCTTTTCCCTTCCTTTTCCAAACCACATTTACTTTTTTTCCAACACTTATAATCTTAACTCAGGTCAATCTAATTTTAACCACAAAACCTACCCTGCTTTATCTTCTTTCCTGGCTGCTGTTAGGTAAATTCGTTCCTTCACAAACACAATTCATAACACTGCAGCAGTTACGGTCTTTTCATCCTCAGCATCGAAACCACATAGTCAAATACCTTTTTTGTAAAGCTGCCACATGGATATGATGTTGTGAGCAGCAAGAGTACCTCACATCTAGTTACTGTCCTCCCTCTCCAGAAACATCAGACACTGGTGGCTAAACATCTAAGGTATCAGAATAAAGAAAACAGCCCCCTTCAAGAGCCCCCTTCCCTGCTAAGAGGGAGCCCTGACTCCTCAGATGCTCCAGCCCATACTCCTGGCTGGCTCAGGG
>NW_009258616.1:734786-823085 GCF_000687185.1 Egretta garzetta | reverse complement strand
AGAACAAGCGTGGAAGGAACACCTAGTAAATGTAAACAGATTTGATTTGGGATATCTTTTTTAAAAATTTTTTGTTGTTGTTGTTTGCTTAGCCTGGCAACAGGACACATGATGAATCTGTGCTAGCACATGTTCCTTTTGCTGCCACCCCCTCTTTGTCTGTTAATGTCCTTGTCAATTCCTGCCTTAAACTGGGCTGCAGCATCCCATGTAGGGACACTCCATTCCCCAGTTTTTGTGTGTTTGAAGCCACCAGAAATATGGGGCTTTGGTCCTGACTAGGACTGGATTCAGTATTCCTGTAAAAGCAGGTCTTCCCCCTCCTCTGGCTCTGGGCCGCAGACTTTTATTAGGTTTTCTCCACAGTTGCAGCATGAAAGTAGGAAAGTGTCATTTTTCATGTGGTTTTCCTCGACTGTACTAGCTAATCTATATTTTAATCACTTTTAAGGTGGCTTTTCCCCTGTAGGAGGCTGCTTTGGAAGATCACTCTGTGGTGACTGGGACCCCTGGACATGCAGCACAGAAATGCGCTTATGCTGTGAGTCCTCGTCCTTTCTGCCGCCGGGAGCCTGGTGGCTAGAGGCTGCCCAAGACACACTACAGGTACATGAAACAAACGTGAAATCTCAGTGACTGCAGGCACTGCATGTGTGCCAGGTCACAATTCAGAAGGAAACCAAGTTCTGGTCAAGTGCCTTAGGTCGGGTGGTGCTCCTCGCCCTCCCTTGTTAGCATCGAAACTAGCAAAAGGCCAGGAGGTGGTGGGTGTATTCCTGTGGGCCTGGAGCTGGGTGCAGATGGGCTGTGTCTGGTGCCAGGTGGGCTCCCCACACTGTCAGGGGCCACATGGCACGGGCAGCAGGTGGGGCCATGCTGCAGCAGGATGGGTGGTAGCATCATTCCACTGGGAAGGTCACTTCATGCTGCCATGGTGGCCACTCCGTGCCAGTCAGGGCAGCCTTCCCACGCCATGCCCCACACGACCCGGGGTGCCTGCAGAGCTCCACGCTGCTCTCGCGCCGCTCGCTGCCTGGGGAAGGCGACGCAGGGAGGCCCTTCCTCCCCTGGGCCTTGCCGGGTATAAATAGCTGTAGCGGAGGGGAGCGGAAGGGGCCACCGTCTTGCCAAGAGGATGGAGCCGTCAGGGAGGGGGCTGGCAGGGCCTCCCCGCTGGGCTGTGCCTCTCAAAGCCTCCTCTGTCTCAGCCGGCTCCCTCTGAGCAGTTGCTAGGTAAAGGCAGGTGTGTCAGCTGAAGTAGTGGAAATTTCTATTCATCTTATAAATAGTTGAACAGCCCGACTTGGTGAAATGTGAAACGAGCAAACATCCCATCTTCTCCTCGGAGGGCAGATCGGGATTCAGTCTATAGTGCTGTCATGTCAACTGTGTCAGCGCTGCTGTTCATGATGCCAAGGCCCTATAAGTTATTCATGTGAACACAGCAAACAAAGGTTTAGCTTAACTGAGGGATGAACATTCCTCCACCTGCAGCTTTCTCCACAGCTAGACGTAAAAAGCGCAGAGGTCACTTAATCTGTGACAGAAATAGATTGCACCATCTTTGGGGTCAGTATGCTTTGCAAGTATAGTAATATGACTGCGGGCAGGCCTGAGGGTTTCTGGCACAGCATCCTTGGTAGCAAGAGAAAATGTCATTAAATCCTCATGCAGCTTGGCTGGTTTGCTTGAAATTTGCTAGGTAAAATTATAAACTTCTCTTATAATCATGTGTATACACTAGGCTGTTAGAAGGCTTTTTCCTTCTGCTAATCTCCCATCTTCTTGTTGGACTACCTTGACCCTTGTTCTCTTGTGTATTAAGACAGATCCTCACCAGAGGTTAATACTCCCTATGAGACTGCAGGAGCTTTTTTCTTCTCAGTGACTGAAAAGTCTCTGCTCTTAAAAGGATGAGACTTCACAGACTGAATTTGAAGCTATATGTTAGCTTGGCAATATATTAAATGGAGTTTATTGTAATATTTCAATTCCAGTCAATTTTAAAGAAAGCAGGTATCTCCGTGATATTGCCTGGAAACGGATGTGTCTGAGCAAGCTTTCATATAACCTCAAAGAATCTAGTCATCAACATCATCTAGTGGTCAAAGAAGAGGGCTGGGAGTAAAGATAGGTAGATATAAGTTCTGCCACGAACACTTCAGCTGGACTGACCAAGCCAGTCCCTTCTGTGTCTTAGATGATCAGATTGCCATGGGGACACTAAGAATAACACGTACAGCAAAGCATGGTGTGCTCGTTAGATGAAAAGGAGTCTGTAAGTACAAGTTTTTACTTTCTTTTTTTCCCATTTATTCTTGTTAACCAGCTGGTAGGATTACGCCGATCCATAGCTGATCTGTGCTCATGTCTCTCCATGGAGGCAAGGATGCTGCAGTGGCCCTGGGTAGCGGTTACTGCAGTGACAGTGACCGAGTTATATTGTCTGAAACTGGACCAGCATTACATTTGCGTGCAAAATCGAACACATCCTTTCAGCTGGCTGGTTTACTGGTCAATGATAAGACTCCACTCTCATTTGCCCTTGCTTTGCATAGCTGCTTCTGGAAAGGTCTGGCTTGAGCCAAGCCAAAGGAGGGTGCTGTGATGAGGAGCCGAGGGGGTATGTGAATGAAAACTGAGCCATTTAGTACTGGCTTATGCCTCTCGTCCACTCTCTTTTTTGTTACACTCACATCCACAGGGAAGGAAAAATTAGCTGTTACTCGTAACCCATGTTTGCCTGTAATCTGATTGAATACAGGCAAAAGAAAATCAATCAAAATTAAGACAGATGACAAAGCTGGTGCTTTACCCCTTAGCATGTGATGTAAGCTGTAAGTGAACCTTGCTACCTTTCTGGGAGATAGGTAAGTAAGTGGAGCAGTCATATTTAGCAGATGTAGGAACATGAAAGCCTATAGTTACAGCATGAAGGGGGAGGATAAACAATTTATAAGTACTTGTAAGTGATGATGGCATCGCTCTGAGTTGCAGTTCTAATTTACTGTGCTCTGCTTGTCTCCCCCACAAGCTCCAGCCAGCAGATTGCAGGGCCATCGCTTTTTGAGCTCTGTGCAGTCTCAGACACATGCCAAGGGCTACGCCGTATGAACCACACTGACATTTTTGAGAGCGTACATGAATAGCCTCACTAAAGTCAGTGGGATGCTTTGCATAAATACTCACTCTGTTGTATGACTTACATAGCATAGTGCTTACGAGGTGAGACACTTAGCCACAAAACTTAGCAAAGGCATAAAAATACAACCACTTTTTATATAGAGCTACTGCAGCCCATTGGCCTCAAAAGTCCTTGTTTTTAATGTGATAAATGGCTAGCTCCCAAGAGTAGTCACTACTGTTGCGGAGTAAAATCTGATACAGAATGACAAACAAGGGTTTATTCCATACACAGTATTGTAAGTGAATTCATGGGTTTAAAACTGCCTTCTCTACTGGTTTAACCAAGCACAGGTTTCTACATTGTGCAAAGAAATTACTGATGTGGACTTTTCATATGCATGTTAATACGGTATTGCTTGAAGTGTTCTGTGGTCTCTTCTAGTTAGATGCAAGAAGCCGCTTCTTGGTAGGATTCCTCATCACCTGAATGGAAGGATAAAGACTTTTTTGAGGAACTCTGGGCAGATCAAAGGTGCTGTCTGAACTGCACCTAAGTGTTGGTGAAGCCTTGGAAATGTTATGGGAGACGTATTTAACTGTGAGTGAATACAGCAGGAGAAAGGAAATTGTAGTTGCTTTAGAACTTCAAAGGGAGGAAACTTTATAATGAAAAACTAATATATATCTTCACATAACACTTCAGATTTTGTGACTCCTGCCGTTGTGTAACCTTGCATCAAAGGATACCTGAGTTATTACTTGAGGGAAGCCATAGGCAAGGACAACAGCACAAGCTATGGAGGGAGTGAGAAAAAGGGAGTTATCGAAAGGACCTAGGATTGAATAAAATGAGCAAAGGATTCAATAAATTATGTTTCCCCATATTAAACCTTTATAGATGAAGAACAGCTTTAAGAAGCTGTTTAGACATGTGTGACATAGTTACTGTAAAAAAGTCCATAAATATTCATATATTATCAAAGCGAGAGTTTCTACTGTTTTATTGTGCTTGCACATTGTGTGGGATTTGCTTCCCACCAATATTCATGGAAGTTCTTATACTTACAAGCAAATGCTGAGAGACACTTTTGATCATTAAATTTAAAAGATATTTGATCTAGTAAAATTTCTAAAAATTTTAAAATTTCATAAGAAATACATATATCCACTCAGCAGATACTGTGGTGATGATTACAATGAGATCATTCTCAAGGGAGGAGAACTGGGTACCCAAGGATATGGCTCATTTGTGCAATAGAACTACCAGTACAGTTTAAGTTTTGAATATTCAATACCCACAAGAAACCACTGTATGCCACGGATTATTCAAAAAAGATAATTAAAATAATTTTGAACACTGAATGAAGACTTCAGTGTGCCCATGGGCAGTTTGACTACAGAAAAAAAGAGGTAATATTCATTTAAGGGATCATTTGCTAGGGATTATTTGCCAAGTTTAATTGGTTGCTATCTTTTATTTTGCATTTTACTCCAGCTCTTCCACTGGGTATATATTTTGTTGTTGAAAGTCCAGAACAGCAACTTAAGATGCATATAGGTACTCAGAAATTATCTAGCTGATAGGTTACTAAAGTGATTTTAGGATTGCTTGAAATTTCTTAATGAAAGCCAAAGTCATGCAGAAGCTACATAACACAGCACTGTTTGTATTCTGCTGTTCAGTTAATTCAAACAAACACAAAAATCTTATGCAGAGCTATGTGAGACAATCCTCCCCTTTCTACAGATGCTATTTTGTCCAAAAAATAAAGATTTCTCTTACACCTTTGAGGTGATAAGCAGTACTACTCAAACGTGGTTTCCTATGGATTTTTGTATTAAAGTTGAGCTCATAGATAGTATCTGTGATGACAAATGAAGTATGAGCTCTCCTTTTAACCTTTTCCTCAGTGAGGTTGTCAGAGTTTCTCAGCCTTCACTTATTTTCTGAGAATTTAATAAATGTGGGATATTTTGCCATCCACCAAAGATGGTAGAAAATCAGCAGTGGATTCAGAAGTTATTAAAGGAACTAATAGAAAGACATGGGCATCACATAATCCTTGTTTCTTTTGGCAATCAGACAGCAACAGACAACAAACAAAATATGCTTTGGAAGTATTCCCCTCCTAGGTTTCTTCCTGGTGTCTGTAACAAAATCATGTCCCCTAAAACTTCAGAGACCACTTCTAAAAATTGTCTGAGAAGTTCTTAAGTGTGCTCAGTAAAAGTGTAATAGGCACTGGAATGCAAGTGCTGCTTTCAAGAAAGCTAAAAATATGCTTGATGCTCTTTACCTGAGAGAGAACAGAAGGAAGCCAGGCCAGCCCACCAAAGAAGGTTGCTAGGCTGGAGGTACTGACAGTAGGATTGTTCAGCTCTAACTTTACAGTAGTGTACTGCTTATCTGTTGTGCTGTGTCTTCTGCATATTCCCTTTATCAGCAGTAAATGGGAAATTTTAACTTACTGAGACTAAAGTTAACGCTGTTGTCTTGTGAACAAGCAAGGGAGAGAGGAACACACCTGTCATCATCAGTAACTCATTGTTCACCATTCGGAATGTGATCTGGTGCCCACCAAGTCCTTCTGGAGCGCAATGCATTTTTTGGCACCATTCATGTTGATCAGGCTCCTACAAAGAACATAAAAAATGATGGGATGGATTACTGAAAATGTGTATATGGCACTCAGCTATTTGGCTGTAAAGAGAGCTCAATGGTGAGATGATCTTGCTATCCAAAGCCTTTTTTCCTCTCCCTTTCTTCTTCCATGGTGTTATGCAATAAGCCAATGTGGCCCGAGGTCACGGAACAGGAGAAGAAAAGGGACTCCATTTGCAGTATGCAGCAAACTGTGTATCTGTGAGAAGTGAGTGTTGTAACAGCCTAGCTAGCACTCAGCAATGTGTAGTTAGTTCCCTACCTGCAAATCTCTATTTTAAAATATCCTATCTATAACACTGCAAAGCACGTCAGATGCCAGGCAGTTTGATTCTGCCTTCCTTGACTTGTGTGAAACATCTGTTTAGTACACTGCTCTCCCAAGGTGGTTTTTTTGTGTGTGTACAACCCCACCTACTTGCAGAAGAAGCTGTGATGCTTCCTCAACACCATTTTGTGTTTCTTTCTGGACCGTAAGAAATTCCCTTTCTGAGGATCCTAGCTGAGTCAGAGCTCCACTGAGATTTATGGCTTAGCATGGACACACGAAGGACAGAGAAAGGGGATATTGTGCTCTGCTGCACTGTTGCTTTCAGACTAGCCAGATCATTTCTGGAAACTGGGACAAGTTAGGCCAGGCACTAATACAGCTCAGAGCTGTATCACATCTTTATGGAGCTCCTAGATCTGCTGCTGAGCAGCTGCAAGGGGAGCCAGATCAAAGCCAATGAGCATTTATGTGATGCGAGGGGGACGGGAAGCTGCCCATGCTAAAGAGGATTCCAGTTTGGAGGAAGCTATTTCCTTTGAATTGCTTAGGTCCTGACGTTATTTTTCCAAAGGTTGAGAGTATGCCTTGCATGGCTTTAAATGTGAAAGCCTGTCTTCGTGTTGCTCTGAAGGAGAAGGAAGTGAAGTGCCCGAATCTTTTGACTGAGAAATTTTTCAGTGCTCACTGATGATTATTAAAGGGTCATGGAAACAGCTGCTTACTTGGTCTCTGAGTTTTACTGACGTAAAGAGAACAGAGCTTTCCCCAATTTTTATTCTTTTCTGATAGCATGGAAATTACATGGCTGAGGGCTATACATTTAAAAACACTTAACACGTACTTTAAAACAAGAACCTAGGCCTACAGGAGTTACTTATGTTTGAAGAAAGATATAGTTCAACATGAGTCATATCAAAGGACAGCCAAAGATGTCACTACGTGAACTGAGTATGTTGCTTTTGGCACGCAAATGTTCAAATCGGCTAGCCATAGGTGGCAATCTAGTTCTCAACATGTCCTTGGAGAATGGCTCAGATATACCACGAACTGTATTCTTCTTGGTGGTAAAATCTGAGGTGTAAATCTGTGCATTTGACATTCAGAGTAGCAGCCATCCTCTTACTATCATATCTCTTGCAACATGGAGCTGGGTCGATGGTTGTCCAGGCAGTGTAAAGATAGCAGTTGGAAATAACACTGAGGATTGCATACACAGAGTTCTGGCAATTGGTGAAAACAGAATTACTCCAGCTAGTTTTATCTCATCTTCTACACTGAGTCATAAGGAATGAAAAAATAGTGCCACAAGGTCAGTTCCTGCTGTAATTATTTAAAAGTATATCATCTCAGGAGTTTTATTTTTTCCATTGTATCAGATCTTGTTTTTAAGCAGTTACACTCTACATACTCTGATGCCTGGTGAACCGTGTGCCTGGTCTATCTTTCTGGCGAGTATTCAAAGCATAAGAAATTACCAGTGCTTCTGGTAAGCTAATGAAATTAATCCTGATGCTTGACATCTTTATTGTTTTTGACTTACGACTTCACAAATCATTTTACAGAGGAGTGCAAACAACAAAAAATAGTACATACATTTACTAAAATATCCTGTTATATACAGTAGATATTGAATGTAACAGGAAAAAATAAGCTAAGCTGGGGTTGTATGTTCACCTCTCATTTGCAAGGGTAGAATAAAACTCAACAGTAAACTGACAGGTACAGACTTATCAACCACATGACAGAACTGGATTACTCCTATTAACAGTAATTCATAGTTTTTTTCCTTGCTGGAATTGACACAATTGAGAAAACGTTTTGGTCTTTACAGTGCAAGCATTTGCAGTAGGGAAAATTACTAACAAAACAATGCTCTAAGAGAATCAAATAATGATAATAATAATAAAGTATATATCCTGGCCTTAGATTTCCTTCCTGTTATTTTCCTAAATGTTTCTCCCCCCTCCTTTTTAGAAACACACAATGAACCTTTAAAAAAGTGGAGCTGCTTTCAGAATTGCTATCGTCATCCAGATCAATTTGGAACAAAGTCCTGCCTCCCAATCTATTCTAATTTCAATGTACACACTCTGCTGGCTGGCTGCCAGGACAGAGCTCAGGAAATGATAAATACCCGTTTAGTCACAGGCGCACAGATTTCCCTGGGATGGTAGGTTGGGGCTGCTTTAGTATTCCCAAACTTACTGCACTTTTACATGTTCACTAACGTCACTCAGAGTGATATTTATATGCTGGGTGTAGGAACGACACATGGGGGGAAAGGACATGCACATGCTCTTCAAGAAGACTGAAGCTCTGCCTCTTGTTTTCCTGCTCTGAGATGATAGCCTTCCACCTGAAATAACTGTACATAACATGAATAGAAAATTAGGTTGGACTAATCTAATTTGAAACAAGCTGGCCACAGACAGATACTGTGAATCTCAAATGTCTCATGAACTGGTTATGATGACTATTCGACATGCCTACTGGGTCCTAAACATGTCGCTCTCTCATTATAAAGTACAGCACACTATGAAAGGAAAACAGGCCGTGTGTATTGACTTGTTTACTTATGGGCTTGGGGTTTTTTTTTTGGCCTCTTCCTGAATTACTGGGAAGATTTGGTTTTCTGTGTTCATCTGGGATATTTCCAGAAAAGGGGTGAATTAATAGCTTTGGATGATTTTTCCATATAATTAAATCTTATATCCTTGTCTCCAATTATTTGAGGACTGAATGTTTTGCAAAGGCTGAAAAAGATCAGGGTAAATACTTTTGAACGTGGTTTGAATTTTTTTGGTGCTTCTCTTGCTGGCATGTTAGGTAGTTGAGTGCTGTTAAAATCATCAGCTTTAGCAAACACTTGCATAAAACCTGGCAGCCTATAATGCGGGCAACCCCAATAATTGGAATAAGGTTAACAAAGAAGCTCAAATTTTTCATTTACGTTAACAAATCACTGACAGACCAAATACTTGGTCAAAGAGCAATTATGGATATTTAACTACTACTGTAGGCAAGAAAAGTCTCCACAACTAACTCAGAGCCTTGTAAAGTATCTGTTGTACAATGACAATGCTAAAAACACATTCCTGTTTTCACCAGTATTAAATACAAACATGTTTTGACTATAGGGATGATATATGGGCTGGATTCTTTGCTGCCCTGAGTTTCTTCTCAGTTTACTAAACAGGAGACTGCCATGAACCTCATCTCAGTTTCTTGGTCCTTTGCTCCCATCTCAGAGCAGGTGAGACCAGACAGTTCTATGGTCGCCCGTAATATAGGGATTATGGGAGTTTTGCTTCTTTTCCCCAATCCAGTACAAGTCTTTTCTCACACCCATGGTGTGGTAGCCATAAATAGCCTCCTTATAAAGCCTCCCTTAGACAGAGATTCTCCTGAGAGAAAGCTGTGTGGCATTTTTACAACATTTGTAATTCAGGAGTGTCTCACTGAGAGCAGAGTAAGACGGAAAGGTGGAGCTCTGTCTTTCCAATGCTGTAGCAAGGGGTGATTGGTGAAGTTCCTCACTGTTATCAGCAAACAGACCATCTAAATGAAGCGCACATCCATTTCTGCCTTTCTTTTTACCAAGCTCTCAAAAAGTTGCTGCCTTTTAGAAAAGGCTGTGTGAAGACTGCTTGTAGTAGCAGCCTCCTCCAGCCACCACCATTAAGCCAGGCCAGCACAGCAATGATACCTCTCACCCCTCTGAGTGGAGGCTTAAGTGATGTGCTTGCCTCACAAAAAGGCAGAAACATGCACAATGGTGGCACCTCTGTTGTCTCAGAGACATAAGGTCACAACTAAAATGAGGGATGCAAGTACAAAGCTTGCCCTGGCTCAGTGCTGGCTGTATGAAGAGATTTGTGTTGAGGTCATTTCACTTCAAGATCTACAATGCAATGTCTACAGGTGATCTGGTTCCTCTCAGCTTTCTGTATCTTCATTTAGAGAAACAGGAATTTCCAGAGCACAATTCTTAAGATTTATTTTAGACAGTATGGCCTGAATCACTCTGAAAGTGCCTTTATCTATTGAGGGGAGCCCAGGGACACTTCTTCAGACATACATGGCTACATGACAGATATGTAAAGTCAGTGAGTGAAATGAATCTTACACATGGTTCTCGTTTAGGGAATAAAAAGGTGATTACGTCAAAAATTATTGATTTATTACTTAAAATATTTAACTAGATGCTTATACTAGATGGTAGGGAAGTCTTAGTTTTGGATGTCCTAACAAGATATCGCTTAAGTGACTCTGCTTTTTGTGAATTTAGTTTTAACAACACCATGACCAATTATAAAGTATCAGTAAAACAATTAAGACTTGAAATAAGTTCCTGAAGGCTTAGGCAAAGGATATAGGTTTCATAAGCATTTGTAAATTAAGTGATTTGGGAATATGGACCAAATATGTAGAGAGACCAGAAACAAAAAATATATCACTGCTAAGTGTCCTTTTTCATGTTTGTATCAGGACAAGAAATGTTTTCAAGTGTAAAATTGCTAAGGATGTGACTTTGCTAGGAAACCTACTTGATAATCAGTATTAATGAGTTTTAAATTTACATCTCGCTTTCTTCTGTGCAGGCATGCGATATTCTTTCAGTATTTCATAGACCAATTTAGAAGAAAAACCTAATTAGAAACAGGTGTTTAGCTAGGCCATCCATATCTCCAGCTCCATCTTACTCTAACGTAGTTTCAGGTATCAAAATTCACCTGCCAAACATGAAATCTATTTTATATGACGAATTTTCACTTTTGTGCAAAGCAAAGCTTGTGGATGGACCTGAGCCTGAAGAGGCCTGAGTAGCTGCGTAATCGCAGCCATGCCATGGGATGTGGGATGGTAAGCTTGTCAAATCTGACAGTGACACCTGGGGGCTACTGCAACCTGGACCATAGCTTATGCCTAAATATGTTGTGTGTGAATAATTGCTAATTAAGTTGTACTGTAAAAATTAATTTGCAATCATAATGACAGAAACAAATAGGCACTTTCTTTGCAGAGTGTCTGTATTCCATAATAAATTAATCTCTAAAATGTTGCACTAAGCTATATTTTCTGGTTCTATCACATGACAATTTTTTTTTTGTCTTCTTATAATGAATAATCACAAGGGCACAGTGTATTGACAAACATTACCATTAGAGAATAAGAGAGGAAAGCAAAGTTCTTCTTATCTCAGAGAAAAGGAAATGTATTTTGGGAATGAAGTAGCTAAGATACAATAAATTAAGTTTAGTACTCACTCATATCTATACAGGGATGTTTGTGCTTTCCTAGTATTGGTCTGTGAGTCATTGCATCCTTTATCTAGTAATATGGTTAAATTCCAGGGTTATCTTGTTTTTTTCTTCCTTCTCACCAGAGACATGAAGATTTGAATGCTATATTCTTGAAGGTCAGCAAAATTTTTTTTCTTTCAGTGATCTGGGAAGGAAAAGCATTCCTGGGCTTTACAAATATGTATTGTCTACTACTGGATTTGCAAAAGAAGGCTAATGAAATCTGTGTGAACTAGGAAAGTTGTTTTACATCAAAGCTATTTAAAACACCATCCGAGTTAATAACAACATTTTTTAGATGCACAAGCGTGCATGTGAAATAGAAAGCACTATTCAATACAGGCACTTACAGGAAGATTGCTTCAATTTATACATTGATCACCAGTGGGGATAACACATGTATATCTGTCCAGGCCTAATGTCTTTCAGTGTACATCTCCATCCTGGCATGAATAAAACCACACCATGTTTTGTGCTTCCTGTTCATTCTGCTGAGAGGGAGCCTGGAGAATTTCTGGCTGAATTGCACATGCAAATAAAACTCGGTAGTACTTATTCCAATTTAAAATGGGACTGGCAGTCCGTTTGCTTACTAAATTTCAGGATAAGTTTTCCACGGGCGTTTCATTTGCTGAGGGTAAATTCCAGATATGCTCGCAGGAGGGGAATTATAACCCTGTGTACTAATGTGCTTATAGACTGTTCACTTAAAAATTACACACATCTGGTGTTTTGGTGATGTGAGCAAAACTCTGCTAACATTTAGTACCAATAATAAATAATTTTCCTGAGGTGTCTGGTTGTTTCCCAGATACGAGTTAAAGAAACGAAGTCTGACACTTTCCCCCAATTGCTTTTGAGTTTGTAATTAAATCCGTATGAGAAGAACTGCTTGGTGGATTGGGGTGAATAATGCTAATAAAAACAACTCTAATTTCCTGGCCAGTCACTGTTTTCCTTCCCCTGTGCACCAGTGGCCATTCCAGGGAACACTGCCAGATCTGCAGCCATGTCAGCTGGGGCTTTGGTCTTGACACATCTTTCAAAATAGACAGAGGATGTGGATAAGCAATCAGTTACGCAGAACCAAGTAAAACTTCAAAAGCACCACCAACACCCTGTGGATCTTCTTGCACCTTGGAACCTTGTTTTTACCATGTACCATGGAATAAGGACATGGACATGGGTGTTTCTAGTGAGGTAGTGCTTAATTCCAACCTTTACTTATTTTGGGATGTTTCTGACTAAACCCTGAGCTTGATTAAAATTCAAGTCCTGCTGTATCCCCCTTTAAAGTTATCTTAAACATTCCCATTGCCTTAATGAAGTTGAAATCAAGCCTGTAGATTGGCATCTCAAAGGAAAATGTGGGCACCACAATAAAATGATGTGGGTGAATCAGTAGGTGTCAGATTGCTGAGTCCATAATGAATAATTATCTCAGCATAATTATGTGTGCTGTTTTTCAGGCAAGATGTAAAACTGAGGTCCTTTTGTCTCCTGATAATTAAAAACACATCTTTTGGTGCAATTGCACATTACAAAAGAGTGTCTCTTTTGGAGAATATGGTCAGCTAGTAGTATCCAAGGTTGGACAAGGAACTATTATACTGATAATTAGAACTGCCTGTCCTGTATAATTTTTTGTTCCAGCATCTCTGATACTCATTTTTGCATTTTAATTTCAGTTTATGCACATATTTTGTAGAAGAAGCTCATATGTATTATTTTCTTTGATACTTTTTTTAGTTACATGTATATGGATAGGGCTTTGATAATCCCCCTGGGTCAGCTTTGATATAATTTTGGGTTCAAAAATCAACTGCTGCATTTCAAAAGCAACTGGATGTATTCATGGGATAAAAAAACCTGTAGGAGTGTTAATCACAAAGACACAACTTCTGGTTCAGGAAATCCTTGAGTTACATACCAGTAAAAATTGGGAGAATATTCTTAAAATATAGTCCTCAATGTTCTCTCTGTTCTTAAACTCTTACCTCAATATCTGCTGTTGACCAGAACAAGATCTGGGGCTATATGTGTCTTAGATTTTATCCAAAATGGCCATGCTTAGGTTTCTATGTAATACAACTTAACTGATGAAAACAAATGTCCCACCATTAGGATTTCTTACCAAGGCAAGGAAACAAACCTGCTTTTCAAAAAAATATTGAAAGTTTAAGTAGATTATTTTCTCTTGAAGAAATATTACATGGGGAATATTTTTCTATAGAAATATTCCTGATTTATTTTATTATTATTATGGGCATCTCTTATCAAGATGTCTTGTACTTTCTGTGAGTTATGGTAATTTTTTGGACATTGTTCCTTGGCCTGCCCTTGCAGCTATTATAGGAAATTGGATGTAGGATAATAATTTCTCATGCTCCATCCAACTTCTTTAGCGTATCGTCTCTTGGATTTTCTAGGTGCCAATACAATTATTTTGAGTGGAAGAGTCACGAGAGAACAAATGTAGATGAGGCATAGCTAAAACCACTTTCATGCATCTACCCCAGAGATAACTGTCAAAGGGTACTTTTGTGAAGAACAATAAGTCTGTCTAATTGAAACTGGATTTCTGACCTGCTGCTCAGAGTCAGATGAAAGAATTGCCTTAGTGTACAGTGACAAACCAGGCATTTGGGATTTTTCTGAAACTTTTTCTGTGATTATTTAGTGACCATAACCAGTAAGGACTGCTTTTGATTTTACTGTTGACTGCCCATAGACTATGCCTGTGCTGCCTGTCAAAGTGTGAATTTGTGGTGAATAATTTTTTTCTTCTGGTAAAATTGGAGGGAAAAGGGATAGAAGACCTGAAACCTGCAACTCTGAAGCCAGGCACAAAAAATGGGAAGCTGGAGATGAAGTCTACTTGGCATTTTTATAACCTCATACCTGGGACATGAAAGATGAGAGGGTCCCGTTCATCAGCCAAGAGGAGGGAGAAGAACAACAGAAAATAAAGTGACAAAGATGGCTCGGCCATTGTAATGGGAACTAGGAGATGAGAAGAAACCCACTAATGACTCTGTGACTGATATCCTGGAGAAAGAATAGCCTCATGCTTTAGCAATCCAGACGTCAGAATCTCATGTGAGACTGATAACATGGTGCATTTGCTTTGTGACACTACATGATGAGGTGACTTTAAACAAAATAACAGTTATTTATCCTGGCTGAAGTTTGACCGAACAGTGGTGAATGCAATTTTGAGTTTATCAAGAAGCCATCAAGATAGACATGTCATCGGTTAGGTTTTGATTAAGAAGGAAACTCGAGGCACTAGAACTAATGTTTCAGACTAGAAAATAATAGAGTGTGTATATTCAGGTCCTGATCCTGCTACCACATTGTAAGTACTGAATAGTGAAATAAGAAATTATGACTTTGTTATGTTTCAATGTGTCTCCTGGGCTGGTGGAAGTGTGGAATCAGATCTGGCAGCCAGGTGCAGTCTGCAGTGAACTACCCCTGGGGCTCAGGTGTACCCTGTGCTGATCAAATTGCGGGACCTGGGCTTGCCATGAGACATTGTCAAAATAAAGAGGCATGTCATGTGCTTGGAGAGGTATGGAATAAGGCAGTTCTCAAGCAGGAGGCTGAGGTGTTTTTTTCTCTTGCATTTGCCAAGTGCATTTACACATGGAGTTCTTGGCTGCCACTTGTGCAGACTTCCCTCGGAAACATTTTCCATCTGTCATGCTCACATGCAAAAAAAAAAAAAACCCTGGAGATTCCACCCCCATCCCTGAAATGGAGCCTCTCTTTGTCTCTTACAGCTTTCAGCAAGACTTTTATTAAAGAGACAGGGACAGGGAGAGGGACAAGGTGCTTTCTAGCATTTCATACCAAAAGCTGCAGGCAGCAGGTTCACAAATGCCTGGGATGGCAAGGAGAAAGGCATTCAGTTTCACCTTGACTCCTTGTTTCATCTGCTAGCAATCCTCCCTTTATCTGCAGCGCTCTAAGCTCCATCAGCTGCTCCATCCGGGCCTACTAAGAATTAAGAGTCTCCTTATCTGTGGGGGACAGTCAAAGAAAGCACAGTCAGAAATTCTTGACACTGCCTTCTCCTATACTTAGAACTGCATGTAAAATGCCAACCACCTTCTTCACAAAAGTAGCAGAAAATTATTTTAAAATGTTTCCTAACAGTATTCCCTCATTTAATACCTTACTGGCATCAACAGTAAAATGTCCAAAAAAAAAAAAAAAAATCACTGAAAAAATACACCGGGATGATAGCCATCCTAAGCTTGACCAGTGATGATGCAGGGGAAATACTTGGGTCTGTTATGTCTCCTTTCTTCAAAACTGTAATTATTTTGCAAATAAACCACTCTCTTGTTTAATGATCATGATTTACAGAAGGCAAAGTTTCTGACAGAATTTTATAATCTCTACAAGACATATACTGAATAGATTGGAGTTTAGGGCATTAAATGGCAAAAGAGCCAATTGGCATTAGGATGATTAGATCTTTTGAATGGATGGGGTCTTTCTTTAATAGAATTTCCTTGATTTAAATTTCTGCTTCCCATACTATGTGAAAGGGAGCTGTATATTCAGAAAAATTGAATGGCAAGGCCTGCTTAAAAAACTGGCTGCTGTGCTTATCATAGACAGTGGTAGTCTGAAACTTCTGTTGTATTTTAGCTATATTTTGGGGGTAGGGACCTTTAAAATTATCTTTACCTATAAGAATATTGGAAATAAGTCTAGCTCTTATTTTTCAGAAGGATTTTTTGGCTTTCCCTGTCTACTCTCCCCTCCTAACTCTACACAAGCCATCCCCCTCAAGGCACTGGAAACAACAGGTTGACACATTTTCCATGCAGACGTATCGGACCGCCACACATTAATTGGGCTTCCTCGGCTCTCCTGCACGACACCACGCAGTGCGCCAGGCTGTGGCTGGGCTGACAAGGCTTTGCTGTGACTCATTACAACAGGAGGCACAATCAGCTGCTGCAGTGAAAAAAAAAATAGGTTTATCAAGGATAAAGAAAACAAGTTATTCAGGGGGAAATGATCCATAACTGCTTGTTATTAAAGCCTTTAAAAATTACTCCTATAAGAAGAAAGGAATTGCATAATAAATTTAACTCCCCAGTTTGTTCTCAGAACATGAGTGAGTCAGGGCAAAACTATCCTGGGAGCCAAAACACACAAGTGCTGAACATGCTCTTCGGCAGGATTCTTAAAGGTGTTTTTATTGAATTTAATGTTATTACTGATTCATTCTGTATTGGAAAAAAAAATGTGGCAACCCTGCGAAAGTTTCTTTTCTTTTGAGAAGACAGAAGACAGAATATGAATTGGAAAAGTTCCTTTGAGACCGCCCCCCTTACAAGTCCAAAAAATGAATACAAATCTAATGAAATCTAATGATATCATTGTTAATGAAAAACATATAGGCACGAGAAAGTACTCTCAGCTTACCAGAACCAGCCCTGTTGCAGAGATTGTCATTGTATTCTTCTTCACATCCCTTTTCCATTTTTTTCAATAGTTGCTGTACACTGGTATCCAGCATCCGTGCTTCACCCCAGAGGAGGCTGCAATTCAGTTTTGGCTGAAGAATTCATGGTTTGCGGGGACAAGAGCAGAAAGGGTAGCACAAAATGGCAAAAAGGCAGCAAGATAAATCTTGCAGTGCCCTCTGATCTCCATGGTCTGCTGCCTGCTAGGAGTGACCCCAAGCAGAGTGCGGATGCACACACATGGTTATATACTGCCAGCCTCTCTCCTCTTCCCTGCAGTTGGCTTTGCCATGCCAGCTGTCCTCATACTGCAGGAAGATATTCCTTATTCCTAGGCCTGCAGGAGCAGGGGGATGAGGGAAGGAAGAAGAGGCTGCTGCCGGGATGTGGGGGCAGAGGGGTTCTGCCAGATGCTCCTCCAGCTTCCCCACAATGACTGTCTCACTGTGCCCACCCCATCTCAGGGGAGACTGCTGGTCACAGAGTAATACGGGCCAATTACGTGGGATACGTCACACTGTGTGTCAGATGGACGAATTGCCATGGTACTTGTCTATGACAGAGTGGGATGAGAGACAGAAACTCCTACATATGTGCACGTGCAGTTAAACATGTGAAAGGCTGATGCCATCTTGTTCTGGGTGCCAGAATAGCTTATTATGCTCACAGTGCTGAGGTTACATCATGTTTATATTCTGACATCCCACTTGTAATGGCTAATAACATTCAGAAACTTTTCTCTCTTCCAGATGTGGTTTCCATCCAAACGTAATTTTATTTGGAAAGTTTGAACAAGAATGGTTCTGGGTTTTTATTTTTTTATTTATTTACTTTGAGTTTGAGGAGGATGGGAAAATAAAATTGCTTTTAAGTCCAAAAAATTATTCAGTTCTGTGGTTTGGTCATGGGCTGATGAAAAAAGGATTTGAGTCAGACTAAATCCACCTGCTTTCTGTGGGGGCGTTCCTAGGGAGAGGCATCAGCAAGTATTCCGTTTTAACAGCCTCCAACCTACGTTCATTAGGGCTTCATTTGCGTACATTAACTGAGTGCAGGACAAAAAATATCTCTGCCAGAGAAAACGAAAGATATGAGGTCAGTATGAGAAAAAACAAGGGCTGTGGGTGAAGAAGGAAAGCGAGATGTGCTGTAGCTGGGGACATTCTCTGAAAAAGATAGGGAGGACAGAAGGGTGAATTACTCATATCAAAAAGGCATTACTATGTTTTAGTTGTTTCTCATTCTTCTTACCATTTTTTGGCAGTTGCATTGCCTCTGGGAAGGCCCTTAGCATCCTTTCGTATTTTGTTCTCGTGAATGTCTTTCTGTCAGCTTGTGGTGAATGCTTCTTGCACTCCTTGACTGAGTTCCTTGCAGTGCTCCTCCAAGGGCCACAGTGGTGTCGCGTAGCCATGTATTTTCTTTAGGTTGCCAGCATCACCTGCACTGACTCATCCATCAGGAAACAGCGAACAGGCTTTTGCTTAACTGCTGTCTCTCTCTTGCAGTGCTGCTTGGAATGCGAATGCATTTTTTTTTTACCGCAAAGGGGGCAAAGAACAGTCCACAATGCTGCAGAGTCTTCAGTAAGTATGGAAAAGGCTGTGTGAGCCACTGCAGTACTTTTCTGCAAGTACCCTGTGCATGCCATTTCCCGTTGGTGTGCTTGTTCTTAACAAAGCATCGCAGGCGCTGCTTGGCAATGTGACCGACTGCACTCTTTGCACTACCCAGGGCATTCCTTCTGCAGCTGACTCAAGTTTCCTTACGGCTTTAATGGCTCAGATTAAACCCTTTCTGAACATTTTCTCACTTGTGTGCACAGGTTTCCCACTGCGTATGAGTATCGTGTCATTTCGCAAATGGCACAATTTGTTTCTAAAATGTGTTTCTTTTTTCCTATCAACCAATAACAACCATGTACTTTCTGTGCTTATTTATCTGACTAATCTGAACCTCTACCAATTCACTCTAGCCCAAATGTTATACAAACCCTTCAGCTGACCTTTGCAGTCTCATATTTGGAGTCGGGACCATGAGAATGGCTTTGCTTGTGCTTGCAACCGCCACCAGCAGATATCTTTCCTAGTTCCCTAGAAAATTACTTATACATTGTAATTAATTTGGAGCTTATGAAGAAGTGACACCTTTGTGAAATGTGATATTATAGATTGTATACTTACCTAATTGTTAAATCCTACATTACATAATTGTCTTTGATGCAGGGAGAAGAAGGTTAAGTCTTTCTGACTTAGGAAGTTGTTATTTCCATAGTCTTAATAAGTTATTTGATTTTTTTTTTATTAGCCAATATTGCACAGTTTGAGGATGCGAAATTATTTTTTTCCTGAAAAGAAATTTAGTGATCAAGCAGTGGAAACTGGGACTTATGGATACTCCAAATATTTGCAAATGAGCACATGGCAAGAAAGAAGCAGCATCACCTAACAGTCTTTTTAGATGGCTTCTAACCAATGTATTTCCAGAGTACTCTTTGTCTCTGGTGCACAGTCATACAACTAGTTACATGGTTTACTCTGAATAGGAACTTGCCCTTTTGAAACCCCAAAGTGAAAGGTAAGGCAAGAGGTAGCTGTAGTGATCCTGACCAGGAGGAGTGCGCGGTCCACCTAACAGTTATCCCAAGCAAGCACAGGCCTGTGCTGCGCTGTACTGAGCTGCCTGTGTTGTGCTGTGCAAAGCCTTTGGCTGCAGGACAGACCCCACCAGCTCACTGCAACGGAGGGTCCTGCAGGCAGCTCCCCCGTGGTACCAGTGATTACACCTCCTGCGTGACCTCACCTTGATCTAACAGTGCAGTGAGAAGTCATCATGGGAGCATCATTTCTGTCTGACTGTAGAAATGATGAATAGAGCTGTTTTCTTGTAAGAAAAGCCTGTAACAGCTCAAATGACTGAAATGGTGGAATCTCCTATGGATGGGGTCTGCCCAGCATTGCTGCACATGGATCGGAGCCTGTTTGATGCTGCACCACCTGGGGTCCCCACCACCTAAAGGGGTGTAAGATTGTCTGTGCTAGTCTCTCCTTACAGTGTTAGCTCTAATAAGTAGCCTTTTAAATGATACCTTCCAGAGTCTGACTGACTTTCTTACTGGGATCATAAAGGGCCAGTACATCCTGTTGCAGAACATTAGTACCAAGTAGAATTGCTGTACAGATCTTTATATGCATCAAGACATCAAGCATCTTTGATAAGACTGTTTTGATAGGCCCAAAATATGTCTCAATTTTAACAGACCCTGCTGTGCTAAATCTAGAAACAACAAATTTAGGAGAGGTAACTGCAGTAAGAAAACAGGAGTGAATTCGTAAGTAGTTTAATGTAGGAGATTCAAAACCTACAGATGAAGGCAAAGTCAGACTGGGTCAGATCAGTCTTTATGTAGGGTTAAAAGGGGGAAATAAATAGAAATTTGGTGTGCCTTCAAAGATATCAGCTATTACTGTCCAGTCTGGGAGTCACTATGTGACATGCAACACTTCAAGGAAAAGTTATTAACTGAGTGGCTAACAGCTTCATGCTAGTGTTACACAGTTCGTGATCAAAAGTAAGGAAATGGTCCTTATGAACATCAGACTATTTGCAGACCCAATGGCAGGGAAATGGGAAGTTTTTTGATGCAATTGAGACACCTTCAACATCTGTTGGAATAACATGAAGAGCTCCAGAGAGACCTCTTCTCAAAATCTGAAGACAATGAGGGCTGGAAAATCACGATGCGGTTCACTTCAGGACCTGGAATAAATTTAATTTATAGCAAACAACAGTGGTGAGGGGCAAACAGTGCAAAAAATGAATTGTCACTCAATAATCTCTGATCACCGTGAATGACATGGGAAATTGAGCTTGCACTGAACTTGGGGTCTGTGCACACTAAGGCTCTGGAGTGACTCATGGGATGAATTCATCCCATCTGCTTGCAGCACTCTGAAAAACTGGAGAGACTGGTTGGCAAAGATCAAGGATTTTGAAGATGGCAAATTTGGATGAAACCAAGTATGTGATAAAAGAACCAGAGATCTGGCTACAGAGCCTATTGTCTGTGTTTACTTGCTATAAACAGGTGTATGTACACAAGAGGGCCCTGCTATGCTTATTAGCTTGGAGCTGCACCTGTGGAACACCGAAATGGACATGCTCAGCATGAAAAGCGAGGTATGCAGGTGAGAGATGTGAAAATCAACTGTGGTGTGTGGCTTGTGGCAGCGTCAGGAATGGGCACCAGCCTCAGTTATGAGAGTAGCTGTGCTGACAGATATGTGACTCATCCAGTTCAGTGCAGCTCAGGAATGGTTATCCGTGATCTGACTAACAATTCGTCATAGGAGAGGATCAGAATTGTTTGCCAGTGAGCTTACGGGCAGCAGTTAGTGGAGCATCTTCATTGTTACGCCTCCTTGTGTTTCAAGAGACCTTTTCAGTTCAACGTGGCTGCAGGTGTGAAGTATGGGATACCAAGTTTGACTTGTTTTACCTCTCCAGAAAGGAACATATGACAAAGGAGAAAGCAACTCCATTAGGGAAAATATCTCTGCCTGAGTTCATCGGGAATGACTTGAAAGGGCTGCTCTCGGAAACACCAACTGGAGATCAGCCGGTGCTGACAGCATATGACAACTTCTCCAAGTATGAGATAGAGCAGCCACACAAGCATAAAAAAACCCTGACAGTTAGAGATACATTACATAGTCCTTGTTGGCCTTCAGCCATCCTTTTTTTTTTTCTTCACTGGATTATTTTAGGACTACAGGAACCTATGTTTCCCTCTAACTAGATTTCTGTAGCTAGGTGCTCTGGCAGTCCTAGGACTTCAGAAGATGGGAGAGCAGAGAAAGTGCAATCAAGGAGCCTGCACGAGAAAGACTAATGCTGAAAAGACAATAATGATGTGAACGGCCAGGACACAGAACAGATGTGGCTAAGCAGCCAGAGAAAAGCAGAGGGGAAAAAAACCCTAAAATACATCTTTTACCATTCTTTTACCTATCTGGTGTAGTTGTTATGAATCCAAAAGCTTGGATTCAGAAAAACAGAGCCTGCTCTTTGCAGCACATCGAAAACTAACATTCAAATTACCTAGAAGTGAGAATGGCCAGTAAAAAGAAAACTCAATGGCTGGAGGGACATGGAAGAAAATCCAGAAATATTCTGGTAAGTTCTACATATCCTAATAAGTTTTGTTGCATTGGTTTCAAGGGAGCAATTTGCAGCAAAGAATTCCTTCTTTTTTTTGCTGCTTTGCCACCTGAACCTCAACTCACTGCAGTCTGTATCTCTGCAAGCAGGAGACCCGTGGCCACTGATAATACAGAGGCACATCTGAACAGTGAATTTGAAGCTGAAGTTAAGGCATGAGCATGTACACTACTTAGGAATACCATATAAACAGATGTGGATTCCTAGAGGTTATAGGAGTGATAATTTCTTATTAAAGCTGTCTGGACTGGAGGGAGTTGCAATGTTCAATGCAGATCGCACAAATAAGTGCTAATAGTTTTAAGTTCTGGGTGGTTTTATGTTGACTTACTGTCTTCTAAGTTATAACCTGCCTGACTGTGCTGAGGTTGATACTTGCACTGTCACTTTAAATCAAATTGTTCCTGTTTATGAGTATTAGAGTATCCTTACAGGAGGTGAACTGCTTGGTTTTCCTCCATGGTACAGTGCCACACTTCACATGGTTACGAGACTGTGTTGGCTCCAGTAACCGTGTATGTATGTATGTGCATACGTATTTCTTCACTTAAACTTACCTTGATGACTGCATGATATGCTTTTGAGAAAATAAAATAAATGGTGCAGTGTATACAGATGTTGTCTCCTAATTTTTTTATGAGGATACAGCTTTCAGAACTCCTTTCAGCGTGTTTGATATTAAGATAGACTTTACAAACAAAAGCTCCATTGATTCAGCTTAAATTGCGGTGACTGGTGTGCCCCAACTCTCGTTGTGACCTTTGCAGTAATATGAATTCGATGACATTTGGAAATGGTGGCAGAACCACAGCCATGCACGTTTGAATATTTACACAACTAACTGTGATTTTTTTTTTTTTTTTTTGATTTATTGCTGAGTTTCTTAGAGTGGAAATGTCCCACCAGACATCCCAGGAGGATTCTCTCTCAGTGGGCAGGCTTAGGCTCACAGAGCGAGCACAAGTTGTTCCTGTCTCACAGTATTGTTTCTGTCCATTATTTTCTAGCTAGGACATCATTGCTTTTTCATTCCTTTTGTTGAGACTTTCAGTGACAAACAGGAGCAATTCCTGGTGAAGAGGTGGGCACAGCAGCTGGCTATAACAGAGGCCTCAAAGTGGGCAAAAAATCAAGGCCCTTTTTTGTAAAAGTGACACTGGCTATCAGGACAAACACAAACTCTGGGGAATCGACAATGCTCAAGGAACTGTGGCACCCTGTGCACAAAAACATGGAGGCAGGCAAAGCTTTTCTGATGGCACCAGAGCCAGCAACAGCTTGCAGGTCTGTGGAACGAGCTCCGGAGATGGATGCCAGCGACAACTAATTGCCTTCTGGAAATAAAAAGGGGCAACAAAAGGGGCATAGGATCTTAGAAAACCACCTGAAGTCTTTAAAATAATTGGCTTCAGTTTGAGAATCTGGCTAGGTTATTTCCTTGAATTATTTCTTCTGCTATCACTTTGAGAAAAACAAGAAGAATGACTCAATCCTCTAGCATCTTACATGTGTCTTAGTCATTGTCAATCACAAAAAAGTTACAGTCTGGTTCTCATGTTGAATTGAAACACTTCCTGAGAGAATGGGCATACTTGATGCAATGCTGAGTCACTCTCAGCTGCTCACCATTATTAGGTATTCAGCATTGCTAAATTGATACAATTAATTTTCCTGAAGTCCCATAAAAGTCTCTTTATCCTCCTGACAGTATTATTCCTTTTCTTTTTATTACCGTAGTCAGTGTGCTGCTAAAACAAAGACAAGCCAGCTTTTTCTCTTGCTTTTATATCTGAATCTCAGAGAGCAATTTTTTCAGGCACATTTTTGTTCATTTATTTGTGAATCACTGCATCTTTCAGAATATGAATCTGTAGAACATCATGCTCTTAGGTATAAAGTGAAAGGAAAAAAAACCCCTCAGCCAGCTCCTGAGAAAGTCACAGCAAAAGAATCATTGGAGAGGCTGACCTACATACCACACAGTGTCCCTTAAACAAAACAGGGTTTGAATACTTTCTGTGAATTACCGAGGCAGATACTACGATTGAAGGTAGGACACACAGAATGCTTTTCATTTAACATTTTGTTCCTCAGTTCACTTGACCAATACCAAGTGTTCAAGAGTTATTGCTTACTCCCCACATTTGCACACAATGACCTTTTATTTAGTTATTCATTTTTTAACACCCCCTCCACATGATTTTTGGCCATGGGTGATTTCAAGACATAAAAGAACAGTTTAACAAAAGCCAGATCTGAAAATAGAACCCATCCCTCTGGAGAAAAGCATGGTCACTGCGGGTGTTCTTTTCTCCAGCCAGAGGAACTGGATGAGGCATGCACCTTCCTGGAGTTCAAGATACCACGGCTCTGCCTGATAAAAGCAGAAAGCAGGTTTCAGAAAGGAACGCTGGGGCTGGCTTGTTAGACCTGCCTTAGCTTATCTCAGCTGCCAGTCTGATTTACTGGGAGAGACTGATTTCAGGGGAGGCAGATCCCAAAATGTGGCTGGCCTCGTTGGCTAATCAGCAGGCAACAAGCTCTGTGCCTAGCTCTGTGTCATTGTGCCTAGCACAGGGTAGCGATCTCAGCTGTTAAAGGTCCGCTGGAGGAGATTTCCTGGGGGAGATTTTCCTGGGTACTTTATTTGCACTCCCTGAACAATCTTTCCATACCTCTTTCCTGTAAAATATAATACCGTATTTCAAGCTGAAAACAAACAACTCCCCTCCTTCTCCCTGTGAAAAGCAATTCCTGTTAAACTATGGAAAACTATTGAGAAGTTCTTACCAGGGTGGAAAATTTTCACTCTCTCCTAGTGCATTTCACATGAATGAAAAAAACATTCCTGTACTTTGGGAGCTGCTAACAGCAAAAAAAATGAAGAGGCTTTCCAGATTTTACCCCTCCCCAACAGAGAACAGTAATAAACTTTCCAAAAGAGAAAGGAACATTATCTCAGCTAACTGCAAGAGTGTCTCTTCTCCAGAAATGCCACCTTCCTTTCCTCTCTCAGCTCGTTCACTTTCCTCAGTGTGCTTCCTTGACCTCCACTTCTGCAGCTTGAGCCCTGCAAATTTCCAGGTCCAGGCTAAAATAAAGATTGGAGATATGACACTATGATGGATGAACTAGAAACCACATTCTTATGAATGATGCAGAATTTGGTTTTAGGAGTCATCACCTGTGTAGAAGCTTGAGTCAATGCAGAGAGTGAGCGTCAGTGGTTCCAAGAGATGGGGTAACGTGTACTGCAAAAGGGATCCCGGGAAGAATGGTCATTTTCTCCTATGTAGACTGCCACAGTCTGTTCAGACCAACAAAGAAGCAAATGGCATGACAGCACCAATCTTTTTGACTAGAGCTTCTCCCCAACATCTTTCATCTGTCTAATGCTGTGCCAAGAACTTATTATTTTTAAACACAGCTTAAACATTGTCACAACCCTTGTTTGTGTGGCACTTTCCCCATGTCAGATCATAAATTACAGGGCCCTTGATAGCTTCTCTTGATTCACTTTGGAAGACAAACAGGAGTGGATTTTAATATAAGTAATTTGAATTGAGTAATCTGAAATTAAAAGAGCCCCAGACTCATCACTCCCCCAGTGTACAGTTATTACTGTGTTTTCCTATTTATTTTATTAGAAAAAATGCTAAAAATGTATGTAGTTTAGTAAGTTTTTTATAACAAATTTTGGACAGCAGAAGCATCTAAATACTTTTAATGAGAATTTTGCCCTGAGCATACAAAATTAACTGAATTGCACTTAATTAGGTCATCAGAACTTTCTAATATTTTTATACTTTAGAGACAGATTTGAAACTCTGCAGTTCCCTTAGGAAAACGAGTAAGATCTGTAAACTTTTAGACATATCTGTGCTGCACAAAACATGAACCTGATCTCTTGATTTTCTTGTTCTCCGTTGTTTGTGGGATTTTTGGTGATTTTTCCCTCCCAAGGAAGGCTGCTGCTTTTGTAGAAGACTGCAACAGATTTGTGATATGGATACACACTTGGTAGTAACCAAAAAGAGACTTTCAGTAGTTATGTTTGTGTCCTAGGGTCCTTTAAGCAGGAGGGATTTTTACAGCTGAAACCCTCTTACAGCACTATGATTTGCCTGTATGAGGTAGCAGAAGTCCATGTAAAAACCCAACAAACCCCACTGTGGTTGTAAGTTTCATATGAGTTGGATCCTCGGTTGATGTAAATGTGCACATCCTCATTTATGGTAAAGGAGCTTTAGTATGTGTTGATTTAAAAAAAAATAATTAAAACAATTGAAGTTCAAACTTCTACTTTCCAGAGCCTCATTTTATTATAGTAAATAACAATTGGAAGTTCAACTATACCAGTGTGACATCCCAAACAAGCACTTTGGTGCCATTGCGTGGAAGGCAATTTTTCCCTCTGTTTCTTTGCTGGAAGTTTTGCATGCATGAGGTATTAACTTGCATAACTAGAGACACCCTGAGCAAAGCTCAATAAATCTTTCACTTTTTGCTAGTTCTGCTTTGGGGGATGACACTATTGGTGTTTTGCTGCCAAAAGTTTGCATTAAGAAGAGAAAAAGAAGATTAATTTCCACAACTAATTGATGGACTGCTGAAGGACTTTCTTCCATATCTGTGCTGACAACCTGAGGGTAAACAAAGCCACTTGCTCTATATTTGAAAACCTAAAGAACTAATTCATATTCATGTTCTTTCCATTTATCAAAAGAAAGAGAAAAAAATCATCATCAGAATGTTAGATGGAGGTTCAAATTGCCCTCTGTGCCCAGGTGCTGATTTTTAGTCGTACCAAGTGCAGGCTTGGGAAGCTCATTGTGCTCTTCTAAAAGCAGGAAATGGAGGGAGGAGGACCACTGATTATGTTCCTCATCTGACGCAGAAAGTCTGGATTCAGTTTCTTGTTCTGCCATGACCCTAAAACCTCCAGTGATCCTTGAATGATTTTTTTCCTGAGAATTAAAAAGCAACCAAACCATTTTTCTTCTGCAAATGTAAATGTCTTCTCTTGATGTCACCTATTCTAACATAAATTCACTGTAAAGCTGTATTCTGATATGCATTTTAGAAGCTTTTTTATGTAAGCACTGTAGATAGGCAAAAAGAAATTGCTTTGTGGATTGAGTCTTTCTAGCAACTAGACAAGAACATGGGGTCCTATATGCTTTTATCATTTTGCCAAGTCTGTGTGAAGGACAAGCAGAATTGCAGTGTCTGTGCTAAATGTGGAAAAGGAATTGTTCTCCATCCATTACCTCAAAAGGGGCAGAGGAGAATGGAGAGCAGCAGGACAAGGCCTCAGCACCAGTCTTTCTTGGCTGCCTGTAGGAAGGGAAATGTGCCACAGTATTTCTATACAGGATTTGTGCTCCTCTTCCCCTAAACAGAAACTGCAGGTTTCTCCTGGGCCAGAAAAGTGCCTATTGCCCCATTGAAGGTCTATGCCTACAAGATACAATTTACTTCTCCAGTTACCTTTGAAAAGGAACTCATATGTTAATATCTAGATAGAATGAACCTTTTTTTGCATATGTATGAATTGCGTTTATATGCAATATATTTTGTGCATACATAGCAGTATGTATTTTTACCACTGTGGGCTGTCTTTTCAATATATCTGGACACGTTGATTTGCAGTGAGGTACATCTGAAGTCTCATTCCAATCGTCATTTACAGGTATCCACAGTTTGTCTTGCTGGTTAGAGAAAATTTCTTACATATTTTAGACCCTCAGGAGCCTGGAGGTGCCAAACTCTCATACTGACTCTGGAGAGTGCTGCTGGCTCTGGAGCACTGCACAAACCAGGGCAAGCCAGCCCAGCTGGGGCATGCAAGGTGGTGTAGTAATATTACCTGTTGAAATAACCAGTGATGACCATATAAGTTCCTGTGAATACTGTCTTTTTTTTCTCCATGCTACCACTCCAAGTACTGTACCTTCCCATGGTAACATTGCCACACTGTGCTGGGGATAGACAAGCTCAGACTGAAGTGACCTGCATGGAGACTGTAACAAGAGAAACGTGACTGGAGACCCGTGTCACCCTCTCCACCTGTTTGGAAGTACAACTATACCCATGGTTTACAATACTGTTATATCCCTCATCTTTCTTTAGGCTTGTGCATCCACTAGCCCTACACTGCAGTGCATTTTTTTTGGTTTTGATTTTGCTAAAAAGAACATAATAATCAGAATGAAGGCAATGCATCAAAACTCACTTAAAATTAAATAATGTTGTCCTTTATCACATTTAGATGTTCCAGTAAAACAGTGTCTTTCTGACATTTTTGGAAATCATGGGCTGAAGCTATCACTAGGATGACATATCATTTGTTGTTGTGTCAGACCTGCAAGCTGTTGCAGAAGTTAAATTCTTTTTTGGCCCTTAGGGAGCTTTAACATGTCTGCTTTTGATAGGAAGACACTGTGACACAGTTTCAGTTTGTTTGCCCACTGACATGTTTTCAGGGACTAAATGACAAGAGAAAAGACCATCTTGTTTTGGGGCTGTTTCTCCTGCTCTGTGTGTATCATGTATATCAGAGTGCCCTTGCAGACTCAGTAAAACTCTGCCTAGTGTGCCTTTCTTCAGCAATCAATGCCTAAATCATTCCTAACACATCTGCTTGGATTTGGCTTTAATCCTTCTCTGCTTCATCCATATTTATCAATATTTCAGAAACTTAAGTGTCAACTAGTCTCATACTCCAGCATGTCTGCAGTATTGACTTGATAATCTGAAACTTTTAGGAAAAATCAACAGTGAAATAAAAGAACAGATATATTTAGGTCTGACAAATACACTGTGACTAACTGTGCCTGTTGGCATAGCCATGTCATTTTATACCTTAGGTTTCCTTGTGTCCACTTAAAAAAACAACCGTATTTTAATGGAAGAGAACTTCCTAAGAAGAATAGTCAAAAATATTAAATTGCAGAAGCATGTACTGTTAAATCTATATTTGCAACATTACAATGATAGACTAAAGCAATTATTGTCCATGGAAGCTTACGAAGAATAAGCATTCTGTAATGATGTAAATACATGTCTATTAACTGAAATTTAGAATGATATTTGGCTTTTTAATCAGAAAACTTTGATTTATCTGGTGTTGTAAAATCCAGTAAATTCAAATAATGGAGAAATTGGTCATAAATATTATAACCCACTAAGTTATGATGATGGTAAATTCTAAAAGAGTACAGTTCTGCAGTAGTTCTTGTACAAAGTAAGATACCTTTTTTTTTTTGAAGGTGACAACTAGTCCATAAAGAAAATGAATCACAGGGAAGGACACTTTTTCTGAGATGAGTGATATAATCTCAGTCTAAATCTACTAAAGTGGTTCAAATGCGAAATGCACACCACCCTTCAGATTTTATAATAGTTCTGTGATGAATTTTTTTTTTTCTAATCAGTATAAACTGAGAGGCTGGTCTTTCAAAGTTTAGCTATCTCAAAGGAGTTCATGATCAGTATTAAAACAGCAATTAAAACAATTCAAAATCACTGATGACTTAAGGTGGATTCTCACTTGTGTTCCAGAGATAAAATGATACCTTCACCATTCACAGTGCCTTGACCCATCCCACCTCTAGTGAGAACAAGCTGAAAGAGTGGGCAAATATGTATCTGTCAGAGGAAATATGTGCTGCATCATCTGGAATGTTTCTGAGGTTATGTGAAGACCATACAGGATTAGCAGTTTTATCAGAGCTACAATCTACTTGTTAAAAGGATATAGACTTGTTGAGTTGCTATTAGTACTCGAGACAGATGGAGCTCCTGCAATTCAAAGTGCTGCAAACCTTTAGAACCAATTTCTGGGCTCACAGGATTTGCAGAGATAATGCAAGTCTGTGGACTTTTCCCTCCTTAGTACATAGAGACATTTTTTCTTTTTTTGTTTTCCACTAAATAATTTTTAAATTTTCCTAAAGTGCAGCCTGTGTTTTGTATTACGTCATGGTGATCTCTCCAAATGCTGTGCTGGGACCTCTAGAGCATATATCTGATTATTCACTACTTCCCCTTCTCTTTCAAGCCTGTGCAATGGAGTTTCTCATGGTCTTCTTTTCTGCAGATGAACTTGGACATCACAGAAAGAGCAAGAGGCATTATCCCAGAATATTCACAGCTTCTTTCAACCAGTTCTGTGGGATTCTTCTTTTTTTTTTTTTTTTGTTCTCTTTCAAAGTTCAGCTGAAGTTGGCATGATTAAAACATTGTTTCAGACCCCCCAAAACACGGAAGAGTCATTGTTAAACAGCAAAGCACTTAAAAAAGATATTTGTTAGATAGGATATAAGGCTAAATTAAAGTTTCGATATACATAACAATGTTAAAATACCCTAATAAAATAAATCACTTAGAGGATTTATACCAGTAAAAGAAACAGTTGGAATGTGGCAGGCAGCTTCAAGATATAATCTCTTTTTATATTATTTCAGTCTTTGTATTGATACAATTCCGCCTGTTTGTACTATCACAATAAACTTACCTCTCTGCTAATTTGTGATAACAAAGGGAGGAACAAAAGCTAAGAAATAAGCTATTTTTGCTTTTTGTTGTTACTGGGTTTGATTTCTTTCCCATAAAGCTTTTCCTAAATTTTTTGCCTTTCTGAAAATTACCTCTCCCAAGTCCATAACCCACCACAAATCTTGCTTTTAAAAGACCACCTTAAAAACTTCTTAGGCCTCCTGTTCACACGGAGCCAGCAGAATGGGAAGGGCTGGCATCTTGGTGAAGCATAGCCCCTCCCTCCTGCGATGGGACCCTGATGTTCTGCCCCGACTCGGGACATCTGACTAGTGTGACTGACCCCTTCTTTTTCATGACGGACATATATAGTCATCTGAAATGATGTTGGGTCATCCCTGGAGCTGCGGGAAATGTTCATTTCCAAGTAATTTTCTCTGCTCCATCAACAACACACAGTGACTGTTCACAACAATGGGAAGTAATTAGGATTTGAAATTAATGGGTTTCCCTGTTACCTCAAAGTGGACTTTTGCTTTTAGCCTTTAATAGAACTGCCTTATTATCAAGCTTCTGACTGCTCAATATAGCTACTCTCTCAGATTGGATGCTGGCAGAGACCTATGAATTTTATTAATGATTGAATAATTAATGAGAAAATGCTGTAGACCTTGCAGATTTTTAAATTAATCACACTTACCTTAGAAGACTTCTGCCCTCTTTTCCTGATTGCAGATAGAGTATACTTCAGCTGAGACATTTTTCTGCTGATTAGATTTCTATGGGATATTTTTTCTGCTCCTCTGGAAATCAATTACTTGGATGACATAATAGGCCCCCATTAATCTGTATGGAGCACAGTACAATCTGTTTCATTTGAAGCCAAGGATGCCCAATTGATGTAAATTACAGAGTCACTCAGTTTGTTGCTATTTATAAAATTAGTCACCTGCAGCATCATCCTGGATGAAGTCCAGTGGATGAAACAATGTTGGAACAGTCCTATCAGCACTTTATATATATAGGACATGGTGTTTCCCTTTTGTGTCGGGAAGTTGCACATCTCTTACTTTGAGGATGGGAAGTCCCTTTCCATTCCTTCTGAACCAAATATTAAAAGACAATAAAAGCATTTCAAAAATGAGATATTTTGTGTCCCTAGCAAAATTTTATATCTCTCTTTTCCCCTCAGTTATTGAAAATGACAAAATTGCAACTAGAAACTTGGAAGATGAATATCAAAATTTTGCAGGCCTTAAGGATTAGAAGAAAAGCAATTCTACTTTTTCTTTTGCTGTCCAAGATCTGTCCAGCATATCATCCAAGTCATACAAACCAAGAAAAAACATCCTCAGAATGTGGTGGGATTAATCTAGTATATGACTTCTGTTTACCCAGAGTAATCATGGCATATTTCTGTGTTGTTTTGTAAGCAAAAAAAGTTATTACTTTTTCCCACCTAATTTTCTGTAGACAAGAGAAAAGATTTTGTTGTTTTCTATTACTCATGATGACTATTGCATTAGTAGTTTTGTTTTTCTAAAGAGACTATACACAGTGCTATCACAATGAGATCTGCTGTAGCATTAATAGTAACGAGCCAATGTAAAGCTAGATTAATTCTCGTTCAGTGGTGTTAAATTTACATTCACATCTGTGAAAACAGAATTTATCCATCCTGCTTCTCATATAACACCAAAGCTCTTTTCCTCTAGTAGCTATTTGACCATATAAGGCAGAAGATGCTTTGTGCCACTAAAAGGTGCCACTTTGACTGGGTATGAATCATTTAAGCAGTGCCATGCTAAAGCTGTTAGCATTAGGAAGGTTTGTCAGCTGCTTTAGTTCAAAGCAATGCTGCTTAAATGTCAAATGTATATGTGTACATATATATTTATACATATACATTTGCATCTATAATTTAGAAACAAATATTTAGAAACAGCTTACTGTAGCCTTGCGCAAAACAGAGCTGAAGAGTCAACTGATGATGCAGACATTGCTGGACCTGTTTTAATGAACTTATTTAATGCATGGGTGGTTATCAGTGTCAGATTGTGTTTGTAAGGGCTTGGGATGTGTTCAGCTGGTTCCTGGCAAAAAAGCATTGATTCTCATTTGACTTAGTGTTACTACTCACTGTGAACAGGCAGCACCTCCTGTCAAGAAAAAGGGGGTTCTGCTGTAGAAAGTTATTTTATTATTAATTTTGATTAAGTTACTTATCTCCTAAAAATCTTGGATCTGGCAATGGAATGCCATCAGTCAGCAAGTGGTCATAGAAGTCTGAAATATGGTGATGGGCTGACACTGTTTTGACTGGGACCCTAATTTATGCATTATCTCATTGCTGATCTATAGTCCAAGACCCTTTCTCCAGCTGTGGCTGGTGCCACTAGTTGGAGTTTCGGTTCATGCTTGAGCCACAAATAATAGAGGTGTTAAAAATTCAGGACAGATCAAGTCAAAACAATATTCTCAGTGGAACAAAGAAACAACAAAGAAGACCAAACAAGTATAATTTTTATTTTACATTTGCCTGAAATATTTCAGGGAACCCAAAATGAAACACTGCACTTTGTTTTCAGCTTATTTAGCTTTTTAAGATGAAAAGTAGACATCATTTTAAAAATAAAATTTCAAAAGAAAATGCTGAAGTGGTTCTTTGGCAAATGCCTGAACTAAAAGAATTTCTGAAACAATTCATTGCATTAAAAATTCAGACCAATTCAACAATGTTCTAGTCTAATAAATACACATCCAATTATATATCAAATCTGAAAACCATTCCAAAGTAATTTTATGTGTGCAAATTATGTGAATTTGTTTGTTTGTTTGCTTTTACTCATCTTTATTGATATTCCCAAAAGGGCAGGTACAGAATTATCTGACCACGGAAAGAACTCTTTCTTAGCTCACATTTTCCAGATATTAGTTTATCTCCATAAATATTAAAAGTAGTTCCTTGCTCTGTGTCTTTCTCTTTTAAACCTTCATGTTTTTAGCTACTTGCAGACCCCTCCAGCTTTGTGAAGGACCTTGGACTACAGACCTCCTGAGGTCTCTTCCTACCTGAATGGTGTCTTGATTCTATCTGCATGATCAAATTTGTAAGCACCTTTATAGAGTTCCCTTTTTCTGGAGTATATTACCTTCTTCATTTCTGAGGGAATAAGACAGAAATGTTTCACCCATGACAATAAACGGTCTTCACAACCTGAATTCTTTACTTATATATAGAACAATCATATCGTATACAACAGAAATCCATTTAGCAGTGTTCCTGAACTCAGACAGGTCCGGCTACCATGAAGCTCAAGAAAATTGTTCGTCTTACTGTCCTGTTCACTCAACTCTAGGCTTATCCATCAGGGACATCAGTGCAGTTTGAAGATTCACACGCTTGAGATAGCAGCAATTCCAGTGAAGCGCTACCAACTTTTGCTGTGGGAGCCATCTCCTGTGTTCCGCAAGAGCTCCCTAAAGTAGTTAGCAAAACTATTCAACTCTACTCATGTTAGTAAGAGTAGGGAGAGAATGAAAGGGACATCTCATCTATTTTGTGTCACTGTTAGGAAGGAGGTGTCAATTTGTCTCCAGTGCCCAGAAGGAGCCTGCATAGTTACTGTAGCCCATAGCTACTGTAACTAACTCTTTGTTAGTTGCCAAACTTTGGCTGTGTGGGTCTCATACTCCATTACTATTGTGAAGATAAAATTGGAAATCTGAAGTTTAAAGCTTTCATTGAACACCACTGAAATCTTGGACCCTTAATACCCATAAAATATTTTTGTAAAATCTCCCTGATTAAGGCATCTTTGAGACATTTACTCTAATCCAATCTCTACTCTAGAACAGCCATAAACAGTGACTCCAAAGCTTTCCAGATATCTTTAAATATTTGATTTCTATTAGCATTTTCAAGGTATAACAGAGGTAAAATTATAAAGCTGTAAATCTTTCTAACCAAAGGAAATAAAATGCTTTCAGGTTATCACAATTTAAATATTGGTGTGATAGACATCTAATTTTACTGCTAAATGCATATTTCTTTGCCTGTGAAGACATTAAAGTGCATCTATTGCTACTTCTACTAAGGAGAAACTTAGTGCCTATTCATCAGAAGAGTGAAAAAAAGAAAGAGAGGATGATCAAGAATTAGATCAATCAGTTTAACTTCAATTCACAGAAAAAATGTGGAACAGTCAGCAGTGCCTAAAAAACAACAGGGAGAGGAGCAGAAGCCAGCACAGATTTGCCAAGAACAAATCAGAGCAAACAAAACTCACTCTTTTTTTAACAGGACTTGTGGCTAGATGAGAAGCAGAAGAACTTATGTACCTTTACTCAAGAAAAGTTTTTGCCACAGTCTCAGTTGGTATTCTCAAATTCAAGCTAGGAAAAAACATGGCCTTTATTCTGTGGGCACAAAACTGATTAGATAACCACACCATAGAGTAGTTAATAAAGTCTAATTATGCTCAGGGTTCTGTGGGGGGTCTGTCTTAGATCTGCTTCTGTTCAAGGTTTTCATTAGCAAAACAGATGGTGGAATAGTCAGAATTCTCATTAGTTTTGCATATGACAAAGTGCTAGGAAGGACCCCAAATGTGTTGGAGGATAACAGTAAAAATAAAAATCTGGAGAAATGGATTGGAAACATAGAATCACAGAATTATAGAATGCTTTGGGTTAGAAGGGACCCCTGGAGGTCATCTAGCCCAGCTCCCCTGCAGTGAGCAGGGACATCGCTAACTGGATCAGATTGCTCAGAGCCCCATCCAACCTGGCCTTGAATGTTTCCAGGGATGGGGCCTCCACTACCTCTCTGGGCAACCCGTTCCAGTGTTTCACCACTCTCATTGAAAAAATTTCTTCCTTATACCCAGTCTAAATCTACCCTCCTTTAATTTAAAACCATTACCCCTTGTCCTGACACAGCAGGCCTTACTAAAAAGTTTGTCCCCATCTTTCCTATAGGCCCCCTCTAAGTACTGAAAGGCCACAATAAGGTCTCCCTGCAGCCTTCTCTTCTCCAGGCTGAACAAGCCCAACTTTCTTAGCCTGTCCTCATAAGAGAGGTGCTCCAGCCCTCAGATCATTTTAGTGGCCCTCCTCTGGACGCGATCCAACAGTTCCATGTCCTTCTTGTGCTGAAGGCTCCAGAGCTGGTCGCAGTACTCCAGGTGAGGTCTCACCAGAGCAGAGTAGAGGGGCAGAATCACCTCCCTTGAGGAGTCCAGCATATGGTTGGCCTTCTGGGCTGCAAGCACACATTGCCGGCTCATGTCCAGCTTTTCATCCATCGGTACCCTCAAGTCTTTCTCCGCAGGGCTGATCTCAATCTCTTCATCCCCCAGCCTGTATTGATAACAGGGGTTGCCCCGACCCAGGTGCAGGACCTTGCATTTGGCCTTTTTGAACCTCATGAGGTTCACACAGGCCCACCTCTCCAGCTTGTCCAGAACTCTTTGGATGACATCCTGTCCTTCTGGCGTGTCAACTGCACCTCTCAGCTTGATGTCATCTCCAAACTTGCTGAGGGTACACTCGGTCTTTCTGTCTATGTCATTGATGAAAATATTAAACAGCGCTGGTCCCAGTATGGACCCCTGAGGGACACCACTTGTCAGTGGTCTCCATTTGGATATAGAGCCATTGACCACTACCCTCTGTATGAGACCATCCAACCAATTTCTTATCCACTGAACAGTCCACCCATCAAATCCGTATCTCCCCAATTTAAAGAGAAGGATGTTGTGTCAAAGGCTTTGCAGAAGTCCAGATAGATGACGCCCATTGGTTTTCCCTTGTCCACTGATGCAGTCACTCCATCACAGAAAGCCACTAGGTTTGTCAGACAGGACTTGCCTTTGGTGAAGCCATGCTGGCTATCTCAAATCACCTGCCTGGCCTCCATGTGCCTTAGCATAGCTTCTAGGAGGATCTGTTCTATGATCTTCCCAGGCACAGAGATGAGGCTGATAGGTCAGTAGTTCCCAAGGTCCTCTTTTTGACCCATTTTAAAGAAGGTAACTGGATGGATGTAACTCATCCTAGAGAGGGGATGAGGGTAAGTATAAGGGATAAGGGGAAGATACTCCAGGAAAAATCAATTATGTAAATTCAGGATGGTAAACATTAGGAAGCAAGTTCTTCAAAAAGATCTTGAGATTACAGTGGATCACAAACTGTGTCTGAATCAATAATGTTAGATTCTTTTAAAAAGACAAATATTTTGCTCAGAGTGTACAAACAGAAATATAGCCTACAAGATACACCTTATAATCAGAGGTTGTAGAAGTGATGAGCTAGGAGGTAAGACTGGAAGAATGAATGCTATCATGCCTAAAATAAAAAAGTCAGAGACAGGTATTGGTGGCAAGAGAGTTTAAAAATCTTAAGCTATTCCTTTTGTTGCAAAAGGGAAACAATACTGTGCTCTGTATCCACAATGAATAGGACAAGAAGCAAGGAGGTTAAATTAACACAAGAAAGGTTAAGGTAAATTAAAGTGTTATCTAATAATAAAGCTAATTGAGCATGGGAACACGGATTGGGAATACTCGATACTCTGTCACTGGACATCTTTAATGAAAATTTAGTTATACATCTTTCAGAAATGACATCGATATTGCTAATTGTCTTTAGAACATTTGGGATGGACCAAATTGGTTTGTGTGTTTGAGTCTGGTAGGAGACTACAGCACATTTGGTAAAAGAAAGACTTTTTTTTTTTTTCATGTGCATTACTGTAAATCTGATTTTTACTTATCTGGCAAGTCAGTATTGGACATCAGTGCATTGTTTCAGTAAGGCTGGGCACTTTCATTTTACTGTATTTGCTTTCAGAAATTCTGCTTTTGCTTAATCGAGATAGAACTGAAGGTGGACATTGTAACTTCCCTCAGTAGTAGTAGCAGCTGCCCATCACTGCTAGTTCCTGACTCTTCTTTTAGAAGTGTTTTCCCATGAGTATAGCTATTAGCACTGGTGCATACTGCTGCATGTTGTCTATTGTTTTTTATATTTATTCTAATTGTTTGTGTGGCATCCAAATATGTGGCCAAAGAACAGGAGTAATGAAAAAAATGTAATCGTCTGAACACTGGTGTTTATAGCTATATGTAACTGCAAAGATACTGGCTAAAAATTGTTAAGAATTTTCTCTCTGTTAGACTGGAATATGCATAACTAACTTTGATGACTTTAGAGATATTTAAAGGCATTGCAATCCCACTCTGTTCTTTAACTGCAGCATATCTCTCCGTGTAACAACCCTGTTCCACAGGGTCCAGGACTAATGAAAACATTTGCTTGCGTCTTGTAGTTGGTCACCTGTTTAATCACACTAATACTAAGGTTGCAGTGGAAGCTCATGCTCTGTCTTTCACTTGGGTGAGGACCTGACTGAAAAAGCAGGTTCTCAAGAGCTCCACAGGGCGTGCTGCCTGACTGAGGTTTTCCCAACGTTGGGGCATCCAGAAAGTTTTCCTTTGTTTGGGTCCCCTTGTGTCTAACACAGGACAAACTCATGGTGCAGCCTTTCCCCCAGTGGGGTGTTATCTAAACTCCTTACTCAGTCAGGTCTTTTGGGGTTTTGTGTCTTGAAACTCACAGGACAGGGTGTACAAGCCAAGTATATATCACAATGCATTAAGGACTTCCCTGTATTATTATCGGAATGCAAACTTCCCCGGACTACAATAGCCTTAGTTTCCCCCAGACCATCTATACCACCCTGTCAAAATATATGCAACACCTCACTTCTGTTCCTATAGGGATTAACCTCAGTTCTCTCTCTTTTCCTCTATTCCCTATCATAATACTTCTTGTTCCTTCCTGTATTCCCTACCTACATTTGTTTAGCCTGGAGGCTGGCCAAGAGATGATATCTGGTCTGGCTAGTCCAGACCCATGTGCATGTGAAACAGTCAGGCTGGTGCTTCCCTTGCCTGGGTAAATGCCTGGTGCCTTTTCCCTAAAGATCTGAGACATATATTTAGCTCCAGAGCTGTCCCATGAACTGTGTGCACTGACTATCATAGCCACATCTATGGGTAAGCCTTCCTTTGCCAAGCTGGAAGAAGTTGGTCAGGACCTGAGAAGTTTTTTGGATGGGACTGGCAGATAGACATCCCCCTCCTTCAGGGGACTGTGAAAGAAATCTTTCATTGGGGAAAACAAGCCAACTTTTTCCACCACCACCTCCCCAGCTTCTTACATAAAACTATTTAATCTGCTAGCTGTAGATCACACAAAGAACCTAGTAACAAGCCTTCCTATTTCCCACACATATATGTATTTGCCATGTTTGTACTGCTGTACACCTCAGTAAATAGGCAGTACCTCTGCTGGGTAGGACAAGAAGTCTCCTTCCACCTACTACAAGCAGCAGAAAAGGAAATGTAGAAACAAAATCTGGGATTAAAGGAGACAGCAAAAATCACCTCCAAAATTTGATTAAATGGAAACATCTGAACTCTCATTAACAGTTTTACTGAATTTAAGATGGGCATGTTTCTACCAATGAGAACAAACTGGAGACCAAATTACTTTAGTCAAGTTGCAATTACAAGAGAAAAGAAAACAAAAAAATGCATTTTATGCATTGTTCACCTGATGTCTATTATTGAGTGAGTCATAAGCCTTTCATTTATAAACAGAAATGTTCTTAGAATTTGAGAGACAGAAAAATACTTTGTGCACAACTACTTTTGGAAGAAAGGTACTCTTGACTAAAAATATATCCCAAGTATTGTCTGAAAAATAAACTAACCCAAGGCAGTATAATTGGCTTTAGCATTAGCTACAGAACTCTTTCAATTTACCTCTCTTGGCACATAAATTAGGGAGCATTGTCCACAGAAAAGGGAAGGGGCTAGAGTGCCTCTTCTTTTATCTGCAAATTTCTGCCACCCTATTTGTGAGTGTTTCCTGGTCCTTTTTTCCCACTTAGATCCCATGAACTTATTTTAGTCAATGGGTATGCGAGAGGCCGTGGTGCTGTGCTACGTGTGCATTATATTCAGTTCTTGTGAGGGGTCAGCCAGGTGTGTGGAGCTCACAGCCACAGAGCACTGGTATAGCATAAAATTTTCTGATGGACTTTGGTGTAATCTGAAGTTAAAAGAAATTTCTTGTAAATCCCTTAATCCCCGAAGCACAAATTATCTCAAAATATCACTTGGCCTTCACCTAAGGAGGTGAAAACAAATTCCCGCAATGTGTCATTTTTACATACAGAAAGCAGCAATCTCAGCCCCAGCTTTCAAGCAAAGTAGTTCCAATGAAATGCAGACTGGATCAACTGCTTTTCAATATGCATGTTAGGGCCAAAAAAAGGATCTTTGACCAAATAATATTATGAACAAGCAAAAAGCTGCCCAGTTTTAACTTCCCCCACCCCCCTCCACCCCAAAATTTATTGGTGGAAACTATTGGTTCTAGATATCATTAATATTAATTATATCTGATTAATAATTTAATACTTGGGCCTGAAATATTTGCATCTTTTGCCCCGATGAGAAGAAGGATTTTGTTATTTCCTGCCAGGAGCTCTGTATGTGAATTCAAGAGCAAGCAGTTCATCCCATGACATTTCCTTACGCTCAAACAGACAAGGTGACACATAAAGCCCACGGGCAAAGGGAAACACGATAGCTATATAGCTGAGCTGCAGTCGGAAGTGGTGAATTCCCTGGACCACAGGGAAAGCTTCCTGTTCTTTGTAGATGAGCCTATTATTGGAATACACTTGCCTGCAGTTAATCCTCAAAGTAATTAAATGGAAAGGAAGCAATTAAATCACTGAAAAGGAATTGCATCTGGTTCAGAGGGAAAAATCCACGCCTAAGAAGTATTTCAGTGATAGCTGGATGTGCTCAGTGTAAACAGGTATCTTCCTGTTTGCACAGATAATTAACATTTATATGCTAAGAATATCTTGTGGCAATCAAATGAGGTTGAAAAGCAGAAGTTCTCATTATTGCAGCCTATGAAGTACCAAGCATAGAAATATTGATATATATTTTTCCTATGATGGGATAGAATTAAAACCTGTGCCCCATATCCTCACCTTGCATAAATTAGGCTGGCACCTTGAAAGCTAGTGAAGCAATGTACGTATATAGCTGTTGAGGACCTAGCTCAGCTTTTCAGTGAGCACATCCCAGAGAAGGAAGACTGCAAAAATGAAAGCACGGGACATGATTCATACAAGTCTCCAAAGAGAAAGATTAGCCAAGTTCAGAAGGAGCTTGCAGTGAGTCCTTAAAATCATGTGTGAGGGCTATGCAAAGCAAGATAGTATGTTTTAATTGTTGACAGAAATCTTTAAATTTGAAATGTGTTGAAAACACTGATTGCTTTAGAATTCTCTTTTATGCTTGTTGGTGAAGTGGTGAAATTTACTAATTACTGCAAGATAGCAATTATCACTGTTTTTTTAAGGTGCACCTTTTGCTCAGACTGCAACAAGGGATCCCATGTACTTCTCCAGTCTATAGAATAATTGCTGGAAAGTCATCAGGAGGATCTTGGAGAGATGTACTCATCAAAGCTCCGACTGACACTTTTGTATTTTCAGTGCCAGAAAACAGGTAGTTAAAAAGCAACTGTATAAAAATCTGTAGTAGAGAATAGGGATTCTGTTGTAAGAGCATAAGGAAGTGTAAAAGCTTTTCTTCTCCTTTTCTTTGTCTTGCTTATGTCTTCTATTTTTCCTTTGCCCTGTTCCCTGGCACATTCTGGTGTTATATGGGATCTCACTGTTTCACTGTCACCAAGAAAGGTGGAAGCTGGGCTGGCTGAAGGCAAAAGGTGGTGTCCTGGTAATGTGTGAACAACTACAGGTAAGGTAGAATAAGCTGCATGGGACAGAATAGATAGAAGCGAATACTGGCAGGTGATGTTTGCTACGGCTGAGCAAAAGGGAGTGATGCAGAAAAGAGAGCTGACATGGTTAAAATAACAGACTCAAAACTATACTTGTGGAAAAAGCCTAGCAAGAAAGAAGTTGGTGGAGTTGGACCTGTGAGAATGAAGGTATGGATGAGAGTTGTAGGTGTTTAATTGGACAAAAAAGGTCAGATCTGACAGGTGATCCAGTGGCAAAGATGCAACCTTTTTGCTCAGATAAAGCTAAATCTGAGCTGAAATATGTGCCTAGATTATTGACCTGAGACACAAGCTTTTGCTGCTGGGGCAGGGAGATGGGAGTGAGGATTTGGGGAGAGAACAGCAGTACTGACTGACCTTTGGCAGCAAATGTTACATACAACCCTCTTCCTTACTTAAAGTATTTCTTTAGCTGGCAAGAAAAAGCATCATTATGTGTTATGTATGAAGGACCAAACTTTACTTTTGAGTACACATTGGTGTGCTCCTATTGTATTAGCCCAGATGCAAAACAGGCCCTTGCTGTAGCGAGATCTAGAACCTTCCTTTTGTCTTCTGTCAGTCTTTACCTTCCTTTAGTGTCTCTCCTGCTCTCACAGAATCAAATTCCAGATGCCTGTCAGCTACATTATCATTTCCTTCAAGACCAGCCCCCTGAGCTGTACAACATCATTGCTATAATACAGGTAGTACAGTACTTGGATGCTTAGTTCCCCATAAACTACTGTCAGAACTTAATAGAAAGGAATTTTAATGTTCAGATTGCATGACGTGGAATTTATTTAAATGGGACATATCAGTATATTAGATATTTTTGTTGTGTGGTTCTCACTGTAAAATATTCACTTGCATTCTCAGGGACTTGTCTGACAGGACAAGTACAATTGAAATTTGTGTGATACTTCCAGAAAGGTCCAATTTTCGGTACTCACCAAAGAGTAGTCACCAGGCTTGACATTTTTTGTGTTCAACACTGCCATGGGCTGTTTTATTTTGGTTTCTATTCAGATGTTTGCAAAAGAGGGTATGTCTGTGGGAAATCAGGTTCTTCAGCCTGTGCCAGAAAAATTCTTTCTCAGCACCGTTAGGCAAGGACTAGCTTTGGGTGGCAGGCAACCTTCTTATCAAGAATCTACTTTCAGCTGTCTGTGATCTTTGCCAAGCTGGAAGGTTTCAGAAAAAATTCAGTTTGTTCAGTAGAGACTACTGAGACTTTAATGAACAAGCCCCATTCCTCCCCCAAGCCATCTGCAGCAACATGCTAGAAATCCACTCAACTGCCAGAAAATTATGCTCCCTGTGTAAATGCAGGTACTGCAGCTGCCTACCATGGCTCAGAGGCATTCTGGGCATAAGGCAGAAGAAAGAGAGGGGGTGAGAGGAAACTGCAGGACTCGGCTGTTAGAAGTGAATCGGGAGCATGGAGGAGGAATGGGACCAGAAATAGGGAATATAATTTAAGACTACATCTCCATGTACATACATGAAGAACTGAATTAAAGTAGATCAGACAGCCTTAATAGTGTAATTTCTCAGTTCTTGTGTCCCTTTCTATACAAGCTTGATGACCTTTTAGTCTTCGTTCTGCCGCCCACGCTTCGGCACTTATTATTATTTGCAATGTCATAGAATCATAGAATCATAGAATCACTTTGGTTGGAAAAGACCTTTGAGATCATCGAGTCCAACCTTTAACCTAACCCTGCCATCCCACCACTAAACCATGTCCCTAAGCACCTCATCTATCCTTCTTTTAAATACCTCCAGGGAGGAGGACTCTACCACCTCCCTGGGCAGCCCATTCCAGAGCCTGACAACCCTTTCGGTGAAGAAGTTTTTCCTAATGTCTAGCCTAAACCTGCCCTGGCGCAGCTTCAAACCATTCCCCCTTGTCCTATCATCTGTTACCAGGGAGAAGAGACTGACCTCCACCTCACTACAGCCTCCTTTCAAGTAGTTGTAGAGGGTGATCAGGTCTCCCCTCAGCCTCCTCTTCTCCAGACTAAACAACCCCAGTTCCCTCAGCCGCTCCTCGTATGACTTGTCCTGGGCTATCTGCAGGGAGTTGACAGGTATAACACAGGACCTGCAGAACTGTGCACTGCTAGAGCCAGGCAGGATACCCTGGAGTGTTTCACATGGTGCTAGACACCTTTGTAAGGGCACATGAATCGGTCCCTCAGTGCAGTTTGGGGGAGGTAATACATGTTCTCAGGGTGCTAAGTGCCATTTCTGTTACTCAGAATCAACAAGGAAGGTCCCCCGTTGCACTGAACTCCACGTCTGGCTCTGCTGCTCCAGCTCAGCATTTCTCAGCCATCCTGGCGTGGTTGAAGGAGGCCCACAAACACCCATCATGGTTAATTCTTCTTGCTGCAAAGGATTCAAGGGAGCGGTTGTCAAGCTGACACAACTGACTACTGCTTCAAGTTTATTTGAGTTTGTGGTGGGACTATCAGTTTGGACCCCAGCTACTTAGTTTCCTCTCTTTCCTAGACTTGTTTGGAAATAAGCCTTTGATATCTCACCAAGAAAGGGAACAGACCAAGATTGTACAATAGCATAAGTTGCTTTATGAATTTATAAGAAAGGCAGAATTTGGCATTCAAAATTTTTTCTATGTACATTCTTGCATGGAGACCCCTTATAAATTCCATTTGAATTTACCAATCCCAAAGTTGTGTCAAACTTAGATGTTGATCATACTCTAATTGTTTATTCATGCAATATTTTCTTTCCTTTTCAACGTTTCTAGACTCCTGCATCACCGTGAGTACATTCACTCCTACTGTAGCTGGAGTATTGCAAACAAACGTCACCAAAACAATTTTGAAGTGAGTATGCAGCTGTTCTGCCAGGAGTGTTATACACTGTCCACAGGAACAAAACCCACACGGTTCTACCTGGAATGCTAAAGGGCCAGCTAAAAGGCTTGTGCTGGGGGACAATACAGGACTCATGGAAGACTTAAGTCAATTATTTCTCTGTTCCAGTATCGCTAGTTGTAGGGCTGAAATTGAGGATAACAGCAGGTACTCCACAGTGCTGTTAAACTTCATTTAGTTTGGAGTGCTGGCAATAAAAGGACAATTTAATTTACATTTTTGGCCGTTTCTAACTTACTATACCTGAAGAATGACTTCCCAAAGGCATGTAAAGAGCAGTTATGTCTGCAGTATGCTATTCTGGCTGGTGTGAAGAGGGAACAGGAACACATAAACTGCCAGTTGGTTTGCTGTGGTTTTGATAACTGCAAAGTTTGTCTTACTTTATGGCAGGAGATGCTGTGGCCATGCTGCCACTGTGCTGTGTGGGGAAGGCAGCACTTTGGAAATGTTGAAGATTGGTTGCTTAGTCTCTTTGAAAGCAAATAAATAAAATAAAAATGTATTTAAAATGGCATCAAAACTGTGGCAGCACTTACGTAATAGAAGCTGAATCAATATGTCAGTGACACTGCAAAATCCTCCCCTCTTCTCTCTGCATGCTGTAATGAATGAAATTCTTGCTGCCTCAAAGCATGGAAAACTCATGATTCAAGATTGTTTTTTTCCACAAGCATCGTGTAACACTTTGAAGAACATGGTGCAGCTGCTAGGCAAGTGGGATAAAGCTACAGGACTGGTGAGTACAAGAGTGAATGCATCAAGCAAGCAAAACCGGGCAAGCTGCAGAATTTCATGCCCTTATAAATCAGAATGCCTGCTCATCCTTTGCTTTGTGCTATATGATGCATAGAAATTAACAGATTACCTAATGAAGCTACAATATTTTTTAATAAATCATATTTTATCTCCATTTACAAGAAATTAAAATTAACAAAAATTAGCTGTTGATGGTGATGTCATTTGTATAAAAATTCAACCGACTTGCCACAGATAAAGCTAGGCAAGAATAGAGGTGCTGGTATACTAGGTGCACGGCAGCCCTACGTGGAAAGAAGAGCACGGCACAGCAGGGATACCTTCTGCTTGTTGGAGAAGGATCCCAGGGAAAGATACAATTGAAAAAAAAAAAAAATTCATTCATACACATTTCTGGATTGAAAAGCATGCTAAGCAAATATAGGAAAAAGATCCTCCATTCCCAGACTGCCTGGTAAAATGAGATGCCTCTTGTTAGGGGTCTTTTAAGTCCAGGGCTGGTGTGACTGCACCAGTCACACCATGCAAAGTCAGGCCTGGTGATGACATAACCTACCAGCTGGAGGGGACTTCCCTGAAGGAGCCAATGTCATCGCTCACTTCTCAAAACACTCCAGAGGCTTTCAAGGACTTCTGGAAACTGGATACAGCCAAGAGCAGCTGTTGTAACAGGTGTGCTGTTCAGCGATCTCTCAGGGTTAGATCCACAAGGCCGTGAAGCCTCCACTAACTCCGACTTTTAGGGGCCAGCTTGTGAATCTATGATCTTCACATCTGTTTTTTTTTTTTTTTCAGCTGTCACCTGTCTTTGGAGGTGTTTAAAAACTGTTCGAGCCTCAGACTTGAGTAGGCAGAGGAGGCTGGCTTGTCCCACCAACACAAGGCCTGACCCAGGGTTTCCTTTTCACTGGTGAAAGCTGCAAGCAGCTGGGGGATGGCTCCTGCTTTGGTCCTTGCCTGATCAGACATTCCACTGTACAGTGCAGACCGAAACAGCCTCAAGATGGGAGGTATCCAGTGCAGCTTCTCCTCTCTGGTGGCCTGGAGCAAGGTGGACAGCCTCCTCCACCATGAGACAGCAGCTGGATGGCTTTCAGATGGAGGAGGGGGTCGATGCCAATGTGAGCACAGCAGTCATAGAGTGCCATCGTAGATGCAGAGCTACTGATGGAGGCAGGCACAAGACACACCTCCAGTCTGGTGGATCACACAGTGGAAGTATGATGCATTAACTGTGAAATATGTCTTTTGGTGATTCATAATATAAATTAAAGGTTATCCTAATTCTTTTCAGTACAAAATGTGCTTTAAAGAATTAGTCTCCTGGTATGAATCACCAAACCAGTCCTCCCTCTAGGTTAGCAACAGCGACTAAACTACAACTGGTCAGGAAAAAGAATATAACTCTAATTCTCTGCTCATTTTGAATTAGGGAATATATTCATTTGATTTCATATGATAATATTTTCAAGGGAACCAAGTCTCCAAAACCTGAATTCAGGCAACCCTAAATGCAGTCATTCAGGCATGCTGCCTAACATGGATAACTCATATGGCCAGGCAGTTCTTGGTGTTGCCCAGCCTACTCTGGGGAGGTGGGGGACTGGCTACGTGAGGAGCAGCTATATAGAGGAACCAGAGGCTCAGCCACCTTTCAGAGCCATTCTCTGAGGGAGTGAGGAGCCAGAAGCCTTGGGAGCGCCACTGTTGCAGGCAGAAAACAGACGGGCAATGTGGGGAAAAAAATGGCAGGGCATCCAGAGCCTAGAAGTCCCTGTCATCCAGCTGGGGCACTCGGGGAAGTAGGCAGGGAGAAGCAGAGAGTTGGGTGAGTGGGACAGATCTTCTCCTAGGCTGCCTTGTTTTGGTCAAAAGCTTTGACAGTACTGCATATTCCTGCAAAAAACTGAATATGCAGCTTTTTCCAAGGGAAATATTTCAACTAGTCTTCTTTAATGTTTTGATTTTTGAATCCTGGATGCTTAGAACCTTAAATGCAATGGTAGAAGCTTTTGCTTACAGTTATGATCTTCAGCTCACTCACAGGTTTAGCAGCATGTTGGCCCTGAATGTTCAGAATAGTTTTGAGGTTTGGAGCATGGGGACAGAGCAAGACGTCTTGATTTGAACTTGAAAGCAAAGGATGAGAGGAATATTTGGAGGAAGGACCACCCACACACCAAACTGAGGGTGAATAGTATGATTATGCACTGGAGGTGTTTTTAACAGCAAGGTCTACTGAACCCTACCAAACTAGCTGCATATCCCTACATAGTTCAACCTCTGGAGGAGCATTTGACTCTCACCGCTGCAGTGTGTTACACAGCTGCTTATTTACCAACCGCTCGAACAGCGAGGAACCCTGGAGTCTATTCCTGGCTCAAGATGAGGGGCTGGGTATGAAGAAGAGAATAGTTTAAAAAGATGAGGATAGCTAGAATAGGTTAGTCACTCCATAAGACACTGTCGGGCACTAGATAAGATTACAAAGAATTAAATGTGATCTGGAGATGGTCTGCAGTAACAGGGAAACCATGGACAGGATCTTCTCTAAATTAATTTTAAAAGTTCTGATTTTCCCCAGCCTTTGTTTGTTGAGGTTCATGAGTTCAGTCAATGGTAAGGAAAATTAATTCTAGTTTTCAGGCGTAATGAGAGGAATAGGCATGAGTTTTGGCCTGGGCAATGTTTTCTAAAAGTGTATACAGATCAAAGTAGCCAAGCTCTACCACCGTATACTCACAAAGAGGAGAAACAATGTGATTTAAGAACAGTAACCAGCTACTTTTAGCATCTTCTAGAGAGGAAAAAAGAAGACACAATTTATTAAAGATTTGCCAAAAGTGCCAAATTTCAACTCTTCCTTTCTGCAATGTCCAAAACATTCAAGTTTTTATCAGACCACCAGAATAATTTGAAAATGTTCAGGATTTATAAAATGAGTTTTAGAATTCACAAGAGCAATAAGATTTTTACTCAGGACGAAACTATTAAATGCACCAGAAATAAATGACAAGGTTTTTCTTCAGTGAGTTTATTGTTCCTTGTACTTGGGATACCACATATAAAATAGTGGTTATTATAAGCAGCTGCTATCTCTAACTGCCCTATTATTAGCACTTACTGCTCTCCGAAGTCTTAACTAATTTACCTTTCTGTCATAAAAAAGCATTGCACTTCTCTTTCTAAAATGATCTACACTCTTTATCAGTCTTACTCTTCAGCTTTCTAAGCGTATTTCTTAAGTCAATGTGGTATTTTTATTGCTTTCTGCTGAACTTCTTCTGCCCACAAAAGTATTCTAAAAATGTTTTTCAAATTCAAAATCAGTCTTATAAATGCGTTTTACACAGAATTGTTATTTTCAGAACATACGTACACTTTTCAGAGTACTGAGTAAAGTCAATCTCACCTAAAGATGTGAGAAGGCTGATAACTCTTACTAGGTAGGCAAATACTATCTTCAGTTTTATGGCTTTAGATATGAGTACATCTTAGTATGTTTCAAATGAAGTGCAGGTAATTAGAGAAGAAAACCAATTAAAAAACTTGTGAACAAAGTAAAAGAATAAAGTAGCTTACTGTACATGTTACATTTTCATATGACTAGAAAAAGCTTTTCTGCATAAACATTTATTCTTGAATTGTTTATATTCGTAAGTCACTCACATTTATTTTTGCAGCCTTACTGACATATGCTTGATAGGCTCAAGATCAGTATGCCAACCATAAAACTTGAAATGCCGAATTGCATTGCTCTCCAATGCATGTTAAGCTTCTACTGCACAGTAGTGAGACTGTGAGGACATGTTGAGATGCTCATATCAACACATATCATAATACATGGGTATACTGGGGGTAGGAGATGTAAATGTAGGATTGATTGACCCCCAGAGAAGAATTTTTATTCCCTGCTCTCTTTTAATGTGTGTGATTATGAGAAATTTCCGCATGTCTCCCTCTCTTCTGAAAAAAGTGATGGTCATGGAACTGACCAGCGGATGCTTCATTATTGTTCAACCACTGCCAGAATAGTAAGGATACCATGTGGCTGCTACCTTCCTGTATGATTTCTTGCTTTGTTTGATTTCATCATCTTTCAGGTTTAAAGCTGCTTCAGGCAAAGCAAAACAAGAGAGTTGGTGTGTTCCATACATTGCTTTTATTATACCGTTGGTTTCATGAGTTTTATTCAAAATTCACATAGTGATAAACATTTTTTTTCACTGCTGTTTCATTTTCATAACCGGATCTATCTTCCATGAACAGAATGAAAGCTGTACTACATCCAAACATGTATTTTTATACATTTATTTAATGTAAAAACATCATTATATTCCTGCATGTGGTCTTCAACTCAGATAAATAGATACTTTGGTATTGTGAAAAAATACAAAAGGATAAATTTCTACCTTTTTTTGCTTTGCACAGCTATTATAGGCCCAAAGGATGATTGATGTCTCATCATTTTGATGAATGTTTTAATATTTTAGTGAAATAGAACTAAATAATTCTTTTAAGAAAACTTTATATTGCGAATATTTCTCATACATTTCTCTCAAATGCACAAGCATGGCTTCTGTATCTTTAGTTTTATTGCTCTATGGATCTGCACACCTGCTGAGAAACACAAGCACATTTTCATGCTTTCAGAGAGGACTGGAATTTATATATAACCATCTGACAACCTAATCTTTTCTTAGAAATCATAGGGTTAGAGCTTTGCTTTAAATTTTTCATTAGTATGTATAAAAACAACAGGCTAGATTTCTTGGCAAGATTGTAGCATCTCCATCATTGGAGACCTCTTAGAACTTGCTAGACAAACATCTATTTTGAGAATCATAAACCAAATTAATCCTACTTTTGGACAGAGTGATGAATTAGATAGCCCCTAGCACCACTTCCAATCCCATGATTAGATCATGTTTCCTGAAAAAGAGCATATAATATGATTTCTGGCACATGGAGATTCTGAATCAGGCTGTAGATTGACCCTATTGACCAGATGGTCTCAGCAGAATGGCAAGGGTGTGGAAAAAGAAAAAAAAATAAGGGTGTTTATAGGTGGATGCTGAATAAAACGTTATGGGAAATATGATCAATAGATGGAGAATGTAAGACACACTATCATCTGAGAATCCAAAAAAGAACTCTTTATCCCAGCATGTAGCTTGAGATCCCTCACAGAGATTAAAAAATGGTAAAAGAACAAACTTTAGCTGCTCATTTGGGGTGGGATGAAAGAAATTTTAAGTCTGCAGAAACATAATTTTTACCATTCTTGTCACTAGTTTGAAGAGGAAAAAAGCCACATGGTATTTACCATAGTACTAAGGTCTTAGAAGTGATAAATAACAATAATCAGAAAAGGCTGGAAAATTCATTAGAACATTTGTTTTTCACCCGTTCTCTGTCAGCCTGTGAACACTGAGAATTCTATAACATTTTAGAAGTTCAAAATCCTTAGTATGCATTAGAAATTACTGTCTGTATTACAGCAGCACTTGGAGACTCTAAAGGAGTTTTGGCCTTTTGAAGGTAAATGCCTACCTGCAATGCTCAGAAGCAATGTTTTTCCCGTAGAGTTAAAATTCCAATCAGAAAAGTCAGGAAAGACATTCCTAGTTTGTGAGGGGTTTTTTGTGGTTTATATTTTTTGTCTGTTTTGTTTTGCTTTGTTTTTAAATTTGTAGAAACTAATTGCAGAGCAAGAGAACATACGTTGCTTAAAAATCACAGGAGGAAACCTATGGTCCATTGCTGCCAAAGGTCCTTCTGTAGGCTCATAATCATTTTAATTTTAAGCAGGCAGTAATTCTACAACCAGATCTACAAGTTGCAAGAGATCACTTGAAGGGATCCAATGGCAGGCCCATGACCTCTGCTTATAAACCATTTAGGAATCATCAAGAATGTTTGTACATTTGTAGGTTTGTTTGCATACCCTGTTGTATGCATCTGAAACTGAGTTACTGCTTATGCAATCTATGGTTATTTAGTACACTTGTCAGAACAGTACTGTCATCAGAGCAATTTGTTGATGAGAAAAAAGTGAGTACTTGAAGGACAGGGTTACTAAGGGGGTAATTTCTGTGTCAAATGTCTTAAGTACAATCTCTAGACGGTGAAGAATACTGAAGGACCTGCATTCCCTTTTTGGGAGGTTTGTCAGGAAGAAAATGAAGATCTGCTATCGCATTTTAGAAGGTAATTTTTGAAGTGGAAAACTTCTTAAGATTAAACTGTGGGCACTTGGCCATTTCATGTGAATCCACAATTTATCATTCTTCAAGGTCATAAATCACCATGACATCAACAGATCCCAGAAGACTTAGTTTGGATGATACAACTGGGAAGAATATTAAATGATAAAAATAAAGGAAAAACCACATGGAGAACAGGGAAAAGCAACAAGACCTAAGGTACTTCCTGGAGTCACACAACATGCTGCAAATATTAGCCAAGGATTTTTGCATGTCGTCAAACCAACATAATCTGCTTGGTGAAGCCAGGAAGAGTGCCATACGAAGTAGCTGGAATAGGAAAAAGATGAAACATGTCTCTTGTATTTTGTGAATTAAATAAATACGAATTAATTTTTTTTTCACTTCCATTCAGGATTAGAAAAATCAAACAATAAAATTCACAATATACACTAAGTTTATGGGCAAAATGAAAAAGAAATTTAAAAAAATCTATTTTCATTCATCTGATGGAGTTTTTAGTTATGCTGAAGACATATTTCCTCAAACTGTAATGGAAATATGTTTCACTATCCATTGTCTACCTAAAATATTTTCTTTGCAGATAAATGAGTGTATATCTACTCCAAGTATGAAGGTTTATTTTTAAGAAACCTGGCTGATCATTACTTTATTGTTATGCTACTAATTTATTAGAAATTGGCTTCAGTTTTTTAGTATTATTTATCTAAGGAAAATAGCACAATGAATATAACTTTTAGAAATCTCTACCTGAAAGAAAAATTTTCCTGGATTTGTTTAAGTTTATGGGAGAGAGCTTATTTCTTGTTACACTTAACACTTTTTATTTACTCTAGTGCTTTATATCACTTCCACAGACATGTTAGCTTCATCTCTGGTAAATTATAGTTGAGTTTGCTCTATAGGCAGTGCTCCTGGCAGTTGCCAGGCACAGGAAGTTGTGGAAACCAAAGTTATGTGCTTGTTCACTGTTCAAGTATAGGATTCCTGAAGCAGATCTGACCTGGACTGGAGCATGGGACTATTTATATCTTGATGCCTACTGGGCTCCCAGTTGAGAATTCCTGTCTGGCTGCCAACCCATGGGTTACATTTTCCAACCAGTCTCCACTGTGACTGAGACCTTCCCCATTGCTCTGTTAGTTATGGTAGGAATCAAATGACACAAACATGGCAGAAAGACTGAGCGCAGTGGAGAGGAAAGTGGAAACATTGGCTGTGGAAGGGACAGGGTCTCTCCAGCTGGAGGGATGCATCAAAGGGTGCTCGGGTTTAGCAATGACTTGGTTGATGGGGTACAGTTGCGAAGAACAATAAAACTCTGTGTTATGGTTAGAGCACAGCGCCTTCACTCTTCTTGGCTGGTGGGAAAAAAATCCCCCGGAAAAACCTACTTGCAACTCTTCACTCAGCAGAGGTATCCCCTTCCACTACTGCTTGCCACCAAAGGTTTCTCTTGGATAAAGTCTACATTGGTGTTTGACCAAGGCAAACAGAAAAGGAGACCCAGAAGTCCTACTCATTCCTGCCTCTGACTCTCCCTCTTGAGGCCCTCAAGAACCCTGAACTGACTGCCAAACATAAAAAAAAAAGGTCAAATTATTACACAATGGAATATTTTTCAGGTACCGTTACCTACAGTGAGGGTTAAAGAGAAGGAATGTGACAGAATAAAAGCAAACCAGAATGAAACAGTGTCCCCACACCTGCAATTTAGTAATTAGAGCACCTGGCCTTTAGGGAGGCAGGAAAGAGGATGGAGGCATGGGATTTGGTACTTCACCTCCATGGGCAGTGTGTGCAGGGGGTTGTGAGCCTTGGCATGAAACCTTTCATTGCAACTGAGGCACACCCTGGACTATGTAGCAGAGAAACAAGTTGCCAAGTGAATCTGAGATGTCACTGGCTCCCACATGGGGCAGAGAAGCAAGGAGTGTTCTGTCCCCTGGATGCCCAGGGACTGTAACCTCCTCAGAGGGAGGGAAGCTGAGGCTCATCTACCAGAGAAGGGAGTGCTGTCTGTTTTGAGCAGTGAAGGTGTCAGGGGAGCTGCTATTCCTGTATAATAACATCATGGCAGAGTGGAAAGGTGCAGCCCCTTGTCTAGTCGGCCCCCCAGCCCCAGCATGAGGGAACTGCAATCAACAATTTTTGCTGCAGAAGAGTACCTTTACCACAACTCTAGAGACAGGGAATGGCAATTTATGTCACTCCCACTGATGTGCAATTATATTGCACATTATTATAATTATATGTGCAAACAACAAATATCTGAAAGGGGACAGAAGAGAAAAAGAGAGAAAGACAGTAGAGGAGTGAGTAGGCTCACCCACTAAGATGAGAGCACTGGTCATGCCACACAGCCTCCCGGGGCAGCTGGGATATCTGGGGAGGAGAAAGCGTGTGTCTTGCCTGTTTTCAGGTCCTAACTGCACTAAACTATGGAGGGAGTGTGGGGTTGCACGTGTGGGTTTCTCAGCTCTGCCCCAAGGAGCTAGAAGTTAGGTGCTACCCCTGTCTTCATCTACATCCAAAGCCAAGAAGATTTGGCAGAACCTGTCTTTCATGTAAGAACTTCACAGTCAGGGCACTCACTGAGGAAAGAGAAGTTTTCTCTGCATCTTCTTTGATTCAAAATCATATTTCCTATCTCAGAGCTAAGTTTTCTGAACACTGAGGTGTGAAGGGGAAGAAACACCCTTCACATCCTTAGCTGAAACATACTGGTGAGTGAAACCGAATTCAAGGTTTACTGGGAGAAAAAGGGGAGATTAAGAGGGTCATGTAGAGCCTGATTTGAGCACCCAGATTCAGGTCTCAGTTTAGAAAGGTCATGTCCTGGGCTACAGTCTCCTGTGCCAAAGAAGAATTTCTGTCTTTTGTATTAAAGAAAAACTGTCCCAGCATCAGAGACACCAAAACTCTAGATTTCCTAATCCTAAGCAACTGTCTTAACAGTACACTAGAACATTTTCTTTCTCTTATTGTTTTCTCCTCTCCTTCTGACTCAGCAAACCCCCTCTATACAGTGGCATAGCTTGGATGGAGAGAAGTGGGAGAGGATTTTCAAATGCTTGGAACCACTGTCTGGGCTTCTTTGCTCTGTTTTTCATGTCCTTCTATTAAACCTTTGGTCTCAATTCTGCCTCTGGTTTGTTCTTTATTATTTGCCCCTTGAATTCAGCTGAGGCCCAGGTTCCTGACTGCCTGCTCAGAAGGAAGGTGAGCCCTCAGCTTTGGCTGCGATTAAACTCCCCCTGGTCTGATTTTTTCCCAAAAGGCCCTGGGTTATACCATACATGAATAGAGATTCTCAGGATTGGAATTATGGCTGCAAGTGCCTAAGTCCTCCTTAAAGCTTCTACTCAGCTGCTGTAAGGTTGAAATCAATAAACTGAAGTCAGGAGGTTCTGAGGCAGATATAAAAAATGTGAGGTAAGGAGTTAAAATAAGTGCCTTATTGGTGGTTCATTTTCATAAGGGCATAGACATTCATTCATGCTGGAAGTCTTTATACTGGGAATGTATGAAGTCTTTAATTAAAGTTGATTAAAATGGTAATTTTGAGCTCTGATAGTTTAGAATAACAATTTTTTTTTTTTCTCTCCTCACTCCAGATCTGAAAACCTTTAGACTACTTCAGTGGACTGCAACCTAAGTAATCCTGCTCCTATTTTTAGGGACATAAGCCCTGGCTTCAGCAGGGCCATGGCAGTTAGAATAAGAAGATTTTGCAAGTGTGGAGGATTAGCCTTTGCAGCAGTTGTATGACAAAGCAATATAGTCACCAGTGATAACACAGGAGGAGGAAAGAATTTATCATTTATTACATATTCATAGTTGCCTTTTTTTAACTCAGCAAGCTGCCAGAATCTATCCAAAATGACTCTTTTTTTTTTGGATTAACTCAGAGCTTTCAGTCCCATGAATGTTTCACCTCACTGCAGAGCAGAATAGACAAGTACTGGATGCCAGCACTGTCCTGGAAATGAGAACACTAAGCATCACAGTCTGGGTCCTGTCTAATCCTCTGGTGTGGGGGTTAACCTGCTGAGACCTAAAAGCTCCTCTCTTCCTGGGTACTGATCTTTGTAATCATGAGGAAAGCAGCTAATTAAGTACACAGATGAAGGGACATTTTATTATTCAGCTCTTAGATATCTGTACTAGCTGTACTCTCCCTCTAAAATCCATGCTCCAGCTGAGCAAGTGAACTACTGCCCTTAAATTTTATGACATTGATCCTGCACTAGCATTAAAGCAAAAAAACGCCAACCCATAACCTTCCCTCTCGCTCCCCCAAAAAACCCTAAACAAAAACCTCCAAGCAGCCAAACTCAAAACTCTTTTATAGCCCACCTGGGTGAAACACACAGGATTTCAGAGCTAGCATGGATAAAACAAGACAGAGACATGTAATGCTGTGTTTTCACTGAGTTGGGATAAGTCATCCCCTTCAGTCACAGAAACTTTTGATGTAAAAAGATGACAACAGAGGCATCAGATATTCTTGGTTGCCTTCATATAAATGTTTATCTGGTCCTGCTTACATCACCTTGAAGTTAACTCTTTGTAGATTTTTCAGCAATGTCCTTTATTGACACAAACATCCACAGACAGGACACTTCAGATTCATGCATAAGTGTTTGCAGCTCCTAGGGGACGCCTCTCTCTTCCTCTTTATGCCACCTTATGGCACAAAGCAGCCATCAATTCAGATCATAGGTACCCTGAGAGAATACCCTATTGCCCACATGCTGCAAACTGCTGGAATGATTTTATGTTATTTGCCTCTCTTCTGGTGCCTTAGGTCTTAGGAAGCTGGTGTGTTTGATGGGAAAACAGGGCAGTCTTAAAACCTTGAAGGCTTCTCTAAGATAACTGCCAGTGGGCAGATGCAACAGCAAAGCAGAGATTTCTGGAAAGGAAGTCCCAGGCATCTTCGCTTTTCCAGGCCAATGCTAGCTGCAGAGTGGTACAGCACGGCAGAAAGTCAGCATTACCAGACGCTGTGTTAATTTCTATGGAGATTCTTATGCATTTTTCTGGACGAAGAGATACTTTGTGTTTTTAACAAAATAAAAATAACAATCACACGTGAGCCTTCCTTAGTGTATCTAACTGGGACTTAGCATGAACAATTTTGATCTTTAAGCTATTTCACTTGGTCTGGATATTAACAAAGTTTTCATCTTCTGATACAGACCCATGACCAGAGTTGCAAAGGCATCTTTGGTGCTGATAGATGTGCTTAGCAGGATTTGCAAAGCACCTAAGGAATGTAGGCACCGAATTTCAATTGCTTTGGCAGAAATTCTAAAAGAGAGGGATCCACTAGATGACACAAATGTCTAAAAATTAGTTAGGATATTGCCTAAATTTCAGGTGTCAGACTTACCGTCTCCTTAAATGGGTTGTGACCTTGATGGAGAGGAGTCTAAGATCTCTACAGACTTCATAGGACACTCGGGTGCTTCTGTTTGTTTTGCAGCAAGCAACCTGTGAGTGCTAGAATGAACTCATCAAAGTTTTAAGAGTCTGAAATACTGGTCGTCTTTGTGGTTCAAGCCTCAGATTCAGATAGTCAGGATGTTTTGATCAGTTCTTAATCTGCAGACAAGGTTTTTTTTTCCCTGAGAATGGATTTATCCAGCCTTTCTTTTAAAAGAAGCAGAGCTTGCTGTTAGATCTGTACCTGGTAGCAGCCTCCTTGTATTATCTTGGTTAAAAAACCCAGATGCTCAGAGCCTTTTTGAGCTTCAGCTTCCTCCTCCTTAGACGATGTCCTCAGCATCAGCCTACATGATGCTTGGGCAAGGCCAGACTTTAAGCTACAGTGAAGCTAAGCCATTCTGCAGCAATAAATACAGGATAACATAAAACCAGAGAGAAAGACTATATGAGGAAATGGGTTTGGGTGCTGAAAATAAGTATTCAACTTGAAAAGCACATATCTGGTGCTGGCTCCTTCTGTGAAGACTTTTCTAGCGTTTTTAGTCCATTGGCTAATAAGACTGTGAGAAAATGAGAAATACTGCCCAGGATTCCCCAAAACCACCACCCTGTGAGAGTCCCTGTTGGATGTTATTTTCTGTAAATTATGTCATTCAAGTTTTTTGCTATGCAGTGCAGGAAAGACAGCATGTCCCCAGGCTGTTCATCCCATCAGGGTTATGCTTTTGGACATATGGATTGGGCTCTGTTCAAGTTGCAGAGTCATCAGAATGTAGGGCTATGTTTCCCAGCTGTTCTGCCCCTGGAAAACATCTACTTCTGCTAACTCAGTTGTGTAGAAATGGATCCCTTCATTTGGAAGTGTGTTGAATACCTCTGCTTGAGTAGGATTTTCAGCCGGTGTGGGGTGTGTGCTAGCCATCGGTATACACACAAGGGACATGTGCAGAAGGTAGAAGTAGCTAAAAGAAACCTTAATTAGGAAGTATCCAGTGAAGTTTAGATGTCTCAGAGTTTAGGTGACAGAAGGAGGGAGGAGGATACTGCCTTCTAATTTGGGATTGGAAGTTTCAATTCCTGTAGTTAGTAAAGCTTTATTGGAGGGGCACTTATCTGATACTTTGAAGACTTGCCAATTTAACTTTGGAGTTTTTCTGCCCTCTGAACCCTAAATAAACAAGTAGAAGCTTTTCCTTTACTTTGGTCTTCACTAGCAGCCTTCTGGATGGTTCAGTTTGTCCTCTGTGGAGCCTGAAGGCTTCACTCACTGTCATGGCAGTCCAGTCTGACATGTTTGTAAACCTGAACATCAGCATGACACTACAGCAGAACACTGGTGATTTAGGTGTAGGGTAATTTCAGTTTGGTTTAGTTCTTACAAAAAAAACCAAACCACTAAGGGAAAATATTGCAGGGAAATTTCACATAATGTCACAGACCCTATTCTGGCGTAATTCCATGCCCTCCAGAATATCCTTCCATTAAACCGATTGCAAAGCTTATATGCACTAGAAATTGAAAAGCAATGTGGGTTTATCACTTAATCTTCAATATTAGTTTTTCTTTTTTTCTTTTTTTTTTTATTGCATGGGACACTTTAGTTGAATCTCTTCAGAGATGATATAATTTCTTTCCTGCTTTTCCATTTAAGATTTGTCAGTGGAACAAGTATTAGTCATAGATCATCATGACCTGAGGTCTCCTCATCAACAATGTACACATCAACCACACTCTGAAATATGTTCAGCTTTCTTTTGAATCGGTCATGAATTTGCTAATCTTCAACTCACCCTCTATGTCACTCAGATAAATTATAAGCCCAGAGATTCTGCAAATGCTGAACAGCATCTCTCTTTTTTATTACTTTTTCCTTGCAGCCGAGATTTGTTTCATGCACGGTCATTTTAATTTGTTTATCAGGATATGAGTGAGGCATTTTGAATAAGATAAACATAAAACATAAAAATAAGATAAACACTCAGCTGAACTTTCACCCAAACAGGAACCAAATTAATCTCAATGTTAAGAAAATAGTCTTTGGAAATATTAAATCTCTGTTTTGCAGAAATGTGTCAATTTCTTAAGAAAACCAGAATGAGATATTTACAAAATCGTTTCTATGACACACTCAGCTGAACTTTGGATTAAATAGGCTACTAATTTTTGAAGTTTCTCCATCACTGATTATATTGGTTCTGGCTTTTGAACAATGTGCATAAAAATAAATTTGTATAAAACTGGTTCATTGGGTTTGCTACTCTTTTTCACACTACAGTTTATTATATTGCTACCTCTTAGCTAACCCCTGTTCTAGTGAGGTAAATCCCATGGGAGCTACATCTAGATCAAACTATGCATACATAATATGCAGCTGACATTTTATATGAAATGCTAACAGAAGCATCTGATTTTGCTTCTAGTGAAGTAAGTAGATGCAGAATAAGTCCTGAAATGAGTATTAACTCACGAGTATTAGTTGCTACACACACATACTCTTATCTGGCAGATGTGCTAGGGACAGGCAAACCCGCTAAGAGCTACAAATGTGAAAAGACACATAACTTCTAGGAAGAATTACAATTCCTGAGCTGTAAGAAGTAATGGCTCCAGCTTCTCAGATTATTTATGCCGGGATAAATCTGAAGTGGTATGGTTAATAGTATATGTGTTTGCTCCTAGTGATATCTTCCTATTGGAAAATAAAATTTTAATGAAAGCAAAAATAGATGAAAGTACCAATTTCACTGAAACCTGGGGGGGAGAGGGAAAGGAGGGCTTTTGTATAAAAACCCCATCAATATATTCAAAATAAGCTCTTTTCAGGTCTGTACTATTTTGATTTTTCATTATGAAATGGCTTTTGAATTAAAAAAAGGTATAGAATCAAAGAGTCACAGAAAAATTCAGGTTGGAAGGAACTTAATCCAGTCTCTGCCAGCATTATAATCAGACCAGATTCCAGTGTAAAAACTGTAGAAAAAAATCAGATGTGAAACAAAATATTGGGATTAATCATAAACCGAGGAAAAGGATAAATTATGATTTCAAGACAATTCGAAATTTTCTGCTTTCTTTCTGGTAGGTTATGATCCAATATTGAAAAGATGAGTTTCCCAGGAAGCAGAAACTCTTTTATAACTCATTTATAACTTCAATTGACAACATCATGATGTACCAAAGCCAGCACAATAATATGAGAATCAGATTCAGTAACTGAAAACCTCATGTGTCTAAATTAGAGCTGGTCAAAGGGCTACACTGTTGTAAATACTGTGGTTGATTTACTCAGAGTGAATATTGACTTTCCATATACACAAGAATAAGTTTATATTCTAGAGGAATAGCAATCCAACCTGCATACTAAGCTCAAGCACAAATATGTCATTTCAATATCAAATGGAAAAGTTTATTCCAAACAGCGAGGTTACCTGACTTCTCATGTTTGGATTCCTCTGTGATTCTGTAGCAGTATTTTAAGACAGATCTGAAATTCGAGATTCAGCATTCCTGGTTCATCAAACATGCTAAATCCCCTTCATTCATCCAGTTCTCATGCTCATGGCAAACTCCACCTGTCTCCCGTATCAGCTTTGTGCAACAAACAAAAATTAATAATGAACCGAGGATCGACTGCTAGCCTGAAAGATATAAAATTAAACCAAACAAGCTTTTCCAAGTCTCTCTTCCCCACATAGTTGATACTATAAGTTAGAAAAGGAATGTTTTTCCTTAAAAAATCAACCTTCAATTATAAAAGGAGTGGATTTCACTTAAGCACCTAATACAATCCGGAGTGCTTCTTTTTGATGTTTTGACACTTTGATCAGACGAAATATTGCAGGTGACTTTTTACAGCATTTTCATAGAAGTATGCTATAAATAAACAGTTCCTCTGCCAGCATGAAAGAAAGGCAGGACAGGCAAGAAAATGGAAAACAAACACATATGTAAAGAGACAGGATAAAGAGGAACAATAACAAAAAGTAGTAACAGTGAAAGTGAATAGAGAAACACAGAAAACAAAAATAAATAGGATAGGAAGGAAATTAGAAAACTGAAAGATGAAAAATGCAGTGAAGCAGCAAAATGGGGAATCCAAAAAATAGAAAAGGAAAGCCAATAAAAATGAATTAATGAAATCTCCATGCAGTTACATTGCATAGAAATAAACAAAGTAGAACATCTAGGGAGGTAAGGAAATAATCCAAGAATAAAAATGTGAATATAAATTAAAATGTGTGGTTTTGGAAGGTGGGAACAGCAAACAAACTCTGTAATGTAAATTAATAATGAAAAGCAAGGGGGAGGTCAAGAATTTTGGAACAAAGTTTTTTACCAGTTTGAAAAAGTTTCAGGGTCACTGATTTTTAGGACTTTGGATTACAACTCACAAATCTTTCTATAGTGGTTAAAGACTTCACCTTCCTCAGATGCTCTCCCTCCTTTTCTTTTTTACTCTAGTGATGGAGACACTTGTTGGAAAGTGTCTCCTGCCTGTCCTTCAGCTACAGTAATGCACAGCCAAAGTGGGTCCAAAGTGCCCAGGCTGAGGTCAGGGCAGAGCCTCTGAACGGCTTTTTGAAGGTTTGGTTTAGTTCACCCACCAAAGCCCTGGTACCAACAGCTCGGTGGGGGAACCAACGTCAAAAAAGTCATTGAAGAAAACACACCCTTGCAAAGAGCCTGAATGGTGCAAGGCCTGTCGTGTGAGGGAAGAGTAATAAAAACCTTCGTTACAGTAATTTGGTGGATGCAGGGGGTGCATCCTTGAGACTGATGCTATATTGACTCAGACACTGAAACTCAACCTGTGCTAGATTCTTGAAGGATCCAGAGTCTTCTTGCTTCTGTCCACCTCTTCTAAGACCTTATGTATTTTTTGCTGTTGGGAAAATGTGTTTCCTGATATAGAAGCAACTCTACAGGTTTGATTGCTGGGCATGGTACTTTTCCAAGTTTGGAAGATAGTTAGAAAAGAGCATCAGCAATGACAAGGCAAGGGGCAATATGTATGACTGTAACTGGGAGATAAGGATCCAAGCAATGGAGGAGGATGTGTACATCTCGGGACACCAGGTCAGAAGCCAGTTGTACTCGTCTTGGGGGACAGGCAGGGAAATCTAAGCAGCTGAAAAAAACCCAGGACTTGGACAACAGCAAAAAGGGTGTTTTCAACAGTACAAGGGGATACAGGGCAGAGGTAAGGGGATCAGACCTGTGCAGAGGAGGATCTGGGGACATTTCTGTTAGATGTTCATCCTTCTTCTTAAATACCCAGAGTAATCTCTTAGGCGGGGCCTATCACTGTACTCTTTGTTTGAGCACCTCACAGGCTTTAATACAATTATATTTTCAAAACTCTTGTAAACTAGAGAATAATTATGATGCCCCAAGAGGCTGAACAATTTGTTCAAGATCACTCAGGAACTCTGCAGCTGAGCAGGAATATAACACGGAGATGTCCTAATTCTGCATCACAGACCACCAGGTTTTTTCATGATTCCCCCTGCTTGCTCCCCTTATTTCTTTCACCCTTGGGAAAGGTTTCCACTAACTTCATCTAGTCACTGTTTTGGTCTTTCTTCTTCTGCCCCTGATCTTTAATTTGTAGGTGCCGTGTTGGTACCTGTTCCTCGGCAAAGGGGACAGCTGAGAAAGGGAGCTTAGGAAAAGCAGCTGGGAGCTGTGCAGAGGTGGTCAGTGAGGAAAGCTGGGCTAATATGCAGCCAGGGCTCTGTATGACTGTGGCAGACACTAGTAGGGAACCAGAAGCAGTGAATGCAGATAACTGGTATGTGTCAAAAATGCTTTGTTTATACATAAGAGGAATTTAAGTACCCCAAGGCTGCATTGGCACTGACTTGCTGTTGTAGAGGGATTGCTCATACCCTTCCAGAAAGTGTGCGTTGAAACCCTGAAGCGCTTAGGAGCGCTAGAGTCTGCATGCTAATACAGCCGTGGCTTTTCCCTCTGCACTGTGAGCCATGGCACCCATAAAATACGTACTAGTACTTGCTGTGTAGGAAGCAAAGCACATGTCCACAGCAAAATAGGGTCACAGCATTTATCCTGCTGAGACCCAATCTGTATTTATGTGAGTTGTCTTGAACAGCAAAACCTCTGCTCTTCCTGCATGGAAGTCGCTTGGCTACTCCACAAGAACAGCAAGTCAAGGACCACTTTTCCCAACCAGTTCCCAGGTCACCATTTAACTTGCCACAAGCTGCTCACCCTTGCCTTCTTACCGACCAGCTTCCGCAGCCAGGGAGCCTCACTCTCCACTTGCAACGCAGCCTGCAGAGCACAGCACATGCCGCGGCAAATCTGGTCACTTACCAGGCTCATGTTTTTAGCCAGCCCTAAAGGAAAGCCCACATGGTGCGTAGTAGTGTGCATAGTGTCATGTACCTGCACTAAGAACCCACAAATATGTTGGTCTCCTCGGCTCCAGCAACTCCAGCAACAACCACGGATGAGTGGCTTTTGGAAAACAGCTGGTACCCAGCCAGCCAGCACAAGGGTAGTAAGCTTTAGCCTGCAAAATGTCCTGTAGCTATACCCCAATTTCCTCTTATCATAGTTATAGCCCTGCAAAATTGCTTCTGTGGCTCCTTCTGTCATATAGCTACCTTTATCTAAATCTATGCGCCTCAAATTGCAGTTTTCAGCTGGAGTCCAAAGACCCAAAGATTGCTGAGAGGTAACAGACGGAGGTAGCCTGAACCAACTCCCAAAGAAAGGGTCTGCCACTGCAGCAGAGCACTGTTAGAGGTTTTACAACTCCCAGACTACAGATTTTGGTGAGAAATTCCATGTTCAGGGAAGCATTAGTATGCATAGATTTCAAAAATGCAAGTTAACAGTAGCTTCACTTTTTATTGCATGGTTTATGGAGGTTCAATGTGATTGACACATTATACTTGGGGAGATTCCAATTCTATGTGAATATTTTTGGTCAAAGACTAGCGGGGTTGATTGAGTGAGTATACACATGCACGTATGCATATGTTTGTTAATCTTAGGTTGAATACTATTGAAAGATAATGATGACATACACCTTTTCTTATTCTACCCCAATAAAACCTGAATAAAATAGTCTTATCAATTTCACAGCAGTGAAAGAGTTTCCTTTTGCTCAATGTCAGTTTTGTCCTGTCAGTTATTAGGATGGGAAGCCATACTTTGCTGCATTGTTCTTTAGTTATGTAAAACTATTATCTTGTGGGGTTTCCTGAAATCCGAGAGCAACAGAAAAGGAGCAGTATAATTATCTTTAACCATATCAAAAGCTAAGGAAAAGAGCGCGAATTTGTTTTAATTAAACCAAACCACTCTACCAGCTTATGCCCTAAACAAGGACATTTTAGCAAATTCTGTCAAATGAAACCCAAGTGGGATGAAGTGCCAAGTATTTTACTGCCAGCTCTGTGAATGCTGGCGACATTATCCTTTTATTTTGCCAGTGTAATAGAGGATCAGTTGTAAGATGCTACAGAGGCTCAGCTACATAATCATTAATTATGGTTTCTGTATTAACTGCAAAGAAAAAAAAAATGGTAAAACCTTTCCTAGTTTCAAATGTCAAGTTAAGCCTGCACGAGGCTGATAAATGTACTGAAGATTCATTGCTGTTGGCATGATTACCCATACAGTCATCATTGCTGGTTACATTAAGTACAGTGTTGTTACAGCTGGGAAAAAGTAAGGCAAAGAATTGTGGAAAATAGTAGTGTGAAATATGGTATTAAACTTTACAGCACTGTTCAAGGACATAGTTGTTCAAGTAACTGGAAATGTACACTATACAGATAACATGAAAATATCATGAATGTAAAACCTTAAAAAAAAATCTTTTAAAACTGAAGTAATGCTCTGATCCTAGGTTTGATTATTGAATGTAACAGGCAACTGATCTGAAGATGCATTGATTTGGATATGCGAACATATTATAACCTATAGCTAAGCAACTGCAACAGGCATTACTTTATCTAAAAAACCCAGGAGTCCCCTTTGTTACATAAAATGTCTTTTTTGTTATGTTGAAGAAAGCAGCTTGAAAAGAAAAATCCTCAGATCCTTTGAGAACAATGAAGAAGAAATTTCACATTTGTATTAAGAAATCTTATGTGCAAAAATGAGATCAGGACCCTGAATTAGAGGTAGCGCAGCAGTGGGGAACTGGTGTTATTCAGAAATGTAGTAGTTGTCCAGCTGCCTTTTTGCTAAGGTAAGGCTTGCATTTGGGCAGGCAGGGAGGTTCAGATGAAGCCACAAGTGACCATGGCTTTGCGATTTTTATTGCTATGCTTGGGGTGAAAAGATGTTTGTGGTCTAGCCTCTGGGGGATATACTAAGTTCCTTGTAAATATTAGGTCACCCATTGATTTACAGCTTTACTTGTGCAATTTTCTAGAGAAAGAAAAGTAAACCCAGTATCCCTTCTTTTGAAAATGTACTTTGCATGTACCTTTCATTACACAGCATTTCAATAAAAGAAATAGAGCTCGTTGACTTGAGGCAATATGCTATTTACAGATAGTTTATTTTTAATTATCTCCTGCCTGTAATGCTTACTGTCAGACTACATCCTCTATACACTTATACAGATTGGTAGTGACTGAAACAGAAATAAAATGTTTTGAGCTTTTTCTTAAAACCTTGGCTTTTTCAAAGCTTCACACTGCAAATGGAGAACATGACATTACAACTAAAAGGTTTTGCTATGGAAGGCTGTCATGGAATCATAACAAGTTTATCGGTGTTTGGAAAATAGTGTTTTCCACTGATGGCAATGGCTGCTTGTCTGGATTTCTCAGCTGAGCAGTCTCCATGGTTATTTTTCCACCATAGCTAGTAGAGGATGATAGCACTGTCTAAGCTACATGTCTCAGTGAAACCTGATTGCCTTTTCAGGGCTGGCTAGTTTTGCTTTCTTAACATCTGCAGGGAGTGTTATATGATCCTGGCTTCAGCATAAATCAGATTTATTGCAATGTGCATGTAGTAATTTGTATTTATGTACCAAAGTTAGATTTTAGGATATTGCATAAAGTCCCAGACTGCATCATTAAACAGTTAGACTATAGTATTTATTAACCGGTTTTCTACTGACAGCAATTTTATCATACATTCATAAGGAGGAGTTGTACTTCTGGAATGTATATATATTTGTTATAATAATCACAGAATGTTCCAGAAGGAGTATTAAACTTGCATGTTTCCAGAATCTGTTTATGTAATGCTTATTATACACACAGCATATATCTACTTTTCAAGGAAATTTGCAATAAAATGTGCAAATTGTAATCTCTTTAAGGCAAGGACTTTTTATTCCATGTTCATTGCCAGCAGTCAGCAATGAAAAAACAGAGCAAGATACGTATAGCATGTTGTCACAAGAGGCATCAGATGCGATCACTGCTGCAAGTTTTCTTTCCCTAAAGGTATTTCTTCTTAGGTTGTCCTGAAGAAAGAAAACCTTTTGAAAAGGCTTGGTAATTTTCTCTGCAGGGTCAGAAAATGTGCAAATTAGAGGTTGCCAAAAATAGTTCACAGGCATACACAGACCAAGACCTTGTGCGTGCTTTTAAACAGCCAAAGAATCTCAAGTCTAGCAAGTAAACTAGAGACATGTCAAGTGATGAAATTGAATGTGAATATAAAAGCTTTTCTCTGCTAAAAAAGAATGCAGCCTTTAGATTAATATTAGCAAACCCTACCATGTTACATTGCTACAATCAGCATCTCTCTGGGAAATAAGAATACATTAGTTCAGGTCAATATCTGCACTCCCATCAGACAAAATTACCTAACTGTCTTTGTCTGGTAATGATAATGACATTGTTAGCCTCCAGGGAGTTGACGTCACACAGCCAAGCAACTCAGGAAAAGCAGCGTGTATAAGTGAACCAGCAAAGACCTCCACGGGTATGGACTGATTCAGCTGACGGATGCTATACCAACGCTGCTGTGCAAAAATCCAAATATGCCCCAAGCCACGCTTGATAAGAAAACAAGCAAATTGCAAAAGAGTGTTTTAGGCATGTAAACAGTTCTAAGTGACCCATTGGAAAGGATACGTTTGAAGACTAGGACGGCATCTGAATCAAATCTACTGTGTTCAACTCATCCTCAGATGTATACATGTGGATTTGCATTTGTGATGGCTAATGTTCCTTTCCACTGTAAAAAATTGAAATCCTTTGCCTAGACTCTTTCGCTGTTGGTAGCTATCTACTTATATATATGCACCTGCCTACCTACCTATGACTACACCCAGGTCTTCCAAATACAGTTAAGAAAACGTAACTAAATATCAAAACCTGTGAATAAGATTGACTGTACTGTATTATCTGCATTGAGGTAAATGTGGCACGTGAAATCTTTTGCCACTAAATAAAGAATGACTGCGCACTGTTTTCATACTCTATTTCATAAGAAAAAAATCAGCTAGTTTATCAGAGTGATTATGGGGACTAGGGTAGGAGGATTTTTTTGGCGTTTGTTTGAGAGTTTACATGAAGCTAATTTTCTCTGTATATTGCATTTATCCAATTAAAAGAAAGGCTCAGTCAATATTGCTGTAGCAAAGCCAATGCATGTCTGAACTCATTAAAGTAGGGATTGTACGCTGACACTGATGAAAGACCTGCTGCTGGTGCTGCTGCAAGTCCATTTAGTTTTTATTTGACATCACGTTGCTTTGCCTGCGCTGTCAGAGCTTGTATATGAAGTTGTAGTACCATGAAAAAAGAGCATATCTGACAGGGAGCCAGGGATTTCTCAGATGATACCTGGACATTGCTTCATTTGCCTGGCGTGTGATATAACAGGTTTGGGCAATCTGCTTTTCTCTCTCTTTCTTCCCCATCTCAAAATGGTGCCTGTGTACTCTCCACGGTCTCCTCCAAATAGCTGCATGTGGGAGGAGATACCTGCAATACAGCTTCTCCTACCCTCAATCTACCTCACATATGTTTGAGACGGGAAAAAGAAATGAGGCAGTTGCAAGCATCTATGCTCAACGCTTGTGAAAAGGAAGTAGCTGTGCTAGAGCTAAATCTTCTGCTGCTGATGGTTTTCAGCCCACTGGGCTGCCAGGAAAATCTGCCTTTAGCGGATACATCTTACCTAACATCATAGCCTGTGTAGACAGGCTTTTGCAGGGGGTTCGCGAAGGCTGACTTAGCCCACTCAGGCTCGTGTCACCAGACTGCCTCTACAGCCAGGGCAGGGGCAGTGGAGCATGCAGGACCATTATGGGATCCTGTTTCTCTCCAGTGACTGCAGAGGTGATTAGCCTCACTAGCCTAAAGTTAGCTTCCATGAAAACTCTTTTAGTTGGACTTTTATCAAAACGACTGCTTCAGGGTTGAGCAGATTATATTCCCATAACTGCGTTTTGACGTGCTGTTTTGCTTTATTTCTCTCTGCACAGTGCTGCTTAAGCACTGCCCAGAATTTTTGGAAACTTCAGATCTGATCTGATTCATCCGTTTTGAATAGCCTTGCAATGTTATCCAGAGAAGATCCTTTTTATTCCCTCTTTTAACCCACAAACTAGGTTTCTAAAAGGATCTGTTGCACTCTGTTCATCTGAAGGTTTTTTCATCAGTTCCCTTTAATGACTTCTGAGCACATTGGTCAATTCCAACCCCTTTTCCAGGGCACAGAAGTCTCAGAAATATTAGCTTTCTCCACTCCTCCCCCCAAAAAAACCCACCCCAAACAACCAGAGATGCTGAGGGACTGAGGCTTGGTTAGTCTGGAGAAGAGTATGTCCCCAGTGCCTACGAGGAGGTCATCAAGAAGGTGGATCTAGGCTCTTCACAGTGTTGCAAGGCAGGAGGAGAAGAGGCATGCATGGAAACAGAAGAGTTTCAGGCTGGATATAAGGAGAAGCTGTCTCCCCAGTCAAGCAGTGGGACAGAGGCCCAGAGAGGCTCTCTGCGCACACTGGAGTTTCAGGACCCAGCTGAATGAAGCCCTGAGCAACCTGGTGTGACCTCAGAGTTGACCCTGCTCTGAGTAGGTGTTGGACTAGAGATCTCCAGAGGTCCCCTCCAGCCTAAATTGTTTTGTGATTCTGAGTTTTATCCATAGAGGGCGTTAAGCACTGCTGGGTTTAGGCCAGAGTGCCTAATGAAATCCAAGATGAGAACTTATATTTTTTTTCATTATACTTAGAAGGAAATATTTAAAGATTTATTTTTTTTTTAGCAAATAAACTCCTTCAAAATCTATACATTTATATACATTAACCTGGAAAAGCTGAGAGATGATATTTTGAGATTTATGCCCTTATGGATCTCAGAGCTGCACATGACAGTAGTAGTTTGAGATCCATTCTTGCAATGGTGTTCTGGGACTCGGGCTCCTTGCCTTCTCCTTCAGCATTGTCTCCATGTGATTACTTTCCTCTGACCCTAGCAACAGAAGATTTATAGTCCCTCATCAGGGAGATTCTGATCCCTATTCTCTTTAATGACAAAAATCCCTACCAGCTTCATTCTGTGTACCCAACCTGGAAAATTCCAAATCCTGCTGCAGGCACCAAGCTGCAATATCATCCAAACACCAAAAGAAAACCTTAACCAAAAGTAGCATTAGTAATACGATCTCACAACCAGTATCAGATCCTGCTGTGGTCTCAGCAATTTCTTACCTGCAGCTCTTTCAGCAGAGGGCACATTTGGACTAGAAAGGAATCAATCCTCTTGATTAAAACTTGGAAAAGCTTCTCTCCTGCACTCCACTCCTACAAGGCACAGTGGCATCCAGATGAGCCTGACCTGTTCACTCTTATGCCCTTCTTTTGAGTGCCACTCTAGCACACCTGCTACCATCAAAATGAAGGTTTCCAGGGCAGCTCAATAATTCTTCTCTTGGAAGTATAATCCAGCAGAGATGCTGGGCTTGCCCATAATGATGCTCTGATGGAGCCACACTACGTGCAGGACAGAAAGCGTCTCTGCCCTGTGAGGTTGCTCCTGTGTCTTGTGGATATGAGACCACTTGGAGTGAGGTGAAAAGAGATGGTCACACAGAGATGCTTGCTCAGCTTCTATTACAAGCACCTGCTGTGGACAACCTAAGCAAAAGGATCATCTGCTTATCCTGTCTTTTTTCCCCAAGCAAGCTTCAACCCTCACCAGATATTTTTGTCTTGCTTTGTCTTAACCACCAGCTCCAGGGGTCCTTTCCTCAGAAGATCATCCGCCTGTCACACCCTGGCAGAACTTCCTCTTCTTATTCCACCTGAAGAAGATTTGGCCAAGAGCTAGGTTTGGCAAGTGGAAAGCAGAAGCCCAGTTTTGCACTTTTTAATGACATTTTTAACGTCTGTGGAAGAAATCCAGCTAGGCAATCTACCCATGATTTTCTGTTTACACCTATGCAAGATAATGCTACTGCAAACATAGCAAGCAATTTATGTTATTTAGGTGAAAATTACATTTTGAGGGCAAGAGAATAAAATTAGCATGGTGAAAGATTGACTCTGCAACCTCCTCTGCACCAGTGAATCGCAGCCATGACCTGGCATAAAGATACGACGGGCAGACTGTTCTGAAGGTCCCAAGCACAGTTTGTGGTAAGGATACTAGATGTGTACACAGATTAAGAATTAATAGGGTTTATAAATATATTCTGCCAGTCAAATAACATTAACTTTAATTCAATCTGTAAACAGGGTTTGCATGCCACATATATCTGTTTGTGTGTGTAAGTGCTAAAACTCTTTTAGTAGAATGGACAGCTAAGGATTTCATAGTTTGGTAATAAATTAAAAAAAATCCAATTTTGATTTCCCAAGTACTCATCCAAAAAGATTATTACAAAACTTAGATCCATGTTACTTTCTAACTTTATTCATGTCACAAAGTTATGCTTACTTGAAATCCTTGTGGTCCTTCATTATTTCTGTGTGCTAAATGTTGTTTGGGGGTTTTTTCACCACAAAAAAATGTTTTTTAAGATAAAGAAAAGGAAATTTCTATTTTAAAAAATGGTATTCTTGTGGAAAAACTATGTTTTCTTTTCTGCTCAGGGTTCTTTTGGCAAATATATTTGCAAACTTACAATGAAAATACTATTCAATATTTGTTTGAATGGAACACCATTTTTGAATGATAATTTGAATGGCTTTCCTGTGGAAGAGCTACCCCAAGTAGCAAGAACAGTTATGCCAAATATGTTCATTAAAATCAGTCTTGAGAGAAATTCAGTGCCCCTCAGGCAAAAATTAAAAAAAAAAAAGTTTAAACAAGCAATCTGCGTAGTGTTTGTCTATACACAGACACACATGCCTAATGTTCCTACTGACAACCATTTATCTTTTCCCTACTGATTCCTTTCTGGTGCTTCACGTTGATTATTGTTTTTATTATAATTTTTCCATTTGTATCCCAAATTTACGAAGTGATTTATAACAACAAGCATAATCTCTGGCCTAAATAATTTGCATGCTGCAAAGAACATCAGAGTAATATGCCACAGGATCCTGAAGCACTTCACTGATTTCTACAATAAAACTCAAAAGGATTAATTCTGTAACAATTCCTTCAGGTCATTAGATTGCTGTGTCAGGTGCTGTTTTATGTATAAATTCCAACAAAAAAGCCGGTTTCCAGCAATATGATACTGTGAGGATGGGAAAATTACAATGCCTGGAATATTTCTTCAACATATGTCAGCTTCTTCATTTTCATGGGCTGGACAAGAAAGTGAAGAAACCACAGCAGACTCTCCTGTAATGTTTTGGGGAACAGAGAGGAGAAAGTGCTTGCAACGCTTTTGAAGAGTTTGGTATAGAGTTGATCTTATGTTTTAAAGAGCTTGAAACTAGATTTAAAAAGGGAAGGGGAGAAAACCAAGCTCACTGGAGATAAGCCTAGCTGCAGCACACCAATGTTTGAGGGACAGTATGTAATCGAGGTCCTTCGGTCTGCTGTCTCAGTGGGGGTAGGGGATGGAGATCCATGTGACAGCAAAGACGCAAGTGTTATGGATGTGTTAGCACCTGAGAATGGTCACACAGGAATTAGGGCTTCTCCTCCCCAAAAGGTGGCAGGATCAATAGGCCAAGTGAAGTGCATCTACACCAATGCATGCAGCATGGGCAACGAGCAAGAGGAGCTGGAAGCCATTGTGCAGCTGGAAAACTATCATACAGTTGCAATCACAGAAACATGGTGGGATGATTGGCAAAACTGGAGTGCTGCAATGGATGACTATAACCTCTTCAGAAGGGTTAGGCAAGGAAGGAGAGGCAGTGGGGTATTCCTGTATGTTAGAGAGTGATTTGGTTGTCTAGAGCTTGACAATGGTGATGATAGGGTTGAGTATTTATTGGTAGGAATCAGGGGAAAGGCCAACAAGGCAGGTATCGTGGTGGGAGTCTCTTACAGACCACTCAACCAGGATGAAGAGGCAGATGAAATATTCTATAAGTGGCTGGGAGAAGTCTCATGATTGCTAGTCCTTGCTCTCACAGGGGACTTCGACTTCCCAGATGTCTGCTGGAAATACAATAGAGTGGAGAGGAAGCAGTCTAGGAGGTTCCTGGAGAGTCTGGAAGATCACTTCCTGACACAGCTGGTGAGTGAGCCAACTAGGGAAGGTGCCCTGCTGGACCTGTTGTTTGCAAACAGAGCAGGACTTGTGGGTGATGTGACAGTTGGAGGCTGTCTTGGGCATAGCAATCACAAAATGATAGAGTTTTTGATTCTTGGAGAAATAAGGAGGGGGGTCAGCAGAACTGCTGCCTTGGACATCCAGAGGGCAGACTTTGGCCTGTTTAGGAGCATGGTTGGCAGAGTCCCTTGGGAGGCAGTCCTGAAGGGCAAAGGAGTGCAGGAAGCCTTGACATTCTTCAAGAAGGGAATCTTTAAGGCGCAGTAGCAGGCCATCCCCATGTGCCAAAAGGTGAGTTGGTGATGAAGAAGACCAGCCTGGACGAGCAGAGAGCTTTGGCTGGAACTCAGGGGAAAACCAGGAGAGTTTATGACCTTTGGAAGAAGGGGCAAGAAACTCAGGAGGACTACAAGGATGTCGTGAGCTTATGCAGGGAAAAAATTAGAAAGACCAAAGCCCAACTAGAACATAATCTGGCTACTACCATAAAAGACAATAAAAAATGTTTCTATAAATACATTAGCAATAAAAGGAGGGCTAAGGAGAATCTTGATCTTTTATTGGATATGAAGGGAAACACAAACGATGAGAAAAAGGTTGATGTACTTAATGCCTTCTTTTGCCTCAGTCTTTAAGAGTCAGACCAGTTGTTCTCAGGGTACCCAGGCCCTGAGCTGGAAGACAGGGACAGGAGCAGAATGAAGCCCCCATAATCCAAGAGGAAATGTTTAGCAACCTGCTGCACCACTTAGACACACACAAATCTGTGGGCTAGATGGGATCCACCCAAGGGTACTGAGGGAGCTGGTGGAAGTGCTCACCAAGCCACTTTCAATCCTTTATCAGCAGTGCTGGCTAAGTAGGGTGGTCCCAGTTGACTGGAGGCTAGCAAATGTGACACCCAGGACACTACAAGAACGGCCAGAAGAAGGACCCAGGGAACTACAGGCCTGTCAGTGTGACCCTGATGCCAGGGAAGGTTATGGAGCAGATCATCCTGAGTGCCATCAGGAGGCACATACAGGACAACCAGGTGATCAGGCCCAGTCAGCATGGGTTTATGAAAGGCAGGTCCTGCTTGACTAACCTGATCTTCTATGACAAGGTGACCTGCTTAGTGGATGAGGGAAAGGCTGTGGATGTTGTTTACTTGGACTTTAGTAAAGCCTTTGATACAGTTTCCCACAGCATTCTCCTGGAGAAACTGGCTGCTCATGGCTTGGACAGTCGTAGTCTTTGCTGGCCGGACGGCCAGGCCCAAAGAGTGGTGGTGAATGGAGTTAAATGCAGTTGGTGGCCGGTCACAAGCAGTGTTCCCCAGGGCTCAGTACTGGGGCCAGTTCTGTTTAATATCTTTATCAACAGTCTGGACGAGGGGATTGAGTGAACCCTCAGTAAGTTTTGTAGATGACACCAAGTTGGGCAGGAGTGTTGATCTGCTTGAGGGTAGGATAGGAAGGCTGTACAGAGGGATCTGGGCAAGCTGAATTGATGGGCCAAGGCCAGTTATATGAGGTTCAACAAGGCCAAGTGCTGGGTTCTGCAGCTGGGTCACAACAACCTCATGCAACGCTACAGGCTTGGGGAATAGTGGCTGGAAATCTGCCGTGTGGAAGAGGACCTAGGTGTGTTGGTCAACAGCCATCTGAATTTGAGCCAGCAGTGTGCCCAGGTGGCCAAGAGGGCCAACAGCATCCTGGCTTGTATCAGAAATAGTATGGCCAGCAGGACTAGGGAAGTGATCGTGCCCCTGTACTCGGCACTGGTGAGGCTGCACCTTGAATACTGTGTTCAGTTTTGGGCCCCTCACAACAAGAAACATATTGAGTTGCTGGAGCACATCCAAAGAAGGGCAACAAAGCTAGCGAAGGGTCCGGAGCACAAGTCTTATGAGGAGTGGCTGAGGGAACTGGGGTTGTTTAGCCTGGAGAAAAGGAGGCTGAGGGGATACCCGATCGCCCTCTACAACTGCCTGAAAGGAGGCTGTAGCGAGGTGGTGTTGGTCTCTTCTCCCAGGTAGGAAGTGATAGGATGAGGGGAAATGGCCTCAAGTTGTGCCAGGGGAGGTTTAGATTGGATATTAGGAAAAATTTCTTCACTGAAAGGGTTGTCAAGCATTTTAACAGGCTGCCCAGGGAGGTGGTTGAGTCCCCATACCTGGAGGTATTTAAAAGCTGGGTAGATGTGCTTAGGGACATGGTTTAGTGGTAGAATGGCAGTGTTAGGTTAACGGTTGGACTTGATGATCTTAAGTGTCTTTTCCAACCTAAGCGATTCTATGATTCTGTGATTCTATGTATTCAAACCTAAAGACAGTGCTACCTTAATGTAATTCTGGAAGTTAAGAAGATCATTGTTATTGGAGTTAAACTCATCAGAATGCTGATGGTGAGAAGGAAAGAAGAGATGCTTTCACCAAATTTCTCTTTTTTAGTATCTGTCTGTATGTATACATGTATGTCCTATGCACGTCTATATACGCATAAGGGCAAATTCCATCTGCTTTCTATTATCTTTGGTACAAAGACATACATGGTGGGATAGATCTATTAATGGAAAATGCATTAGATATTTGCCAACATCATATGCCTAAAACTCAGAAGAAATAACAGAAAGGAAAATAACCTTTCCAGGTTGACCTCCTGTGCTCATCACCATGGTATCTCAATATGTTCATAAGAACACTGATTGCAGTGTCTGTTCTCTCTCACACATGGTTCTTTTCTCCTCTCCTCCCTTCTCTCCCCATGCAAGAGTTAGGGGGTGGAACTGGTTTCATTCCGAAATGTTATTACTCTATAATATGCAATGCAGTTTTTTTAGTGAGTCATATCAAGAAAAGGCACCTTTTATTCTGACTGTAGAGTAGCTTAGTTCTTGTGAGAACAGGCCCTGTAGTCTTTCAGAGACATATAAGGAAATATGAAATTGGGCAAAAATATGTTTTTAAGAAAAGTTTCATCACTGAAGCACTGAGAATGACACCAATCTACATCTCTTGTCCGTGTCACACCCTTAAAATCCAAATGAGACTAGTATGTGTAGAAAGTGACACACCAGATGAGTAAATTACAGTGACTTCAGGATCTAAGCATCATTGCCCAGTGCCATTAGAGAGAATAAAATCCATTCAGGGGAGCCAGATTTGGCAGCATTGGCTCTGTTATAACCATAACGTCATGGCAGTGTTAAAGTATGCTCAGCTCTGGAAACAAACTGGGAGGATTGGTAATGCCTCCTTAACCCAGTATTAGCCACACAGGTCTCTCTCTGAAGTATAGGAAGTTGAAGTGCATCTGTTTCCCATGTCCCAGATGGTTTTTGTACAATCCCTATAACTTCTTTCAGTCTCCTATTCCCTTCCCGCTTTTCCTTCCAAAATGCCACTGACTATGAATAATTTCATTTGCCTGCCAGAGTTCTCCATCACTTTCTCCAGCCTTAAGAGAGTAACTTTCTAACACTGTATTTCAATGTCTTCTGGCAGAATATTTTCCATCTGCTTTTTTGATGTGTGAGTGTGGGAGGGGCAGAGGAGGCTGGGATAGCGGGGGTGGTGTCAAGGAACAACGCCAAGACATACTGCTCTCGCTGAAATGATCTACTGCTTCCTTTCTGTTTCCACAGGGCTCGGTACACTGCTCTCACTTCCCTTTGGCATGGCTGCTGTTCCTCACTTTTCCCTGAGGTAAAGATAAAAAGGAAAGAGAAAAAGAAAGTCAACTCCTCTGTGGATAACTTTCAGAATGTGTTGGGTTTGGAAAAGCCCGTGAAATAAAGCTTTTATCCCATCATTCTAGGCTTTTCGTCTCAGCTAGCAATGTAGCTAGCATGAAAAGTATTTGAAGTATGAGCACTGATCTGAGTGCACAGAGAGAGCTGGGTAAGAACATGGGCACCCAGAAGGAAAGGGAGCTGGACTCCATCCCTGGCAGAGACCTCTCCAGGCATTACTCTGTGAACGGGGAGGACAAGGAATCTTATGGTTATCACAAAAGGAAAATAACATAAAGCAGTAGCTGTTTTCCAAGATAATTTTAACAGGAATAACAGTAGTTTATTTGCCATGTGGGTTTTAGGGATTCACCTTTATGTTGAAGATATACATACTACGAGCAGTTTTCCTCTATTTGGGCTGGGAGAAGCTGACAAATCTTGGGTCTTCCCTACATTTAGACATATCTTTGGAGTGGTTTTCTGGGGTGTTACATAAAATAATGGGAAGCTCTAAGAGACATCCTGAAGGAGCCTCTAGGATTGGATTGCAGTGCAGTTATGTAATAAGAAGCAGCAACTTGGATTAGTTTCTGAAAGTCAAGAAATGTGACAGCAGGCATTATGCTTAACGTGGAACATATTAATGGTAGCCTAAATAATGCAGTACCCTGTTCTAAAAGACTAGTCAGGCAGTTTGATGCCTGTGGCTATGCCTGATGTGGTGCACCCCATCACATTCAATCACAGATATTCAGTTTGGCTGTGCAGGGTCTTCATGTAAATGGAGAGCTCTTGGAAATCCCACCCACCTTTGCCATAAGCCAAGGAACTGAACTTGTTCCGTGGAGCAGTATTAGAGCATGGAAACAGAATGCAAAAAGCTTTGTGAAGCTCTGCTGCTGCTGACGCATAGTGTGGAAAATGGCTGCTGATTGCTCCATTTCTTTTGAGAACTTCTACATTTCTTTCTTCTTTCTGCTCAATACAGTAGCATTTCATCCCAGTTATATAGCTTCTCAGAAGATAATTGATTATTAAATATAGGAGTGTTTTATCCAGATTATGTATTTTCTTTAGTAGATAATAGCTTTAGCATATATGTATGACTGACAGGGAACTGGATGAGAATTTCCCATTCTTGAATGTTGTAATGTCGAATTATCTCACTGATATGTTAATGGGATAAAGACATTATTTTTTTATTTTCTTTCTAAGAATCATTAAAGCTGAACTAGCATATTTTGCTATTGCAAAGTAGCAAATTTCATTGCTGAATATTAATTTGTTAATGTTGTACTGTGGATATTTAAACACTTTTTCACTCCATAGTTTTAACTCAGTGCAACAGGTGAAAATCTACATGCAGCTGAGTAATTAATTTATACTTTGTCAAAGTTAGGAAACAATTTGACTGTCAATTCAGAAGAACCTCATGCAATGCTTAAGTTAGATCATTGCTGCATGTACCTTACAGTGTGTACAAGACAAAGGCTGAAATCTACAGCTTTGTTCTACTTTGCATTAAATTGTAGGGTTCTTTTTTTTCCCTCTTTTTGAGCATATGCCACCAAGCATGCTAATGAACCAGTCAAAGAATCAGCTGTACTAACAGTTAATGAGAATTCAAAGAGATTTATTTAGCCTAGCATCATCGTTTCAGTGAAGATTCAAAGAGGATTAATTTGATTTATGTCAAAATGGAGGAATCTTTATATAATCTGCAGTCAAACTTTCATGAATATATTTATGCAGACTTGCAGAGTTCTTCAGATTCATGTGTAAAAGGCTATGGGACAAGAAGACAATATTTATTTATATGTAAATTATTCTTTTTATGCAGAAAATCTATTTCAGGTTTCAAATGTGTTTATACCTCCTTTTTGTAATGCTTGGAAACTTATCGGATGAAATTTGGAGCTGCTGAAATCAATGAGTTTTATGTGTGATTTTAATGGACTCCAGAATTCATCTACAAAAAACTGATGGCCAGACACAGATAAGAAAAAAATGTACAACGTAATTGTTAAGGGCACTCTACGATGCCTCAAAGCAACATTTTTTTCTGGAATACTTATCACACATACAGAATACACATTAGTGTGCTATCAACATTTCATCTCTCTTTTGGAGAAGCTGCATGACTCACATCTTTCTCATACCCAAGTAAAAAACTCGTGCTTGTAATGTCATTACAATGCACCAAAACCTCATGTAAAACTATATTAAGTATTGAAAAGACAGCTGATTTCAGCACCAGCAGGATTTGTAAGCACATCACCGTTCCTCAAACCCCATATCATTACCATTTCCAGGAACTGTGGATGGTATCCTGAAGCGGCTTTTCATACACCATTTCCATGGCCCTTCATGCACTACTGCTTTCACACAATGACCCCATATCATGCATGATGATACTGTGAGTCACAGATGGCTTTAATACAAAATGCCTTGTGTTGAGCCATTTTCTTCACATACACATTGAAATCCAAATTATTCATGAGTAACTATACTTTTGTTAGAGCACTTGTGCCATCTAAACTCCAAATTCACAAGATTATTCATGCATGGTCAGAAAAGAAAGAAACTGTAGCATGTAGTATCAAATGACGTGACCAGCTCCTACAACGTCCTTTTTTTTTTTTTTTTTTTTTTTTAATTTGTTGTCTAGTAGGGCTTTTTAAGCAATAGGGAGAAGTACTTCTGACGCACATAAGTGCAATCCTTTGTCTGACCTGCTCTTTCCAAGGCTTTAGGTGAGGTTATTATTGGCAGTGGACATTAATCCAAGACCAACTATGAGAAGCAAAAGCATTTCACTTGATCAAAGTGGCTATTGGTAACGGATATTAACATTCAGAATAAGCAAAACTTCCAACTGATATATGCTTAGGTATATAATGTGAGGAAAAAAGTAGATCTAGTCTTGTTTTGCACCAAAATGCCCCTTTCCCACTGACTCCACAGCACAGACTCCACTTCAGTATTCTTTCATGTTCAGTAAGGACATTTGCTAAAAATGTTTTCTCTCTGAAAGAACTCTCATGCTCTCTGGCTGTGGCCAGTGTTCCCTGTCAAATGTCATGTTCAGCACATATTAATATTGTTATGTTTCAGTGATAAGGACTTAATGTCATGTACTGTCCAGTTTACTGCATTGATTATCCACATAACTGTTTAGACATTCAGAATGAAATCTTAGCCTTGGCATTGCCTAGAAAAAGTAAGGTAGGGATAATCCCTTTTAAATTTATCTTAATTTTAGTCACATGTATTTACTTACTATACTAACAGAATAAAGATGTGCAGAGCACTTGCAGTATTTTTGGCCAGGGAAACTGAAAAACACTAAGCACATGGAAAGAATACAAGGCTGGTCTAGTACAGCTCCCATGAACATCAAGAGACGTTCTGCGACTGGCATCAGTTGGAGCAGATTCCATGGAACTTTGTCCACTTCAAAATCTAATGAGAAATTTCTGGGAAAAAAAAATAAATTATTAGAGGCTTGTTTGACAAAAACTATTCCTCCCTAAACCGAACCTTAATTTGAAAAACAATAGAGGATTCAGTTAGTCTAGCACGATGGAACATGCCTGGCTTCCCATGGATCTGTGCTCTCTGATCTTCACCTCTTACTTGTCCACTTTTGTATTCCCATCCCCTGTATTATGTGTACCACAGTTTCCTTAGAGCTTTCTCCACGTCTGCAAGACTCTTTTCTGATATCTTCCCTCCTTTCACGTCCTGGGACTCCTGAACCAGTGTATTACAACTGATGATTCTTGGGCCACTAGAAGTCCACAGAAATCCAGATGGCTGCCAATAAAGCAAAAAAAAAAAAAAGAAAAAATACCCAAAGACTCCTACATGTGCAAACAAATGGTCACACAAAATTGAGGAAACAGAAGCTCTTAATTAAAGTTCAGAGCTGACTCTAGTTTTAGTTTAGTCATAAATGAAAATAAGTAAAAAAATGTTCTTTGGCAGTCCAACACAAGAGGAATATATTTTTTGAAATGGCTAAGAAATCCTTGAAATAAAACTAGCCGAGACATAATATCCTAACCATAACAATTTTTTTGCCATGTCCTTTACCTCTCATGTTAGGCCAGAGCACCACTTGCCATGGCATGTTTAGACCTACCCATGAACTGGCTGTCTTATCTAGTGATGGAAAGCTGACAAGCGCTTCAGCAGGGCAAGTCGATCCCTAAGCCTCACAGCTAGCAATCATCTGGGTCCTTCTCCACTTTCCAGCCACCAGTCTTTACAAAATATACAGGAACATGATATTTTTGAGACCTCTACTTTCTGTCATATCTTATTGTAACTGGCTAACTAATTAGACTGTTATTAGGTGGTGCTGAGAGATGAATTCAAAGACCTTATTTACTAAAAAACCCAGCTGAAAATAGGATTATAACAATGTCCTAGGTGACCATTTCAGCATGATCTTAATTAAAGGGTCACTTTGGTGCATAGCATATACAAACTAAGCAATCACATCCTTTTAATGTGATTTAAAAGAAAAGAAGAATACATTTAATTTCACTGAAACAGGAGAACTTAAATCTGCACGGACTAGTCAATAATGAGTTGGTCTAAACAAAATGCAGGTTCTGTGTTCAGTCAGTTGTGCTATGGTAACTCTGTTATGTAAACTCAGGTCATCTGAATGTAATGGCATTTAATGGCAGAGGTTATAAAATCAGCTCTGAACAAAAATCCATTACAATTTCCCATTCTTGCCTTGACAAGGGATAAAAACTTTGTAGTAGCCTGAGTTATCTTAGCTCTGAACATATGGTGATACTGTATTCCCTGCTAAAAGAATGAATTTGATTTTCCTTGACACAGAATGTAATTTTAAACATCAGTCACCTATACTCTTTTATGCTGTAACCTGCATATACTACAGATACAGCAAAGTTAATTTTAAGCTATTCAGCCTGCGATCATTGGGATGGCAGCAGTATGGGGCTCAGCATGAACTGACCTCTCAGTTATTTACTTTTCTATTTTGACAGCCATTAATTTCTCATTGAACCTAACATTTCCTCTGTCACCTGTACCTGAATCAACTCGTATAATGCTAACTCAGGATAGTTCCTGCTCCACGCAATGCAAAAGCATTGTAATCAGTAAAATAAACGAGTGAAAAGGCCCAAAATTTTGTGCCTTATCCCATTGGATAACATTAAAACATGGAAAATAGTGTCTTCACAAATCACACCATTTAACAAAAGGAATTTCCTTTTATTCCTGTTGTCTTAGTACTGTGTGAGAGAAGTGGCAGGTTCCCCTCATACATGCCACGTACGCTTCCAAATCTGAGATCCCTGTCCTTCAAGACAAAAAAGCAAAAAAGCAAACCTTACGTAACTGAGATCCTACCCTCCACAGAGTGACCTAGAAGAGTCACTTCAGTGTTCAGAAGCCTAATCAAAGACCTTTCTTTCTCTTCATGGGGGAAAGCGAGAAAGGATAATCATTGCACAGAAAAAGAAACATTGGACTATATTGGGGATCTTACAGTTTTTTGAGGAAATTTACCCAGAAACATAGTTTCCCAAAAATCAAATGTAGAATGTTTCTCCAGGCTTTTTTGGAAAACAGGTGACGCAAAAATAAGTAAGTCATCATAATGAAAGCAATGCTCTTAAATCAACCATGAGCTCGAGCTTTTTCAGTGGCTATTCACAACAGAACTTTGAATACTTTTCCAATAATGTGCAATGGAAGGAGTTATGTCCTTCCCTAAGAATGTACTCTATTTTATAAAATATTTAATATGATCCTATGCTATGTAAATTGTAGAAAGGATAATATATTAATTATTAGGAGAGAATATCATCCACTTAACTTACCTCTTGAACTTCCTTTTAACATATACTGTGGATGGTATCAAGTTCTAATGTGTTATATTTACAATCTGTTCTTTTTCTAGAAGCAAAAATGAGACGAGTAGCATTTTGGATGTGGAGATTTGCTAAACAAATTAGCTGTAAGGCTTCCCACATAATAGTATTCCTTTGAATTTCACGTTGTGGCCTCACTTTTAAAAAACATATGCTGCACATGAAAATACTTTATAATACTTCTTTGGAAGTGAAATGAAAGTATATTTTAAGATTTAAAAATATCAGGATACTCTTTCCTGATTTTTCTATTTCCTAAATCAATGCAAAGGGAAAGATTCACAGCTGCAACTGTCACAGGGCCAGGACAGTGACTGAGAGTGTGTAGCTTTTTCCCTTTTTCTCCTTTCTTCCTTTTGCTAAATTTAATGGAAAGCATTGTATGATTAAATAATTCCTGGGAATAGGAAATTAAATTTTTCATATCAACCTTTAGATACTGGCTGATTTCTCTAAGGGGACTAGAAAACAACTTAAATCACAGTTTACCAGTACTGCATTTACAACAAATGCATTACCCAGGACTCCAGGACTTCTGGTGTAGCCTGTGGGGTTCATGAAACCACTTCTATTCCACTACCACCTCACTCCGTTAATGGCTGGGAAAGTTCACCTGAGGAAAGAGTATAATTCAGCTGTTCTGAGTGGTGTTACATCCCCTCATGTCTGGTTAGTATGCCTTGCTCAAAAGCACAATGATAACCCCACTAATCTGAAGTTACAAAATACTCCCCCTGCCCCCATCCCTACAGCCAGACCAGGTCAGGAAGGCAGACATTTATTTGGTTTGTTCTCATCTGAAATCTGCTTTCTAGGATCATCTGGATTTGTTGTAAATCAAATGCAAAATGTAAATTGTTGTTGGTTTCATCACCATCAGTGACAGCATCTTCACCACACTTGCGCAAAAATTGAATTGGAGTCATTCAAATTAATAAATGCCAGGCAGACAGCTCAGGATTACTCTTGTTAAGTAGAGATGTCACCCCATGCAATACTCAGGGCTACTATTTGACCCTATTCTAGAAAACAGAAAGGGTAGTGCTCAGGGTCAGCCTAAAGGATGTCTCCTGGTTGGTGAACTTCTAAGATGTCTGCTTTTGTCTATGAATCTGTTTTTCTTCTAAGATAATCTGGACTGGATTATCTGAAACAATTATTGTATTTGAAAAAAATTCACTATATTTTGACTAAAAAAGGAAAAAAAAACCAGAACATTTTTTGCCCATGTCTTTTCATAGCTCTCTTGATATGCAAGAGCGAGTCCTGTTCTGCTGATGCTTGGTTCTCCTCTGACATTAACCATGTACGATTGCTTTCATCTCCCTGTGTCTTCTTGCTTTATAATACATACAGAGGTCCTGAGAGAGGTTATCATATACACCTCCTACCACTGATTTTTGTGTTTCTGTAACATGCAAATGAACAGTAATACAGCATAAGTTTAGCTCAGATCTCCTACTGTTTAGTTGCTCATAGTTTCCCATCTCCAGACAGGGAAAAATTGCATACTATATTTTCTCTTTGTGGGGAATAACACACACCTGTCAGAACAGTCCACTTTTCCTGGGAAATTTCCTACTATTTATTTTCACCAGTTTTGGCAATATTAAGAACATTAATGCATGTGAGGTACTAGCTGTACTAGTGTGTTCAAAAGGTGGTGAGGTCTGCTCTAAGTCAGACTGAAAAAGGAAGACATTTTTTGTCAGAAGCATCAATATGGTCCAGAGATTTATTCCTCAAAACAGACCTTCAGTTTTCACCGACACAAGTTAGCTATATTTTTTTGTTGTTTAGCTGGTAAGCAGATGTTTACAAACATGCAAACCAATCATTCACTTTCATTTTTTCCACATTTTGTTTATTATTTGAAAAAGTTTCTAAAACTTTCTAGGAGAAGTACATCCCTTCTTGGTCTCAGCCTTCAGCCAAAGGACAAATTTCTTAAAGAGTGTTTGTCTGATGATATTCTTCCTAATAGGAAGTATATAGTGAACATTCAATAAAAAGAAAGGTGTTAATGTTCACATTTGATTATCTGGTGGTTTAGCACTTGTTGTTTCTGAAATGCTTTTTTGACTGTCTTTATTCTATGCTTTTCAGTGAATGTTTTATTGTGTCCTGGTTGTTGGGTTTTTTTTCTCTGAAATATAAAATTGGTCACGTTGCATACTCTATACTTACATCGTTTAGTTGGTCTTCCATCTCACACTGTATTGTTTCTGTTGCTTTCTAAAGGGTCCTGAATAAAGAATTTGTAGGGGGTGTAGCTTTTGATTGACTTTAGTGGGGTTACACAATTTTACAAATTTAGGTTAGATAACCAAAATATTTTTTATTCACTCACAAATACTGTGGTGTGTGTGTGTATACTTATTTCAGTGCAAATAGCAACCATTACTCAAACATAGTGAGTAAACAAAAATCACAAAGCAAAAACTTTTTCAAATAATAAACAAAATGTGGAAAGAATGAAAGTGAATGATTGGTTTCTATGTTTGTAAACATGGTTTTAAACATTCAGCTACAGTAGTTATGGTTACCATAAGGGAACTCCATAGAAAAAAAACCAAAAGCAACATTGTTAGACAGTTTAAGTACATTTCTAGCAAAATAAAATATGGTTTAAGTATTGGGATTTTTTTTTTTATTTTAAGGCAAACTTCTCTGAGGCCTAACCTCGAAGATTATTGTAATATATAGTTATATTGTATAAAATTGTGTAAGTTCTATTAAAATTCCAGAAAAGTAGGATGTCATGTAATACACATGAAGATATTTTGCTTAAACATTTTGCTAGATAATATTTTAATTTTCATTGCCCATTTGTTCTTTTTGGTCTACACTACTCACTTATACAAATACAACCATTGATGCCAACCATACAGTTCCAAGCTTGTCATTATATCCAAGTAGTTGTCCCTGCTGTAGCTTCCGTAGCTGAATTCTACATTTAAAAAACATTGACTTAGAAAGACAAAATTAATTTTATTTTTAGAAATCACAAAATTCCATATGTGTTTACAAATCAGGGATGCCTATCAGACTTTGCGGCCTTGCTAAATAGAGATAATGCACATTGTCATCACAGACACTATATAGGAAGTTCTCCTTAACTTCACCGTGACAGTGAAAACTTGGAGAGCTAGTATGCCCCATTTGGGAAGGCCACTTAAGTCACTAATGCCCAGGACTCTAATGAGCAATAAACGTGCTTCAGATATAGGCCATTAAAATTTTATGACTACCCCATATTAGTGTGCCATCTCACAAATATTCCTCTCTATACGGAGAGAAAGAGAGAGAGCTCTTTATAGTTACAAATGTATTTAATAGCTGTCCATATATAAACTTACCTGGTTATTTATAAAACTATATAAGGTTTCTAAGCTATATTTGTATCTCTTTCTCTCAGTAACCATGCCTTCTGCTATTTTGAGGTGATAGTTGATACCTAAATAAATCCTATTTGCTATATTCAGCTCATCTTTATTTTTGGTCTCTTATAACTAACGGCTCTGGGTCTTTCCAGTTTGACCTTGAAAAGACCTTCTATTTGCCACATAGGACAATACAGATCTATGGTAGATATATATGCTTATGAAAGGATAACAGAAGCCAGCAGTCATGGACAAGAGATGAATTCAAATTGAAGTCTTCATATTATGAAAGAGGTGGAAGAGTGAACAACGTGTTCCCTTTGGTTGGACAAAAAATCAGGAGAGTCATATTCTAACTCTTCCACCAGCTTCCTGCAACCTGTGGCTCTGGAAATGGGCTGTAGATTTTCATTTTTCAGTGCTAAATTAGGGCAGAGAATTAAATTAATCTCATCTAACGTTAGACCACTCCAGTGGAGATGCCAGTAACTGACCTGGTCACCCCAGACCCTCTTTACAGTCACATAGACACAGAGTTGCAGTGGGATGAGACTCACATGCTTTGTATGAGATGGGTGTTCACTGATTATCCAGCTTACAGGTATCTGCATGGGATGGGAAGACTTCTAGTCTTAAAACCTGGTGTTCAGGTGCTAATCATTCTCACCATTAGCTGAAGCTCATGAAAGCTGGAGAGATTCAACACTACTGAAAACCAGAGTCCATTTCTGACATACATAATTTGTAGTGAATCTTCTGTGGTAATACTGTGAAAAGCACTCTTATCTATTATCAGAAATATATTACAGAAGGTAGGGATAAAAATGCATCTTTAGGTCTGAACTCAACTACAAAACAGTTTTAATAGTTGATAAACTCTGTAACTACTTCATCACCTCAAGTGTATTCATGACTCCTGAGAGGTGGTCAGATTCCATACAGTGACATGCTCCATAGAAGAGTCTACAAATAAACAGAACAGATAATGAGCTAACTCTTACAACCTTCTTTAATTTTAAATGCCAACACAAGTACAGGACTGCATTCAAGTTTACTTCCAATACTGGCCTTCTTTAGCTGCTGAAGTTAATTCAAAAAATTGTTCTATCTGAAAAACAAATGCAGTATAAAATACAGAGTATTTAACGTGAAGGTTTTACAGATCTATCCCATTTAAAAGTTCCTCTTTCTCTAGGCGAGTAGTTTGTTAAGACATAAAAGGATACACCAGTCATTGTCTTTCCAAAAGTGAGACATGTTTCCTCTTGTCAAAGTAGTAGATGTCAAATCTACGTGTGGTAGAAAGTACCCTATATGTACATACAAGACAGAAAAAAGTCATGGAAACAGTTTTGACTCCAGGTTCCAGAGAGGCCTACTTAATCTGATAGAGGTTTTACAAGAGACTTAAGAAGCTGTTAAGAGAGATCATAGACTGCTTTGAGGGAAGGGGAAAGGAAGAAGTGTAGCCAACCCAAGACCCAACATATCTCAGCTGTGACATGGCATGATGGAGCATGGCACAAATTGAAGCAAAGCAAAACTTCCTCTCCTGAACCTCTGGAAAATAATAATTTTCCTGGATGATGAGATTATGTCTTGAGTGTAACAAGGGTGTGGTGGTGCATCCCCCTCGCCCTGCTCTTTTCTGCTGGACCACTTTACAATTTCAGAAACTCCCCTCAGATCTTGGCCTTGGACTAAGTAGTCTGACAATGAGGCGGCACTGTCTGTACCAGAAACTCCTACATGGCAGAGGTGGGGACCGAGAATGGGAACAATCAGTTATCCCCTGCTAGCCTTGGAACGTACCTTATCTGAATCGTAGTCTGAGTGGTGCAGTACCATTGTCAACTGGAATTCCAGTGACTACCCACCCAGATCATGGCCTGGACTGGAAATTTACTGATGACAAGCCAATCTTCTCACGATCCTATAAAACAATGGTCCTAAGTGAGGCCCTTTGAGCTCTCCTGGACTACAGTGGGTTGTGACCAGCATTTCCCTCTGAGTGGAATGCCTCTCAAAGCTAGCAAACTCTTAAAGTTTGCTAAAATCAGAGGTCCATCATCGAAGACTTGACAGTGGAGCCTCGGCTGAAACCTTTCACTCCTTGAGGCTCAACCCTCACCCATTGAGAAATGCCAATTTTACTCACATTTGATGTGAGCATTTCACTGAACTTGACAGGAATTTTTGACAGGTATACCTTTATATACATATGTATACACGTAAATATATATATAATCATCTCTTATATATTATCCTTAGGCATAAACCGTTGACCAAGCCTGAGACTAAGATTAGACCTAACCACACCTAGACTCCTCTCTGAAAAGGAGTTTAGAAAGCAAGGGGGTCTATTCTGAACCTTGTGACTCAATGGGCAGGTCCTCTTTACCCCCTGCATCCACGATCTCTCTGTGAATCATTCTAACTTGAGTGTAACTTAATTTTCCTTCGTGTATTTTTTCCATGTAGTAACAGAGTGAACCTTGCCATCTTAGAAGTTTTAACTAAGTCGCTGTTCTGATTAAATTTGTCAAATCTCTTTGTAAATCGACTGATGATTGAGTGCTATTAAAATATCACAATCAAATCCTGAGATTTGCCACAAATAAATCCTAAACTGTTGAGGCTCAACCCTCACCCATTGAGAAATGCCAATTTTACTCACATTTGATGTGAGCATTTCACTGAACTTGACAGGAATTTTTGACAGGTATACCTTTATATACATATGTATACACGTAAATATATATATAATCATCTCTGCATGTATGCATGTGTGAATTGATTTAAATAGTCTGTAGATGAATCATTTAATTACAAAGTGAGTCTTTACTGCTTTTAT
>NW_009258616.1:716135-734767 GCF_000687185.1 Egretta garzetta | reverse complement strand
ATATATATAATCCTTAGGCATAAACCGTTGACCAAGCCTGAGACTAAGATTAGACCTAACCACACCTAGACTCCTCTCTGAAAAGGAGTTTAGAAAGCAAGGGGGTCTATTCTGAACCTTGTGACTCAATGGGCAGGTCCTCTTTACCCCCTGCATCCACGATCTCTCTGTGAATCATTCTAACTTGAGTGTAACTTAATTTTCCTTCGTGTATTTTTTCCATGTAGTAACAGAGTGAACCTTGCCATCTTAGAAGTTTTAACTAAGTCGCTGTTCTGATTAAATTTGTCAAATCTCTTTGTAAATCGACTGATGATTGAGTGCTATTAAAATATCACAATCAAATCCTGAGATTTGCCACAAATAAATCCTAAACTGTTACTAAATCAAATTGTGTAAAATCACTCAATTAGTTGGCAAGACCCTACATCAGTATTCGCAACAAATTGGTGTAGTTGGCAGGATTTACAAATTCATTCGCGACAAAGGGTTTCACAATATCAGGAGAAAATGCCCTGTTAAACGATGGTTTGCAATAGTCATCTGTGGTTAAATTCCACATCTAGTGAAAGAAAAAGACTGAAGCAATTGGAACAAAGCTTGAGGTTTGAGGTACTAAGGTGGCTAGAGAGCAAAAAACCTAAATACCTCAGCTCTGTCTGGACTGACTGCATGATGACACTGTTTTTTAGGATAACCCATGGCAATAAGAAATGAAAACTCAATCTTTTTGCAAAGCTATGTATGTACTCAGCTTACTCTGTTGGTGATACAGGTTCAAACAGGCTATCCTGGACTAATTCCAATGGACTAGATTATGATGCTCATATATCTGTGAATTTGTGGATGAGTGAATATTAAGAGTCGGTTCTTTCCATCAGAACAAAAAGTAGCTAGTTTGGTTTCACAAGACAGAAGTACTGCTGAAGGCAATTGCAAAATCTCATCATACTGGATTGGGAAAAGCACACAGATGTATTGAAATGGCTGCTTTAATGGAGTAGATGCTAGTGAGCTATAAGATCTTTTCCTTTATCAGTTTTGCTAAGCAACTGTGTAGCAAAAGAAGAAAATACAATATAAGTGAAAATAAGGATTTTCTGTTCAGCTGCTGCAGTATATATATTTGACCATGAATTACATACAAGGAAAAACTTTTTCACTGTGAGTGTGGTAAAATATTTGAAGAAGTAGCCCAAAGAATCTCCATCCATGGGAATATTCAAAACTCAGCAAATCTCTGACCAGCCTGGCTTGACTGGACTGCTTCAAACAGGGGTTGGACTAGATACCCACCAGATGTCCCTTCCAACCTCACTTATTCTATGATTAGAAAGGTTGGGGGTTGATTGTACACTCAAGGCAAACCCATCGACTTCAGGGTGAAAATCAGAGTGAAGAGCAAGACACATCTGCACTCAGAATATATTATGGAACAAGAAAGCCTATTTTCTAAAAGATTTTCTGAACAGCTGTGCAAAATTTAGTTAAAAATACTTGCCTTGAGGTCAAAGTTCATTTTTTCCACTTTAAGTTTCTGATGTATTCACTATTCACTTAAAATTATACTAATAACTAAATAAAAGACACCTAAGTAAATCTGATGCCCCTTTTAAGCTAAATTTAGGTGAGAAAGCGCCAGTCTTTACAGTTGCTTCTGTTTTTTTTCCATGCAGGACAGAAAGAGGAAAAAGAAAGATGTTGAAGAGCTGCATCATTTCTGGGATGCTGTAAGCTTTGAGTGCTGACCAAAGAAGAGGTACAACAAAGACTGGATTTCAGCAAAGTGTTTCACAGTTTCCTGCAGCCTTCTCCTGGACAAATTGGCAAGATACAAATTGGATGGGTGGTCTGTGATATGGGTAGGAAATTGGCTGGCAGGTTGCACTCATAAGGTGGTGATTCATGGTTTTTAATCAGGTTGACAGCCTGTCACAAGTGGAGTCCCCCAGAGATCAAGACTGGGCCCCATGCTGTTCAACATCTTCATAAATGGTCTGGATGATGGGATGGAAAGCATCCTTACCAAGTCTGCTGATGACACTAAACTGGATGGTAAAGTGGACATGCCAGAAGGGAGAGCCATCTTACAGAGCGACCTGGACAGGCTGAAAGAGTGGGCTAGCAAGAACTGTATCAAGTTTAGCAAAGAGAAATATCAAGTCCTTCACTAGGGAAAAAATAACCAAAGAACCCAGTACAGGCTAGGATCTGTATGGTGGGAGAGCAACCTTGCTGAAAGGGACCTGGGGGTCCTGTTGGACAGACAGCAAGCTGAACAGGAGTCAGAAGTGCACCTCTGCAGCAGCAAAGGGAAATCAGATCCTGGGCTGCATCTGCAGGGGCATTACTAGCAGGGACAGAGATGTGATCATCACACTCTACTTAGCACTTGTCAGGCCACACCTGTAGTATTGTGTGCAGCTGCAGTCCCCACAATTAAAAAAAGTTGTGTACAGACTGGATAGGGTCCAAAGGAGGGCCATGATGCTGGTCAAGGGGCTGGAGAACCCACTCTATGAGGAAAGACAGAAGGAGTTAGGTCTTTTCTGCCTGGAGAAAAGAAGGCTTGGGGGGGACCTTATCACAGTATTCTAGTACTTAAAGGGCTCCTACAAAGAGGATGGAGGCTCTTTCTTCCAAGAAGCCACATGGAGAAGACAAGGAGCAATGAGTACAAGTTTCATGGGGACAAGTTTCATTGCAATATAAGGAAGAATTTTACAGTGAGAAGAGATGATCACTGGAACAACCTTCCCAGGGAACCCTCATTGTTGGAGGTTTTCAAGACACAATTGGACAAAGTGTTACATAACCTCATCTAGGCTCCCTTTCCCACGAAAAATGGGACCACATGATGCATCAAGGGCCTACCTGGGCTATTTTATGATTCTGTGAAAGAGAAAGAGATAAAGCATATTTAACATCACTTGGAATGCACCTGTGTAGTAAGGTATTGCTTCATCAGGGAGCATGTGGTCAACAGCTGATTTCAGCAAAGACTTGCTAGGATTTGGAATCTGTGTTCTTTGGTTATTGTCTACATTTCCTGTTCTCCACCAGCTCCCAAACTCAGTGAACACCTCTCACACAGCAACAAGCACACACTCTTCTTTGAAACAACTTTCCCTGAAGTTGCTTCCCTGGCACTAAAACTGCAAACAAAGAAACTGTCTTTCCAACGTTCCTCTCACTGCTGATCCTTCTACATAGGTTAGAGGAGGAAAATTTACCTGGGTGAAATATGAACAGGAGGATAATTAAAGAAAAGAGCACGGAACTGGAGTGGAAGAACTGTTGATTTGGAAGGAAGGAAGGAAAGAAAGGAAAGTTAGCAAATACTGGTCCATGTTCCTCTCTGTCTGTTGGGACTGAACCTGTAATCCCAAATCTGTTTCTCTTACTGTCTAGAAAGAAACTGTACTGTCCATGTGTCCCCAGATCATAGCAGAAACAGAGCTGAACAGGAGATAATTTTTCCTTGCTATGAGTTCCTCTCTCAGCTCATGCTGCCATGACTATTAAAAATATTTAAAAACCTTGTTGCTGCTGAGGATGTGATCATTTGGATCTTTGCAGTTCCATGGGATGGGGCCTTGAACCATGATCCTTGTTAAACAGTTCAGGAATTTAATCTCAGCTGCGTTGATTTCAAAGACTATGTTTGTGAAGTTGGCTCAATATTTGCTGGCCCATAGTATTTTAGTCCTTGCTGTGACATGTGTATCATTACAATTGGAAACATTAATGACATTTTCAACTGTTCCCTAGTAAGAAAAGCTGACTGGAGTTGAATGCTAAGAGCCTGTAGATCACTCAAGTGCAGACCACCTTCCCGTATGTGAATAATAGAGTAGCATTTTGCTATGAACTTATGTTTTGCTTCAGGTATCTTTATTTTTCTGTAGGGGAGAGATAGGTTTGAATGTCCAAGAGTCTCAAGAAATTATTCAAAATGATAGCTGACAGAATCACAGTATTTTTATTGCAATTTACTAGAGAAACCAGGAAAGGATGCACTTTGTGTCTGTGGTGGCAACTTTCTGGTAACCTTCTCATGTTGCCTGTAGTTAAAAAAACCAAAAAGCTTCTGGGATTATTTATTTATTATTCTAACTGAGGGCTGAACCACCCTGGAGGGATCCTGCCACCTCCTGAATGAATTACTTTTGACATTTCACTTGCAATTTGAAACATTGAACCAAATCTTGTTTCAGGCAAGTTTTACTAGCTGGTTTCCTGCACTAAATATATATTGTGTAGAAAAGCAAAGGTTGGGAAGGGAAAAATAATCCCTACTACTGGCATGGATGCCTAGTCTTCTGCTGCCTGACCTTCTGCTGCTCTTTCTTGTTCTCATAGATTGGTAATTACACACAGGAGGCTAGAAGTTTTTGTGGGCGATGGTTTTCTGTTTCATAGACATTGAAACTCTTGTTTGAGTGAAGTTGGTATAGTGAGTTAAAGCAGGTCAGAACTTAGTCCATTTGAACATGGGGATGTAACACAGTCCTACCTTCCTGTGCTGTAAGAGCTGAGAACATGTCCCAGGACCTAAAGGTACTCAGTGTCCTCAGGCCTTACAAAGGGAAGGTGAATTTCCGATACCGAACTCACTGGACCTCCTGTTTAAATAGTGCTGTGGATCCGCAGTTACTTTGAGGCACCTAAGAGTGTAGCTTTTTATTAATCTTTTAAATTGTAGTAACCATTATTTTTTTAGATAAAGACTGGATATTTGAGTCTAACTCAACTACTATGAGCCAGGAACAATGAAAAACATATATTGTGGTGCTTTTCAAGTTTCTTTCCTAATTTATGAAGACTGTGTGGGAGAAGACAACAATCTGTACTCAGGAGAAATGCAGTGAATCAGCCTGTTCTTTATGGTGAAATGTTCTTTTATGCAGCTGCTGTACCTTGGAGAAAAAACAAATAAATTCCGGATTCTACTTTAATCAATCTCATTAAAAAAAAAAAAAAAGTTAAGCTCTTGTTCTTAAAACAAAAATACTGCTCAGCAATGGAATCTACAGTGTACAGTATTAATGCAATATTTGGTATTGTTTGGAAACACTGCATAATGCCCCCCTCCCTTTCTCTTTGACTGCAGGAGCAATACTGATTCATCACACTAGACTATTATGGAAGCCAAGCAAAGGCACAGAGGGGGAATAGTTCAGAGACCTATTTTCCCAGGGAAGGATCTGGGAGGGGTTCTTCCCTAAGTGCCCCCACATGCAAACAGTACTGGTTGAGATGCCTTTTTAGGAAATTCAGAGTGTTATCTGCATGAGCAGCTGGCCAGCTAGGGGCAGAGAGAAGCGAGCTCAGCCCTTGCTGCCTTTCTATTCTCTGCTGTGCAGAACGCCTGTCAACAATAACCATGTCTTGTCTTCTCTGTTACTGCGCAGGGACATAAGAGGTGACAGAACAGGTACTTACGCATACAGAATCACCACAAAGAGGCATCTGGAGAAGTCAGGGTCAGTCTGATTTGACCTGAGTTAAATTATCGCCCTTTGTCCCTACTCTAGGAAGTAGAGGACAATACGGAAATGGGCTGGTAAAGTCAGTGACAGCATAGAGCAGTGGCTGTTCCTCTACACTTTTTCTGGAACAGAAACTAGCTGAGGAATTAACACAGATGTCCTCAACATGACTGAGGACTGACAGTTTTCAGTTTCAGCCTGTACTTACTACCTTACCAGTGTCACTGTGCTATGAGCATAAGAACATGGATTTTAAAGGTCTGGGAACTTGATGTAAAACATGAGGCATCTTGGAATTACATGACTCAGGAGACTGTTTGAATGGTCATGTACTTTGACATCTCTTCTACTTGTTGTCCCAGTGTGTCCCAGGAGTAAGGCTGGAAGCTCCTCATTCCTGTGATGTCTTTGCCAGGCACAGTCCTCTGTGCTTCAGATCTCTCTGAAGGCACAGTAGGATAATGTTCCTTTACACATTCCTGCTTCACCTTCTGGTCTGACCAGACACAGCAATGGCCCAGAAAAGCTGGTGACCTCAGCAACAACTGGTTTTTTTCACAGTGGACATCTGCTGCAAGTCTCAAGGCATTTCTGAGACTTTTGGCAGCGCCTCTATTCCAGATTGCTGTAATGACTATATACATTTGCATTGTAATTTATATAAGGAGAAAGGGTTTCAAGTGGGTTTTTTTTAGTGGCAGACCTAGCCTTAGTCAACATGTTTTACATGGCAATTGCAGTCACAGAGGGATCCAGCAGTCAAAAAAGGCCATGTCTTTCCATCCACATGCCAAAGGCCACCATGAACACATGTTCATGCTCAGGGCTCTCCCCTGGCTCCTTGGCAACTGTCACATGGGGTATAAACCACTAACTGCACTAAATGGCCACTCACTATTTCTGACCTTACTCTCCCAGAAGGAAAACTCGTTGCAACTGAAAGCAGGACCTTCACATTTGGAATACATTCCTCCCACTCCCAGCCTCCTCCAAACACACCTCAGAGCAAACCTAGCATCAGGCAACATGAGCTACAAAATGCTTTCCTCAGGGTAGGCTCTGCCTTGCAGCAAAATACGAAATTTTAGCTTATGGAACAGATTTGTAAAGGCACTCTGTGAAAAGTCAGTAGGAATTAGGCACCAAGCAATACCTAATAGACATCCCAGTTTTCTTTTGTCCCATTTCACAGGCATTGTAAATGCTCCAGTTTACTTCTGTTACGTAGACACTTTTCCCTTCGAAGCAAAATAGTTTATGAATTCAGATTCATGCAGTTGTCTCTACTGCTTGGGTTAAAATGTTTCAGAAGTTTGATCTGAAACGCAACAGGGATAAAGTGATGATTCACCTACTTGTGTTCATGTCTTATTTTACTGAGCATTGCAATAGTTTAACTTCTCCCAGCAATACCCGAATATGTTCAGATGCAGCTGATACTGTGCCATTGTGAGCTTGTGTTATTTTGTTTAAATTCTTAGGGGGGGTCCGGCTGCAAAGTGAAGATCCAGATAAACCTGCATACCGAGGTCATAGGTGTTTGCATCCCCATGTTCAGTCTGGGAAACTAAAAACCTGGGATGGAATTTTATTCCAACCTTTTCCTTCTCTGACATTCAGGGTGGCGGCAGCTGTTAGTGTCGGTGTTAATGACTGTGCCCAAAAAGACCCAGCAAGTGACAGATTGTTAATGATTATGTAGGGTGATCATGTTTCAAATGTTTCTAAAGTATCTTTTCATTATTATTGGTATCATTCATTGTCATGTGTGCTAGCACTGACCAGATTTCAAACCCATCACTCACAAACAGCCCTTCATCAGAAGAAATTGAACTGTTTAGTTTAGGTAGAGCAGAAAATTCCTCACTGGAGGAAAAAAATAATTCTGCTATTTGTAGTAGACATGGGAATATTTTCCTTCAGTCATGGAATACAAGGACCAGCATAATATTACAACTTCAAGTTCTGCATATTTGCTGATATTCCAGTGTGAATAAGACATGACAAACAATGGCCAGTGTTGCAAATATGTATGCAGATGCTGAATGACATGCAGGTAGTCCAGTGAAATTCAACAAGTATAGTAACATGCAAGCAAAAAGTGATCCTGATATTTAGCGAGAAAAAAGCCAAGCAAAAACTACTCTCTGAGTTGCTACTTGGGGATATGGGTTAGTAATGACACTGTTGATATAAGAACATGTTTCCTGGGCATGCTTCAGAAGTTGGCCATCTTTCATTCAGTTTTCTTGAAGAAATCCTACAACAGAGGTATAATACATGTTTCTGTGGGATATGTAGGCCTCTCTTTTCTCTACACTTTCACTTCCAGTTTTTGCTTGTTTGTATGTCAGGAGTGAATCAGGGTTCTGTTAGTGGCAGTGGGTGCTCAAACAAACAGCAAGTTCTGCTCAGTCCTGCGGCAGAGAGAGGCTGGGGGCGAGTACCGAAGCCGAGTTAATGTGCTCTGAGAGATTTAGTGGGAATATGTCAGCATCAGAAAGGTGATGGCTGGAAATATATCTGAACTCTAAGATGGGCTGGTTTAAGTACAAAGAATTAATTGTACCTGACCTCAGAATTAGCCTACAGGTTGGACACTCTTCTGCAATGCATGACGGGTTAGTCAAGTACTGAGAATAAGCATGTGAATGCATCAGGCTAGTGGAGCTGGGCTTCAGATCCAGTTTTTTTTCCTTGGAGGCTGGTACCCTAATTGCTATGCACTTTTGGAGGACCTGAAGGGGAGCAGCAGGATGGGGGTGGTGGTTGTGGTGGAACTGAAGCTTTCATTTGCTCTTTTTTTTCTTGAAAATTTTGAAAGGTCTCAATTTCATCCCAATATGGTATGGAAAATTGTTTCTCGACTTGACCATATTCCTGGAATGGGAATAAACAATTTCCTACTCACTTCTATTCATGGTTCTTCATTCTTTCTGTCTACAGCCATGGATTTCAGATTATAAAATGTGAAGTCCAAACACCTTTGAATAGTGAACATCCCCAGGAGATGCTTAGTATGGCGAGTGAAGATGGAGAGCAGTTGCCTTATAAAAAGCATCCCACTGGTTTCCTTCCTTTATTTTCACAGTATTCCTTTGGCCTTCAACTAACACCAACCATTTAGGAGAAGGAAAAAAAGCTGAAAGCCTGTCATAAATAATTATATGGTCCTGCAGTCCTCTTAGCAATGTTCAGCAGTTATTTTTGAAGCATGCCAGCACTAATACACAATCGTTAAAGTGCTTCAAGTTATTTGCTTTTTGTGTAGTGGTGAATTTTTCCACTGATGTTGTTTATTAGATGAAAACAATGCAACTGACTGGCCGCCAAGAAGATCCTGTATTCTAATCCATCTAAGACAAAGATTTGACTGAGAGCTTGTCGTCGTAAGTGTGATTGTCCAGGCCAAAAGAAAAAAAAAGAAAGAAACAATGTTAGTAGATAGATAGGTGAAAAAATGCACAAATGTCCACTGATTGTATAACTGACATCTCTGTTGAATGAATTGGGGCAAGTTTATTCATAGTATGATGATTTTATTAGATCAGGGATATTGCTAATTAAGTAAGTAGCCATTGCAGCCAAGTGCTTCATCTTCCAACCATTTTTCTCTTTACCGTTCTCTGGAATCCTGTGTCTCTTATTACATTTTTGGATGCAGATTTTGTTATAGTTATCCATGCCTTTTCTACCTTTAAATTAATCTAATATAATACACTGCATAGGAACCATCTGCCAAGGTGTTCTGGGAAACGTGTTAGTGCAGCGTACAGCTGGCCTCTTATTGAGCAGCAGAGAGCTTTACCTCGGTGCTCCGTGATCAGCACTGCTGTTTCTTCATTTCCACGTGGCATTTAAATAGTTGCTTTTAACCAGTGAAACTGAAATAGGCCTCTTTTACATGGTTAATTTAAGAATCTGCCTCTGCTATGCAATGTTATATCTAGAAAAGATGAAAGCTAAAATATCTAAGTCTCTAATAATTACCATCAAAATTTGACATCTGGCAAGCTTGACTTGACCGGTCTCAACAACTTTTAATGTCAAGATACAGAAGTTGCAAGAAATACTGAACTGGAAAAAGAGAAGGGAAAGAAAAGGAAGAGAAAAACCTTCATGACAATGCATTATTTTTACACTTAGATAACATTTAACATTGTGGGGAAGCAATAGTGTTGTTGAAGAAGTTTTGCCAGTTTATCTGATCAAAAAAGCACTAAGAAGTACTTATGATCAGTCTTTTATTACTGTTCTTTGTGAGACTGAACAAAACTGTGTAAAATTGTCTTCCCCATCACCTGGCTGGGAATCACTTGCATTGGTTGTAGGTTGCCTCTGCAAGAAAACAAAATGCTGCAATTTGACAGAGTGCTCAGGTCAAGCCTCACAAGCCTTGAACTTCACAGAGAAAGAATTCACTTCAGATGACTTCAGCACTTGCAAAGTGAGACAGGGATCATAAAAAAAAAATCCTATAAATCTTGAGAAGTACTCTAGGTAGGCAAATATCATATACAAAATAATTGTGAATGCTTCTGCATAAACCGCAGTTCACTTCTGATTTTGGCCATGCAAATAATGTGATCAGATGAATGGGTTCGCATAGTTGCACCTTCACTCCACTCCCAGAATCTAAGATGCAATAAAAATTTTAATCTTAGCAGGACAAAATAGTTTGAACTACATGGCATTCAGACAGTTTGAAGTTCAGGCAGAATGGATAGGTAACTGTCTGTACTTACCTGTGTACATGTGTCCTAAATTTGTTCACTTGCAAACACTGGGCCAAGTGACATGCAGGTAGCAGAGGAGGTTCAAGGCTCAGGTAAATATCTTTGTACAGCCATTTTGAGAAAAGGAAGGATCACCGTACAAAGGACATGTAAAGATTTATAGAACAATAACAAATATTTAAAGGTAACTTGCCAGCAAAAAGAGAAATATTTGCCATAAAAAAGGAGCACATCTAAACAGGTATAACAGAAATAATATCGCATGAGCCTGAGGGCTATCATACAGTTTGTACACAAAATTGGGAATGAACTGGAAGTTAAATCTCGTAGGTGAAAAACAGACCAGTTCTAGTTAAAGATATTGTGGAAGGAAAAATTAGATTGTTGAGGATGATATGTGGCATTCGGAGCAGGTATAGGAGGGGATAATAAAGAGTGGAAGATAAAAATACCAGAGGTCTTAGTGAGAGCATCAGAAAGGCAGAAATTAGCAGTTAGGGTCAAGCCAAAGTGCTTCTCCCAGGTGCTTCAAACATTTTAAATAACATCAATTTAAAAATTATTTTATTTTATTTTATTTTATTTTATGAGATTGCGTGAAAGTTCTGGGAAGAGGGTTTTTTTTTTTGTCCCAAATGATTGTTGATCATTACATATGAGCAATAAAAAATGTGACTGTGTGGGCTGGCTATAATGAAGCTGGGATTTTGTGTTCATTCATCACAAGATGTAACTCTTAAGTGCATCTGTTATCTATTTCAAGATCTTTTTTCTTATGGGTAGCTTTATGGATAATTGAGCTAATGAGGATCCGTGTAGAAAATCATCAGGAAAGAAGGTACATAGAGGCTTCAACATGGTATCTCTGTGGTGAGCTCAGTCATGACAGAAGAATTACAGAAAAATAAGGTTGACCACATACAGATCTAGTCACATACCATTTCAGACAGTCATGATGGCCCCCTCTATTAATGCTGCTTGGAAATTCATCTGTCATCTTATACGCCTGTCTCATGATGTAGAGAACTGGCATGTGAAGATGCTTATGCCTCTCCAATTAATATAGACCTTAAATAGTTGCTTAGGTGAAATACTTTCAAGTGGCTGATAACATAAAACTCGCCTTAGGAATACAACAAAAATCTCTCTGCTTAGGTTAAAGCCTCCGAGAAGCCCTCCAAGGAGAGGGAAACATACAGATCTTGCAAACAGCTAGTGGAAGCTGGATACAGACCTCAGCAGGTACCTGTAAAACTCCAGTTGGGCGTTAGGCTGTCCCTCTTCCCTAGGAAAGGAGGCATATGGCAAAAAAAAGCCTGCATGCAAAAAAGCCTGACCTCATCTAAAGCTCTCTATTTATGTGTTGCTTATATATAATTACTGTGAACTTCAGAACCAACACAAGCAGTGAGCTGCTGACACAAGGGGAGGGAATGGAAGGAGGCATAAGCTTGAACACAGTCACATGCGTGAATTTGTGCAGAGTATAGAGACTTGTATTAGTATTCTCTGTGCAAACAGCAGAAGTTGTTTAAGGAAATACCTTATCAGCTGTTTGCTTACTGGAGGTTACTGTTCCTGTAACTGTGCTGGTAGAAAGGAACATATATGCGTCAGCAGCTCCCACTCACAGACCTGCATCTTCATGCAAGACCACTCTTATTACTGGCATCAGCTAAGATGCTGGACCTGATGTTCCCATCAGAGAGATGTGGGCACAGACTGAATTATTCTGATTCTGTCATGAGGAGGCAGAAGGAAATGGTGGGCAGTGGAAGTCTGTAAATTAATAGCCCAACATCCACCAGAGATGCTTTGTCAAAGCCCTAAATTGGTGCAGAATTTGATTGTTCATCCCCTCCAAAAGCCTCTGTCATTCATACTCAAGTGCTGTAATCAGAGGTTTGCTTATGGTAGGGGACACGCATTCCTGCTAAAGCAAGCTGTTGAATATGACAGAGGTCTAAAGGCATAAACAAGGATTGAATACTGGACTCCTATTGACTTTTAATGTAACCTAGTGTTTAGTATTACAAGTGTTGCACTCCGCACCTTTCAAATGTTTCACCGTGGACCTCAATGTGCTGTTTTTCAATAAATTTCTGAGATGTGTTTAGTCTTATCCTAGAAATTGCTGTGCTATTTTTGCATATTCTGATCTCTGTATCTGTATCGTTCCAGTTTGGAGAGGCCAACTGTTCCCTCTGTTTTCATATGAAGATAGAATGAATCAGTGTTACTTCCACCCGTATTGCTGTTCCCCCAAATGCTTTCACAGATGCACTAGGAACATGGAGTTCTGTGGTCTGTAACAGTAATACCCCAGACTGGGCTGCTTTCAAAAACCGCCCTGTAGGAACTGTGCAATTACAAGTAACTCAAGGCTGGTAGGAGTTATCACATGTTCCGTGAGGAAAGATCCCATGAGGGTGCTCAGGTGATAGTAAATTTTTAACAGGAAAAAAATTTCACAGAAGCAAATAGGCTTCCAGCAATCTGATTTGCATCCTTAGGGGGAGAAAGTTACTGTGTCTCCAAGACTGGCCAGCCTAGTACTTACCAGATGACTATAAGGAAACCCTGCTGGTTGGCATATCATCTCTTTTCCATTTGTTGTGTACGTTTTAGCTTGCTGCCAGGAAGACTGGTACCACTCCATATATTCTTTTCCCCTCAGAAATATGCTAGAAATCTAGCATATACTCCTAAGGATAAGGAGACTGCTGATTTTATATCCAGCCTGCTGTGAGAATGAGTTCACATCACAGCATCACTGCGCATCACTTGTACTAGCTCAGCACAGGTATCAGTGTGAGCTCAGAATGGAACAACTAATTAAATCTACATTCCTGATGAGGGAAAAGATGATGGTGATGAAGGCAGGAGGGAGAGAAAGGTGTTCAGCTGGTAGACCTTTAAACTCTTCAAACCTGGGCATTTTTTTCTTGACACTCCAATAGCAATAACATCAATAACAGTTAAGAATAAAGTGAAGAATAACAGTTAAGAATAAAATGAAGGCCATGTAAGCCTTCCCTATGTGTGAGACACTCAGGCTCCACCAGCTGTGCTGGCTTGCTTCCTACATCTGGGCTCCAAAATGGGTAACAAGAAAACTCTGAGAGAACTATTTTAAGAAATCTGGCACCAAGCAGAGTGGGGAAAGGGAAAAAAAAAAAAAAAAAAAAAAAGAAAAAAAAAAAAAAAAATCCCAACCCTCCACTGCTTTACTGAAATCAGTCTGTTGAAAGCATTTCTGTTTGGCTGCCACAGTTCGCCAAGCAGCCTAATGTGCCAGCTATTAGTACCCAGCAGAGAGCATGTTTGCAGCTATTCAGCAAAACTATCACATGTCCTTAGCCAAGGAAAGAGGGATCAGCTGCCGAACACTGGAGCTGATGAAGAGCAGAGCTATTAAAACAAGCAATAAAAAAAAAAAACACAACCCAGAATGGAGACTGATTTTTATTATTATTTTTTTAACCTAACGGATGACATTTATAACTGGAAAGTATGAGTCAGAGTGTGCTGTGCCAGCATGGGGTCTTTATGATGTTTTCAACTTGCTTGTTCTTCTTCCTTGGCCAGGACCATTCTGTCTTGTTGATCTGTTAAGTTTTAGGTTCCTTGCAGTGCTTAGGAGATGGGTGCACACGTGTGTTTGTGTGTGCCTGTAAGTAGTGGCCATAGCTCAGTGAACTGGAAGTAAATAGCTAAACTACTCAACTCAGAGAATTTTTAGGGAGTAGTGAGACTGCTTTACAGTGCTGGGACCTCTTAGCTAAATTGTTGCTGCCAAAGTGTTATTGCTGCCAAATGTGGCAGTGACGTGAGTGTGGGAGGCAACCACCCACTTGTTAGTGAGGACAAAATGGACACAGCTCCATCTCTGCAACCACTAATCTCATCCAAAAAGCTTTGAAAACAGAGAACTGTTTGTCCTTTTGTAGCACAAGAGCAAATAGAATCCATTTGCTACAGAGCTTCTCTGTAATACTGTATCTCTAGCATGTAACCGAGAAACAAAATTATACTACTTGTTGCGATGACATTAGAGTCTGGTTACCTCAGAAACAACAAGCCTGATTCCAGAGTTGGGTTCCAGAAAGTTCTCTTTACATTGCAAGATCAGCTCTGCAGCACTTCCCAGGAAGAATACATTGAGGAAGCCCTGGTATGGGAGAGTCCTGTCCCAACATAGAGCCAGCATTTTTTTACGGTGGTTTCTCCTACCCCGCAACGCCCTGTCGCAGGATTCACATTGGGACAAGCAAACTCCTGCTAGCAGAGTAATCCCCAGGACCCACGCAAGGCAACGTCACACATCCACATCTGCTTGGGCTGGCACGGTGACTGGTTCCCCCCACGGCTTCCCGAGGACACGGGGAAGTGTGAGGCGCCCGCAGAGCCTTTGCCTCCCTTTTCCCACAGCTGATATGGGTCATGCTCAGCGCAGCTGAAAATTGAGCCCTCAGGCGGGGAGCTATAATGAATTCACTAGATTAGGCAATGAAAGCCAGTGTGAACAAAACAACCAGCTGGCTCAAGAATATTTTGCACTAGCGTTAAGAATGCTACAGGAGGGGGGGAAATAAGCTTCAACACCGTTCCCTTTCATTCCTCTGAAAATCATGCCCATCTTTTCTTTTATACACATTGTTATAGCCTATATATAGCTGTGAAACTGAAAAGAGAGAAAGGTATTTTCACCCTCTGTGTACTGCTATCTGTTATAGTCATTCAAAATAGTAGACTGTGTCCTCATGAAAGAATGTGATGAATTTTGGTAAAAGACTGTTCATAGAGGAATTCTATCTGAATCTCCAGGATGTCACTTTTTTCTTTTCTTTTATTTTGTAATGAGTATCGGAATCCAGCCCAATTGTTCAGTTCTTTGTGATTATTTTTTTAATTCTGGACAATTAAAAGCCTTTACAAGTATTTATAATCATTATTTCTAAAGAATCTGAAAAAGTAAAATAACATACATAGGGCAGCAGAATTCCAAAATCAGAAATTGAAGAAGTGTTTTGCCTTTGTTACTGGAAGTGGAACAATAATTTCAGCATAGACTAGTGTGACTGTAGACTTCAGTTTATTTCTTTTCTTTTGTCCTAAGTCTAGGGTCATGTCTAAACCCTATGCTTTAAAATGTTGTTTTTCCTTTAGCTGAGAGATGTCTTTTCATATGTGAGCCAATCCACCCACATTCTTCCTGTGATTATCCTCAAGAAATGGGAAGAAAATTCCATACAGTATGCGTGCCTGATAGCATTGCATTTACACTTCAAGCCTAGTTTCACTTGATGAATAGTTTCCCTTCCTTTCCAGTTCCCAAGAAATGTGTATTCCCATGAAATGTTTTTGGAAAATGCATGGCAATTACTGTACTGGGGCAATCTGTCCTATGGATGCCACTCTTACCACAGAAAAGACATAAGTAAAAACAGCCTCACATTTGGCATTTGAAGGAGTGAAAGGCAATACTTTGGAATTCCCGTACGGCATCACCCTTACAATCTCTTAAGGAAATCCACCATAAAATACAGTATGTGCTGAGAACAGGCTGGGCCGCATAAATAGGGATTGCTTTTGGCTTCAGCTATTCAGAAATCCCCGGAACAGGTGCCAAATTAAGTCACCCTACTAGCTGCTTTCCATGGCTGAAGGTCAGTAATAGTTAACATGGAGAGGAATTTGGATAGCACATCTCGCAGTTCAAGAGCACCGCGACTGCCCTAAAACACCAGTGCGTTCTTACCTCAGAAAACCTCAAGCGTAGAGCAGTTTAGCTTTCCTTTGACATGGAAGTGGTTTACAGCTTATAAGAAAAACATATTAGTCTTCCCTATCAGTGTTAATTTATGCCATATTTCCCATCTATTTATAACTCAAACATTCGAAATTGGAACTATTAGATGCAAATATATTATAATCTGACAGAAGGCAAAATATTCCATAAATCTGATTTGGAAAAGGGAAATATTCATTCATATATAGATGACTAATGGTTCTACAGTTACAATTTCAGGCACATGATTTTCTGAAAGAACTGCTGACAACCCATGTTAAACTTTGCAGATTAGTATGTTTAGCCATAATTTTGCTCCCATTTGAATCCCACTTTGTTGTGTCCTTGTTTCTTATTGCCTTCTTTGTTTCTTAGAACACTTGCATAAATAGAGGATATTTGTTACTTGAAAGCTTTTTGATCTCCTTTTAATTTCCCACCTGCAATTATAACTCTTTCTTGGTGACATCACCCGTTGGATGCAGTGGAAAAAAAATTCTGATAAATGGCTGAATAAATTATTGACATCAAGTGGAAAATAGCCAGCTGGAACTGATGAACTCTCAAAAAGCCTGTTTGCAGTTGAGAATCATAAATAAGAAAGAATACAATCAGAGAAATAACAAAAATACTCTATGCAAGCTATGCAGTGCAAAGTCAATGCACAGAATTGAAAATCTCATGAAGGTGGGTGGTAATACAAAGTTAAACATGTAACCTGGTTAGCTAGAGAATACTTACAAGCATGAATATAACAATACTTTATTTCAGTAAACAGTGAACTAGCACAGCCCTTGTAATTTCTTCTTCTTTCACATCTACTTAAATTCAGGCTGGGTGCAGTTTTAAGAATATCACAGAGTCCCAGAATCACAGGTTGGAAGGGACCTCAAGGATCATCCAGCCCAACCTTTCTAGGGAAGAGCACAGCCTAGACAAGATGGCCCAGCACCCTGTCCATCTGTGTCTTGAAAGCTTCCAATGTGGCTGCATAGATGAATTTCATTCTCTAGTGAAACACACAGTATGTATGGCCCATACATATGTGTATGCTAGGCCCATATTCCTATGGGTTTGCTATTTTGCCTTTTTCCTTATTCCTCAAAGTATTAGTTGCATTATATCTACGTTCAGACTTTGAGCATGTATAAAACAGTATAACTCTCTGAATGTGAGTGGAGCTGCCTTTAAGCTGTGGCAATCAAGAATCTAGTACTTTTCTGAAACAAGTGCTGGTATATGCTACTGCTTTTTTAAATGTAAACTGGGGTCATATTGACCTTAAGCACAGACCTTAATCATATTTACTACCTGGACATTGAAGTATGGATTGCAACCCACTTCAGTCTTTTAGGCATGAAATATTATTTAAAGAGAATTAAAAAGCAGTTGTTGCTCCTGAGCTCTGTCCACCCTCTTGCAGTGCTTCATAAAATTCACAGCATAAAACTGATGGCAGGGAATACATGTACCAGTAACCCTAGTTTTGGCCTCTTCTTTTAAAGGAATTGGAAGAGAAGAAATTGTAGAGAAGAGTTTCTGTCAGTTTACACTTTTGCCAGAGTGGACATTAGAGTTACCTATCTTAGTTTTGGTACTCTTGCTTTGCTGTCTGGGCAGAATGTGATAGCTAACGCATATTCTGGAAAATCTTCAGGTTAACACAGAGTGCAGTTTAACTCACAGTTGTAGATAATCATCATTACAGAGACTTTGAAGACAAACGTGCTATGTCTTTGTTCACAGAATAAAAAGGTATGAAAAGTTACTGGACTTCAGAGCAAGCTGAAATCATGTGGCACATAGAGATTCAGTAACAACCCCTAAAAGAATAACAACAGGCATATACAGTCATAGTTGGTTTGCGTCCACAATCACAACGGTATTTTCCGTAGCGCTTATACAAGCACCATGTACTAATAAGCATGGATAATGTTAAGGCTTTCCACTGTACTTTGAACTTACACAGCTTATCACTTCATAGTAGAGATGATCCAAATGCATTCTCTGGTTCAAAAGCAGTTACCCTCTGGAACAACTTAATAGGTCCTCCTACTTCAGACCTAGTTATTGAAGTCTAGAAATCTCTTTCATACACAGTTTATACCTGCCGTAAGTCCCTCAAAGCTACTGTGGGTTTATACCATTGCAAAAGTGAAAGCAAAGCAGGTACTGCATCACCTCTCATCCCCAAAGGTCTCTGTCTCTATCTGTTTGGGACGGCAATTTTGGGAAACCCGTGAGTTCTGCAGCGCGAACCAACCAAAACAGATTTGGTTTAAAGCAGAATTTTTGAGAGTTCAGGCAGACAGTGTATATAAACAAAGTGGTGGAAACTGCTGCTAGGCTATCCCCAGTTTTCTGATAGTCTTGTACACAGAGATGGAAATCAGAAACTGATTTTAGAAACTCTCTCTGATTCCGAGAGAGACACATCTTGCATATGACCCTTTAAAAAATGTCAGCAACACTGTATTTGCCTTTCTTGATCTTTGAATCAATACCTTCTGGCTGTGTAAGATACTGGCAAATACATTTTGCATCCAAGCAGATTCTTTCAGAACTGTCATAAGTGACTTTTAACATGGAGCATCATTTATGTGACATTTACAG